>NC_069499.1:1500074064-1500449064 GCF_027579735.1 Bombina bombina
GCAAGCTGAGGCGTACAGGGGCACGTATATGCGCCCCTGTAAGCCTCAGCTTTTATAAATCTAGCCCTTTGGCTGTTTCTATCATCCTTATTTGTGTTAATGCTATAAAACACACATATGTGTGTCCAGCAATGTCCTACGAGTGCAAATCCTGATCTTAGTGTATTGTATTTTCACAAGAAGAAATTCAGCTATCAGGATGATAATTCCAGTGTACTTCTGTTATCAAATTCACTTTCTTTCATCAAACTGACTTTTGTTTTCTTGGTATCCTTTGTTGAAAAGATACCTAAGTAGTATCATAAACTCACAATCAGCTGGTGATTGGTGGCTACACACATGTATCTTGTCATTGACTAAATGTTTTTACTCGGCTAACTCCCAGTGATACATTACTACTTTTAGCTGACTTTAACTACATGTTAACCCCTTTCCAGGGGTTAAAATATAGTTATATGCAAGCAATGGTGCAATTATAAAATGTTCTAACACACAATACAGGTCATTGTCTAAAAAAACATAATTTATGCTTACCTGATAAATTTATTTCTCTTGTAGTGTATTCAGTCCACGGATCATCCATTACTTATGGGATATATTCCCTTCCCAACAGGAAGTTGCAAGAGGATCACCCAAAGCAGAGCTGCTATATAGCTCCTCCCCTCACATGTCATATCCAGTCATTCGACCGTCACAAGACAAGAAAGGAGAAACCATAGGGAGCAGTGGTGACTGGAGTTTTAATTAAAATTTAGATCTGCCTTAAAAAACACAGGGCGGGCCGTGGACTGAATACACTACAAGAGAAATAAATTTATCAGGTAAGCATAAATTATGTTTTCTCTTGTTAAGTGTATTCAGTCCACGGATCATCCATTACTTATGGGATACCAATACCAAAGCTAAAGTACACGGATGATGGGAGGGACAAGGCAGGAACTTAAACGGAAGGAACCACTGCCTGTAGAACCTTTCTCCCAAAAACAGCCTCCGAAGAAGCAAAAGTGTCAAATTTGTAAAATTTTGAAAAAGTGTGAAGCGAAGACCAAGTTGCAGCCTTGCAAATCTGTTCAGGCCTCATTCTTAAAGGCCCAGGTGGAAGCCACAGCTCTAGTGGAATGAGCTGTAATTCTTTCAGGGGGCTGCTGTCCAGCAGTCTCATAGGCTAAACGTATTATGCTACAAAGCCAAAAGGAGAGAGAGGTTGCCGAAGCTTTTTGACCTCTCCTCTGTCCAGAGTACACGACAAACAGGGAAGAAGTTTGACGAAAATCTTTAGTTGCCTGTAAATAGAACTTCAGGGCACGGACTACGTCCAGATTATGCAAAAGTCGTTCCTTTTTTGACGACGGATTAGGACATAATGATGGAACAACAATCTCCTGATTGATATTCCTGTTAGAAACTACCTTAGGTAAAAACCCAGGTTTAGTACGCAGAACTACCTTGTCTGAATGGAAAATCAGATAAGGAGAATCACAATGTAAAGCAGATAACTCAGAGATTCTTCGAGCCGAGGAAATAGCCATCAAAAACAGAACTTTCCAAGATAAAAGCTTAATATCAATGGAATGAAGGGGTTCAAATGGAACCCCTTGAAGAACTTTAAGAACCAAGTTTAAGCTCCACGGAGGAGCAACAGTCTTAAACACAGGCTTAATCCTAGCCAAAGCCTGACAAAAAGCCTGGACGTCTGGAACTTCTGCCAGACGTTTGTGTAAGAGAATAGACAGAGCAGAAATCTGTCCCTTTAACGAACTAGCAGATAAGCCCTTTTCTAAACCCTCTTGTAGAAAGGACAATATCCTAGGAATCCTAACCTTACTCCATGAGTAACTCTTGGATTCGCACCAATATAAATATTTACGCCATATCTTATGGTAAATTTTTCTGGTAACAGGCTTCCGTGCCTGTATTAAGGTATCAATAACTGACTCCGAGAAGCCACGCTTTGATAGGATCAAGCGTTCAATCTCCATGCAGTCAGCCTAAGAGAAATTAGATTTGGATGGTTGAAAGGACCTTGTATTAGAAGGTCCTGCCGCAGAGGCAGAGACCATGGTGGACAGGACGACATGTCCACTAGGTCTGCATACCAGGTCCTGCGTGGCCACGCAGGCCCTATCAGAATCGCCAATGCTCTCTCCTGTTTGATCTTGGCAATCAGTCGAGGTAGCAGCGGAAATGGTGGAAACACATAAGCCATGTTGAAAACCCAAGGGGCTGCCAGAGCATCTATCAGCGCCGCTCCCGAGTCCCTGGACCTGGGTCTGTAACAAGGAAGCTTGGCGTTCTGGCGAGACGCCATGAGATCCAGTTCTGGTTTGTCCCAACGGTGAATCAGTTGAGCGAAGACCTCCGGATGAAGTACCCACTCCCCCGGATGAAAAGTCTGGCGACTTAGAAAGTCCGCCTCCCAGGTCTCCACGCCTGGGATGTAGATCGCTGACAGGTGGTAAGAGTGAGACTCTGCCCAGCGAATTATCTTTGAGACTTCCAACATCGCTAGGGAACTCCTGGTTCCCCCTTAATGGTTGATGTAGGCCACAGTCGTGATGTTGTCCGACTGAAATCTGATGAACCTCAGTGTTGCTAACTGAGGCCAAGCTAGAAGAGCATTGAATATTGCTCTCAACTCCAGAATATTTATTGGGAGGAGTTTCTCCTCCTGAGTCCATAATCCCTGAGCCTTCAGGGAGTTCCAGACTGCGCCCCAACCTAGAAGGCTGACATCTGTTGTTACAATCGTCCAATCTGGCCTGCGAAAGGTCATCCCCTTGGACAGATGGACCCGAGAAAGCCACCAGAGAAGAGAATCTCTGGTCTCTTGATCCAGATTTAGTAGAGGGGACAAATCTGAGTAATCCCCATTCCACTGACTTAGCATGCATAATTGCAGAGGTCTGAGATGCAGGCGCGCAAATGGTACTATGTCCATTGCCGCTACCATTAATTCGATTACTTCCATGCACTGAGCTACTGACGGGCGTGGAATGGAATGAAGGACACGGCAAGCATTCAGAAGCTTTGATAACCTGGACTCCGTCAGGTAAATCTTCATCTCTATAGAATCTATAAGAGTCCCCAGGAAGGGAACTCTTGTGAGTGGTAATAGAGAACTCTTTTCCACGTTCACCTTCCACCCATGCGACCTCAGAAAAGCCAAAACTATCTCTGTATGAGACTTGGCAATTTGAAAACTTGACGCTTGTATCAGAATGTCGTCTAGGTACGGAGCCACCGCTATGCCTCGCGGTCTTAGCACCACTAGAAGTGAGCCCAGAACCTTTGTAAAAATTCTCGGGGCCGTAGCTAACCCGAAGGGAAGAGCTACAAACTGGTAATGCCTGTCTAGAAAGGCAAATCTTAGGTACCGATAATGATCTTTGTGAATCGGTATATGAAGGTAGGCATCCCTTAAGTCTACTGTGGTCATGTATTGACCCTCTTGGATCATGGGTAGGATGGTTCGAATAGTTTCCATTTTGAATGATGGAACTCTTAGGAATTTGTTTAAGATTTTTAGGTCCAAGATTGGTCTGAAGGTTCCCTCTTTCTTGGGAACCACAAACAGATTTGAGTAAAAACCTTGCCCTTGTTCCGTCCGTGGAACTGGGTGGATCACCCCCATTACTAAGAGGTCTTGTACACAGCGTAGAAATGCCTCTTTCTTTATTTGGTTTGCTGATAACCTTGAAAGATGAAATCTCCCTTGTGGAGGAGAAGCTTTGAAGTCCAGAGGATATCCCTGAGATATGATCTCCAACGCCCAGGGATCCTGGAATCTCTTGCCCAAACCTGGGCGACGAGAGAAAGTCTGCCCCCCACTAGATCCGTTTCCGGATAGGGGGCCCTCTCTTCATGCTGTCTTAGGGGCAGAAGTAGGTTTTCTGGCCTGCTTGCCCTTGTTCCAGGACTGGTTAGCTTTCCAGCCCTGTCTGTAACGAGCAACAGTTCCTTCCTGTTTTGGAGCGGAGGAAGTTGATGCTGCTCCTGCCTTGAAATTACGAAAGGCACGAAAATTAGACTGTTTGGCCTTTGATTTGGCCCTGTCCTGAGGAAGAGTATGACCCTTACCTCCAGTAATGTCAGCAATAAATTCTTTCAAGCCGGGCCCGAATAAGGTCTGCCCCTTGAAAGGAATATTAAGCAATTTAGATTTAGAAGTCACGTCAGGTGACCAGGATTTAAGCCATAGCGCTCTGCCCGCCTGGATGGCGAATCCGGAGTTCTTAGCCGTTAGTTTGGTTAAATGTACAACGGCATCAGAAACAAATGCATTAGCTAGCTTAAGTGCTTTAAGCTTGTCCATAATCTCATCCAATGGAGCTGTGCGAATGGCCTCTTCCAGAGACTCAAACCAGAATGCCGCAGCAGCAGTGACAGGCGCAATGCATGCAAGGGGCTGTAAGATAAAACCTTGTTGAACAAACATTTTCTTAAGGTAACCTTCTAATTTTTTATCCATTGGATCCGAAAAAGCACAACTATCCTCCACCGGGATAGTGGTATGTTTAGCTAAAGTAGAAACTGCTCCCTCCACCTTAGGGACCGTCTGCCATAAGTCTTGTGTGGTGGCGTCTATTGGAAACATTTTCCTAAATATCGGAGGAGGGGAAAAGGGCACACCGGGTCTATCCCACTCCTTGCTAATAATCTCTGTAAGCCTTCTAGGTATAGGAAAAACGTCAGTACACACCGGTACCGCAAAGTATCTATCCAGCCTACATATTTTCTCTGGAATTGCAACCGTGTTACAATCATTCAGAGCCGCTAATACCTCCCCTAGCAATACACGGAGGTTCTCAAGCTTAAATTTAAAATTAGAAATCTCTGAATCCGGTGTCCTTGGATCAGATCCGTCACCCACAGAATGAAGCTCTCCGTCCTCATGTTCTGCAAATTGTGACGCAGTATCGGACATGGCTCTCACATCATCAGCGCGCTCTGTCCTTAACCCAGAGCTATCGCGCTTGCCTCTTAATTGTGGCAATTTAGATAATACCTCTGTCATAACAGCAGCCATGTCTTGCAAAGTGATTTGTATGGGCCTCTCTGATGTACTTGGCGCCACAATATCACGCGCCTCCTGAGCGGGAGGCGAAGGTACTGACACGTGAGGAGAGTTAGTCGGCATAACTTCCTCCTCGTTGTCTGGTGATAATTTCTTTACAGATAAAGATTGACTTTTATTCAAAGTGACATCAATACACTTAGTACACATATTTCTATGGGGCTCCATATTGGCCTTCAAACATAGTGAACAAACAGATTCATCTGTGTCAGACATGTTTAAAAAGACTAGCAATGAGACTAGGAAGCTTGGAAAATCCTTTCAAATAAGTTTACAAGCAATATAAAAAACGCTACTGCGCCTTTAAGAAGCACAAAAAATTGTCACAGTTGAAATAACAATGAACCAAATCAGTTATAGCAACCAAATTTTCACAGTAAATGTATTAAGTTAGCAAAGCATTGCACCCACTAGCAAATGGATGATTAACCCCTTAATACCCAAAACGGATAATCAATTTAACAATTAACGTTTTTATCACAGTCAAACACACTGTCACAGGTCTGCTGTGACTGATTACCTCCCTCAAAATGAATTTTGAAGACCCCTGAGCTCTCTAGAGACGTCCTGGATCAAGGAGGAAGAAGCAGGAAGACTGTGACTGAATTTTTACTGCGCAAAAAAGCGCTAAAATAGGCCCCTCCCACTCATATTACAACAGTGGGAAACCTCAGTTAACCGTTTCTATGCAGAAATATACGACAGCCATGTGAAAAAAAGATTTATCACCAAAGTACCTCACAAAAACAAATAACATGCCAGTAAACGTTTTAAACATACATTTTAAAAGTTAGGTAGTGTTATTAATAAGCCTGCTACCAGTCGCTTCTACTGCAGTTAAGGCTCATACATTACTTCAGTATTAACAGTATTTTCTTAGTCAAATTCCATTCCTTAGAAAATTACTTACTGCACATACATTCATCAGCCTTATACCAGTCGCTACTACTGCATTTAAGGCTGTACTTACATTACATCGGTATCAGAAGTATTTTCTTAGTCAATTCCATTCCTTAGAAAAATATTCTACTGCACATACCTCATCTGCAGGGGACCCGGCATGCTATTCCCTTTCTGAAGTTACCCCACTCCTCAGAATGTGCGAGAACAGCCAGTGGATCTTAGTTACTTCTGCTAAGATCATAGAAAACGCAGGCAGATTCTTCTTCTAAATACTGCCTGAGAGAAAAAAACAGCACACTCCGGTGCCATTTAAAATAACAAACTTTTGATTGAAGAAATAATTAAGTATAAAAACTCCACAATCCTCTCACACCTTCCGACTATGTTGAGAGTTGCAAGAGAATGACTGGATATGACATGTGAGGGGAGGAGCTATATAGCAGCTCTGCTTTGGGTGATCCTCTTGCAACTTCCTGTTGGGAAGGGAATATATCCCATAAGTAATGGATGATCCGTGGACTGAATACACTTAACAAGAGAAACATAATTTACACTTACCTGATAAATCAATTTCTTTCATGGTGTCCTGGGAATTACTCTTCCCTACCATAAGGAGGAGGCAAAGATTCCCAAACCCAAAAGCTCTATAAAACTCCTTCCACCTCACAGGTACCTCAGGCTAACGTATAGCCAAGCAAGTGAGGTAGGAAAAGAAATAAGAGAAAAAATAAAAAGGAAGCAAAGATAAAAGATGTGTGTAAGAAAGAAACAAACACCAAAAAACCACAGGGTGAGGTCTCGTGAACTCTAACCACCCTGAAAGAAATTAATTTATCAGTTAAGCATAAATTATGTTTTCTTTCATACAGGTGATGAAAGTCCATGATCCAATACTCCTGGAAACTAATACCCAAGCTGTGGAGTCCAAGAGTAATGAGACGTTAAGTGGCAGGATTTAAAAAATTAAGCGGATGTGATGAGGGGCGTGTACAAATACTGAATTGTGCAATTTGTGACTTGTGAAGTTGAGGCAAGATTGTTTTCTGTGAGATATTTGTTTCATAAATGGGTTTTACTGACTCTGCCAAGGTAGAAGAACATGGAATATGGAAGTATTCTCCATATGAAGAGTACAAAGTAACAGCTCAAACAGTGATTTCTTTTACTTAATGGGACACTAAACTAAAAATTAAACTTTCATTATTCAAATAGAGCATTCAGTAAAAAAACATTCCAATTTATTTCAAATGTGCACACTTTCTGAGGCACCAGCTCCTACTGAGCATGTGCAAGAGTTTACAATATATACGTATATGAGTCTGTGATACGCTGATGCAGGGGATAAAGACATTTTACAAAACCTTTCAAATTTGTCACAAAAACAAAACTGCTCATTTGAAATTCAATGTATTTGTTATGGCATTGTATTTTTATTATGCATTTGTTGATTAAGCAATTCTACAGTATTTACTTTTTGCTAAAACAATGTTTCTAATCAAAACTAAAATGAACTAATGCACATTTTAAATTTTGAAAATAATATCCCTTTAAATTTTTGTTATTTCACATGCACGATGGAATAAATATATTTTAGTACAATCCCTACTTTAGGTGTCTGCATACAATAAAGCACTGGGAATTTGAAAGCACTGTAGCTCACTATGAAATACAATCGCTTATGGTCATGCATCTAAAACAATATAAACTACCTGCTTTCCTTTCGATCAATATAGAAATCTATACTTGTTTTACTATGAGGTTATTTGCGCTAAACCTGTGAAACGTACATTGGAATATATTCAAGGATATTGTGAAATGTATCGTTCTTATTGATGCGGTTTTTAGTCTGAGCTATCTATACATTTTAAAAGTGATCTGAAACCCACATTTTCTTTTGTGATTCAGACAGAGAATACCATTTTAAAAAGTAAAAAATCTACGCCTATTATCAAATTTGCTTCCTTCCCATGATATTCTGTGTTGAAGAGATACCTAGGTAGGCATCTGAAGCACTACATGACAGGAAATAGCATTGCCCTCTAGTGTTCTTGCAAATGGACAACATGCTTGCAAAACTGCTGCCATATAGTGCTCCAGAAATGGGCTGGCCAGCTCCTAAGCATACGCCCCAGCTTTTCAACAAAAGATACCAAGAGAACGAAGAACAACTGATATTAGAAGTAAATTACAAAGTTGTTTAAAATTGCATGCTCTATCTGAATCATTTTTGGGTTTTATATCCCTTTAAAGGAAAAGTGCAGCACAAAATGAGAAATCCAACCAAGATGAAAAGGGACATATATTCTTTACATATTTTTTAGAAAATAACTATGTGAAATATAACTCGTAATCACTATTAATCAGGAAACAGTGATCATAACATGGTCACGTTTGGCATCAGTTTCCATAAGCATCATTATAAGGCTTCAACCAAAACGTTTAATTTTAAATAAGCAAACTTCAATGATTTAAGGAAATAGTTAATTGCTTAAATTGGGACAAGGTATTCTCAAATAAAAACACAGAGGATTCGTGGAGAACATCTAAAACTTTGCTAAAGAAATATACATATCAGCACATACCACGTGGTTATAAAAGTAAAATAAATAAATCCAAGCCAATGTGGCTAAATACAAATTAGGAAAAAAGGTAAGGCATTTAAATTAAAGACAATAGTATGGATTCATCATTCCAAATATCTAAGGAATGTAACAAAGCATGCAAAAGCACAATCAGATTAGTCAAAATTAAAAATGAAATATTAACTGCAAAGGATGCTAAGAAAAAAAAACCTAAAAGGTTTTATAAGTATATAAATGGATAAAAAAATCTAAGAAGGGGAATATAGGTATATTTAAAATAATAGAAAGGTAGCAGAATTAACAGTGGCCTTGGGAAGGCTGTGGTGTATACACAATAGAGGAACCAATGGAAGAGACATTAAAGATGTGTCTGTTTTCTGAAACCAGTAACATATCTCCAGATATTTGTAAATAAATCTACAGTATTGTTTTCCCTTCGTTGGTGATTTTTCACGACACACTAAATACATATTATGCACATCCCTCTGATCATGGGTGCAGCCATTATGGAACCCAGGTTTTGCCGGTATATGAAGGAGACTTGCTGCAGACAAGCAAAAAAGGTTTCAGCATGGTAGCACCCGTGATTAAGGGGAGGTGGGGAATAACTTCAATAGTATGCTTATAAAATGTATACAGTCTTTAATGTCCCTTTAAAACAACTAGAATATACAAGTCCATACTAAAAACTAGATGATATCAGGGAAAAAATGAATAATATCAAGGAAAAGAAAACAGCTGTTCCAGATGCAATACACCAAAGTGTTCTAAGGGAATTAGCACTGTCATAGCCAAACCTCTACTCTTAATTTTTCAATACTCATTATCCTTGCGCATAGTACTCCAGGACTAGTGTAACGCTTATGTGGTGCTACTTTTTAAAAAGGGAAGCAGGGCTGATCCAGGAAGCTATAGACCAATAAGCCTGACATCCTGACTTTTTTTTTTTTTTTTCAAAGCTTTATTAAGCATAAGTCAATACAAAAAGAATGCAAGTAAAACAATCAGCATAAAAACAAACTTTAAACAATTCTCAAATGTAAAATAGAAGGGTATTCATAATACAAAGCTGGCACAAGATTTTGACATAGGAGCCATTGCCAACCAATAGGTTACTCTCATTCTTACATCTGGGTTAAAGAGAGATATCTCAAGAAATAGGGTAATATCCCTTAAAGGGACACTGAACCCAAATGTTTTCGTTTGTAATTCAGAAAGAGCATGCAATTTTATGCAACTTTCTAATGTACTCCTATTATCAATTTTTCTTCGTTCTCTTGCTATCATTGTCTGAAAAGAAGGCATCTAAGCTTTTTTTTGGTTTCAGTACTCTGGACAGCACATTTTTATTGGTGGATGAATTTATCCACCAATCAGCAAGGACAACCCAGGTTGTTCACAAAAATGGGCCGGCATCTAAACTTACATTCTTGCATTTCAAATAAAGATACCAAGAGAATGAAGAAAATTTGATAATAGGAGTAAATTAGAAAGTTGCTTAAAATTTCATGATCAATCTGAATCACGAAAGAAAATTTTTGGGTACAGTGTCCCTTTAAGTTATGTTCCAAAATAAAGTCTAGTTTAACAAAATTAGTTGGGGGACATCACAAGAGTCTTTAGCAATGTATGTTCCTAATGTCTCAATCTATCATTAAGTTCTAATGTAAGAACAAATGGTCCCTAACAAGTTTAATAAGAAAAAGACATCAAGTTAGAATTAACAGCAAGAATTGGGAGAGAACAGACAGTAGGATATGGAGAAGAAAAGAAGAAGAAAAAAAGAAAGAGAAAGAAAAAGTCGAATAGAAAAACGTGAGGAGAAGAAGAGAAAGAGAAAAAAAAGGGGGGGGGGGGGGAGGGGAAGAGAAATCCCAGAGGGATAATGGATCCACCATAGGAACAGGAAGACAATAATGAGTATTTGGGTGTCTAGGGATGTTTAAGGAACCACCTACTCCAGATCGTCCAATACTTGTCAATACGGTCAGTCGTGTTGTAGAAACCTCTCTCCATAGACGCTAGATAGTCTATGAGTTGAGTGGTCTGAGCTAGAGTTGGAGCTTCAGGTTTTTTCCATGACCTGGCAATGCACACCTTGGTTGCAATAAGAATTGCAGCTCCAAGGATTTGTTGGGGTTTTTGTAGTTCCCTAAGACCGATATGCAGGAGGGCTAAAGCTGGGGATTTGGGTAATGCAATACCCAAATCAGAAAGCAGTAAAAAAGTCTCTCTCCACAGGGGAGCGATTTTTGGGCAAGACCACCAGATATGTAGATCTGTGCCCTGTTGGCCACATTCCCTCCAGCATTGCGGAGAGGCTGTAGGATATATCTTAGACAACTTATAGGGGGTTAAATACCACTTTAAGAGGACCTTGAAGTAGGTTTCAAGAAAAGTTATGCAATATATAGCTGATTTAGTGATCATTGTCGCATGCTCTACTTCCACCGGGGCGATTTGAGCGTCTATTTCACGTTCCCACGCCTTTATCTGCCAGGGTATGATTTCGCTGTAGTCACTGAGAAGTAGCAGATGATAATTTGTCAGTGGTTTTATAGGCTTAGTCCCTGTTTGCCATCGTTTCTCCCAAGTAGTACTTTCTCTCAACTGTGTCTTGGGGAAACCCCAAGCCTGACAATACTCTAGCAATCTATAACTTTCAAACATTAGCCACCGCGGAGCCTCTTTCACCTGCGCGACTATTTGTTTAGTTGTTGATAGCCTCTTCTGGGTATAGAGGTCCCCAACGCAGATAAAATTCCATGATAGCCAGTCCTGTCTATGGATATCTGGAAGACCCATAATCAATCCCTGGAGACTATGAATAGGCGAGGGATGAGGTGCCAGTCCTTTGTGATGTCTAAGTCTATGCCATGTCCGGCAATTGTCTAAAATTATTTTATTCGTGAGCGCTACGTCAGGGAGCCTATGCTTAGGAATCCATATTAGATCTTTTAGAAGGAGTTTTCTAGGGATAACCTCAGTCTCAAGCAAAAACCAACGCCGGTTTCTCTTTCTCATTGCTCCAGGCTGCAATGTGAGTTAACCTGGCTGCGTCATGGTATAAATATATATTGAGGAAAGCTATACCTCCTTTGTTTATCGGTAGTTGGAGAATGCGGCTCGCCACCCTCGGAATCTTTCCTCTCCAAACATAGTTGATGAATATGGACTGAATCTGAGATAGATAGATTTTTGGTATCGTATAGGGTATGCACCTAAATAGATACAAGATTTTTGGAAGGATAGCCATTTTAAGAGTAGAGATACGTCCCATCCAAGAGATTTCTCTATAGTCCCACCTCTGTAGAAGGTTTTTGATTTCAGCAATCAATGGCTCAAAATTGTATTTAATAACCTTATTTATATCAGGGCCAAGAAGTACACCCAGATGTTTGATAAGGTCTGTGTGCCAGGTGAAAGAGAAGCGGGTCTTAAGTGTGGCGAGAAGCCCGGGATCAAGATTAATTGCTAGGGATTCAGTTTTAAGAATGTTTACTTTGTAGAGACTGAGAACCCCATAGGATTCTAAGGTCCTAAAAACTTCCGG
Organism: Bombina bombina; assembly: GCF_027579735.1. Lineage (NCBI taxonomy): Eukaryota > Metazoa > Chordata > Amphibia > Anura > Bombinatoridae > Bombina > Bombina bombina. The sequence continues at coordinate 1,500,086,177 of NC_069499.1, forward strand.
AATTGAAGAACTCGGGTTAGTTAATAGAATGGTCAGATCGTCGGCGAAGAGGGCGATTTTCTCTAATCGCTCACCTATCTTGACTCCCTCTATGCCTTGAGAATGCCTGATCTCTTGGGCTAGAGGTTCCATAACCATAGCAAAAATCAGAGGCGAAAGGGGGCAACCTTGCCGGGTGCCGTTAGTGATGGGAAAGGCTCTAGATCTAAAACCTACTCCTCTGACCGTTGCAAATGGTGCAGTATATAACGCCTGAACCATGCCAACGAATTGTGGAGGAAAGCCAAAAGATTTAAGTACCTGCCAGATATAATCCCATTGGACCCTGTCAAATGCTTTTTCCGCATCTAAAGACAGGGCCACGATGGGAACCTCCAGGTGGGCTGACTCAGAGAACACCTGTAAAAGTTTACGAGTATTGTCAGGACCTTGCCTACCAGAGGTAAAGCCAACTTGGTCTATTTGTATAATAACAGGGAGTAGGTGAACAATCCTGTTGGCTAAGAGCTTAGCGTACATCTTGGGATCTAAATTTATCAGTGAGATAGGTCTATAATTGGCACAATAAAGGGGATCCTTTCCTGGTTTGGGAATCGCGATAATAGATGCTTCCAGGAACTCTCTTGAAAAGCTTCCCGCCTCGGCCACCTCATTAAAGAAGGGGCAGAGAAGGGATGATAGGTGCTCTTTAAACATTTTATAAAAAGAGCCCGTAAAACCGTCAGGTCCTGGAGACTTATTCGGTTTGAGTTGGGTAATGACATTATAGATTTCTTTAATGGAGAACGGGTACAGGAGTGAGTTCTTTGCATCTTCTGTGAGTGTAGGGAGCTTAAGGGAGTCTAAAAACTCCTATATCCTATCGATAGACGGGGTATCCAGGTTTTCTGCTTCCGAGAGATTATATAGTTGATAGTAATAGTCAGCGAAAGCATTTCCAATATCCTCGGGAGCTTAAATTCTAGAGCCATTGATCTCTAGAGCTTGAACCCTAGAGTGGGCAGTTCTTGCGTTAAGTTTTCGAGCTAAGAGCTCGTTTGCCTTATTACCTTTATGGTACATTACTTGCTTAAATTTTGCCAGATTGGCTTTGATTCTGCCATGCTCTAGCTGGAGGATTTGTCTTCTAAGGGCACTGATTTCATCAGAAATTGGGATAGTAGGATTATCCTTATTGATTTTCTCCATGTCCCTCAGTTTCGCGGCCAGCTGGCCCAAAGGGCCTCCTCTGTTCTTCCGGACTCTAGCCGATTCAGAAATGCAGAACCCCCTAATATATGCCTTAAATGCCCCCCACAAGATTTGGAAGGAAGTTTGGCCCGGTGTATTAAACTGTATGTAGTCATTAATCGCTTTTGTGAGTGTGTCCTTAAATCCTGGTTCTTCCCAAAGGAAATTCGGGAACCTCCAAGAATGTCCCCCCTTGTGAGCCCCTGATGGAAAAATATCAAAAGAAACCGCATCATGGTCTGACCATGTACAGATATGTATTCGTGAGTTTGTGACCTCATTAAGAAGCCTAAAATCAACTAGAAAATAATCCAGTCTAGAATAGGATTTATGCGGGTTGGGGAAAAAAAGTGAAATCTTTGTCCTCAGGATGGCATGATCGCCAAACATCGTATAATTCATGTCTAGCAGATAGAGATCTAAATTTGATTGCTGTAGAACTAGTATAAGGATCAATGGATTTACCCGTTACAAGTTTTTTGTCTAATTTAGGGTCCCAAATGACATTAAAATCACCTCCAACTACGATGTGACCTTGTCTCACCGATTTTGCTAAGTTAAGGACTTTTGCTAGAAAATGTAATTGTTGTTCATTTGGGGCATATAGATTAACTAAGGTGAAGAGGGTACCATTAAGTTTGCACACACAAATAATGAATCTACCGTCAGGGTCCCTATCTAAGTATATTTGTTTTAACTGAAGGTCTTTATGAAGGAGTATTGCAACTCCTCTTGTCTTATCAGTATGGGAGGCTGTAATCAGGCCTGGATATAGAGACGATCTGTATGGTTGGGGCCTATCTATAGTCCAATGAGTTTCCTGAATAAATAGGACGTGCCCCTTTAATTTTTTGCCGTACGTTGTTAACATACTACGTTTGTCAGGCGAATTTAAGCCCTTAGTATTTAGAGTAAGGAATCGTATGGAGGTCTCCATTATGAGGAATGGGGCAAGGGAGAAGAAAAACCGGAAGAGGAAGAGAAAAAAAAAAATAATTAGGGGGATACAAGTAAAAAAACTAAAGTGGAAAAAGCATATAAAAAAGAAAATTAAGTATAGGGAAGTATAATGTATGAATTCTTAGGGTTCAGATGTACCAAAAAGTAGCAGTATTCTGAGAAGCTGTCAAGGTATTTGAAATATTATTAAATAATATATAGAGGTATATTTGTCTTTATTTGATAGATCTGTGGATGTGAACATGGTCTGTAGGACAAAGGATTGTTTCTAGGAGATCTTCCCCACTCCAATTGCACAGGAGACATTCTTGGCTGAAAGGAGAACAAAGGATTATCTCTGGGAGACCTCACACACTCAATATGTTAAATTATGCAATTGTATAATTTAGCAAGGAACTAAAATATAACACAGTTTCAGGATACAGGCAAATATATGGAGACGAAATGTCTGGGTTACCCTTTTGGAGCTGATCAGGGTCGCGGAGAGGCAGCTTTTATGCACATGGGTGTTAATTATCAAATACACATCTGCACTGCTGGCTAAACAGGAAATATGCTGTTTTAAAGACTTTTACAACTCCTCATGGATTGACCCCATGTGGAGCAATAAAGGCCTTGGGAAACACAGACAAATGCTAAGGTGTGACTCTGGAAGTTCACGTAAGCAGACAGCAAATAAACATTTTTTTTTCTCTCTCTGTTTAAATACATGCCCCAGAATGTATTAAATATAGAAATTTGGGAAATTGTCTAATTCTATATTATTATTATTACATGGGTATTTGCTAAGCTTGGGAGGTAACTGTTTTAGTCAGTCAAAAATGTGTAATAACCTCTGTTTTGCTTATATTTTTCAGACAGATTTTCTGCTGAAGCTAAAACTTGTAACTGGTTCCCGCTGGGTGTGAGATACCACTTTACTTGAGCAAAGCTAATCTACCCTTCTCATTGATTGCGATATACACTTATTGGTGATCTGAGGTAAAATAATTCCTACCAAGGAATATCGGATATCGACTGCTTTTTACTTTGGTAACGTATTCAAGGTTTTGTAAGATACGTTATATGCATAGTTAATTTGTATTTAATAGATTTAAAGAAGCAGTGTGTTTTTCTCAAGTTTGCATTTCACAACCTATATACATATATTGTTTAAATCTGCGTCTGATTGACCAAGTAACTCATCTATGCAAGTTCTGATATTGTCAGTTAATTTTGTATTAGGATAAATTGCAGTTAAATAGCAGAATATATATATTATCCTATTGTTTTATAAACACTGTTTAGAATTGTATTGCTTAGATGTTAAAGGTTTTTAGTCCCATTGTGTTAAATAAATAAAAGGCTGAATTGTGAAGGTATATTTTTCTGGGTTTTGTAAGAAGGATAGCATATCTTAAGAGTTGGTTTTAACGCATATAAATCTTGTTTCATTTCCTTTTATTGCAAATATACTTCAATATGTTTATGGATATTAACTAAATAAAAGAATTCAGATATTTATATTAATTGTATGGTCTAGTAGGTGCATGGTTGATAAGGGTTTCTATTTCTTTGTATTGTGTTTATAACCCTGCCATAAACTTATATATATTATTTGGATAGCACTGCTAAGATTTTCATAAATATACTGACATAATAATTGGAGGCACTTTGCATGAGATTTAATAATATCCATCATAATTGATATAATATATTTGTAAGTAAATAGAAATTATTATAAAAGAGAAAAAAAAATAAAAAAATTCATATTTCGATATTAATATTTTGAAGATATATTTTTTTTTGAAAAGTTGAAATATTAATTTTCATATTTCGAGATTGACATTAATATCTTGAAATATTATTAAAGATTAATTTTGAAAAATTAATAAAAATATTAATTTTTCATATTTCAAAATTAGTCAAAAATATTGTTTTTTCATATTTTCAAAGTTAATAAAAAATATTAATTTTTCATATTTCGGAATATTAATTTTTCATATTTCGGAATATTAATTTTTCATATTTCCAAATTAATAATATTTTTTTTTTAAAAAATAAAATTTTTCTCTCTTTTTATTGGCAAAAATTGTATTAGCATTTTAGTTAAATAAATACTAAACCAATACAATAATGTCTGTAGCCAGAAGTGACTCATTTAATTCTATACATAGCAATGAAATTGGTCCCATAACCATACCTATTACTAAAGGTCAGGTCCTTAAGAAAGATATCTTAAGTTACCTTAAAGGGAAGTTTAATATTGCGGGTGAATTAAATGATTTTATGGATATGCTTGAAACTAGGGCTAAAAATATTACCGTTAATAATAATATGTGGAATGAAGAGAATGAATTCTTCCAGGAATTATTAATGATTAATCAATGCGAAGCTCCCAAAAAGCGAGACGAACTAATACTAAAATCCTGGCCCCTTTTAACCCCTTAATGACCACAATGTACCCTGTATGTCACTGGTCATTAAGGGTTTTTTCAGGACATAATAGCACAAGTCTAGCAAGAAGACGCTATTAATACCCTCCCTCCAGCAGGCTTTGTGGAATAGAGCAGTCTCAACGCTGGTGGCAAGACCGTGCTATAAAACAATCAAGTCCCAAAAAAAGGCCAGCGACATACAGGGTACGTCGCTGGTCCTTAAGGGGTTAATATGCATAATTGACGAAATGTCGTTTTGTGTCACAGACAAACGATTGCAAATACAGGAGCTAGAAAATAGTATTCGTTCCTCGCGCAGACGCGAAGAGGGTTTAAAAATAGCCAAAAATAAAATGGATGAATTTGCCCAAAACCTAGCCACCTTAGATAAGCACAATATGGACTTAATCGCGCAGATACAAGATTTAAATAAACAGCTTGCGCAAAGCCAGAGAGAATTAAGCGATTTAAAAAGGTCATATCGCCATAATGAAAACCCCTATATTAGCAATGAGAATAATACAGATAATGCTAACTCCTTTAGCGAACGCGTCAGGGACGAGGTACGAAAATATATAGAACAACATAGACAAATGACCCCTAACGGGTCAGAAGTAGATTTCCCAAATAGACAATCCCCTCAGGATGTAAATCCAGAGGACAGCTGTAGCGCAGCTGATGCGGGGGAGGGAAACTCTAACAGAGAATCCCAAAATAAGTCTGATAAAGTCTATGATTCCCATAAAATAATCACCTTCGTACAACGCGCAATTGATCATTTACAGGCTTTTGAAAATGCGTTAGCTATAATGAATGTTACAAGTGAGAAATTGAAAATTGAATTTCTACCTTGGGTATTTGACAGTAAGCATCACAAATTCTTTGCCTCACTAAAGGATATGAATATTCATTCCTGGAATGGGGTAAAACGACAATGCAGAAAAGAATTCGGGCAATATCGCACTAAAACTGCCGCGAAGATAGCGGCATATGGTTTAAAGTGTCGTGCAAATCAGAGTCCAATCGAATTCCTTTCTGTATTGAAAAATGCGTACAGTATGGCTGAAGATAATCCCAAATTTGACGGCTCAGAATTTGTAAATTTATTTTTTGAAGCACTACCTACACCCATCAAAATTAACTTAGCTAGAGATTTTGATGAGGACTGCTCATTGGAATGGCTGATCAAAGAGAGTACAAAATTATACTCTATTCAGCAATCCAGTGAACAGGGGGTGAAAAAGGAGTCAAAACCCAAAATTGTAGCAGAAACTAGGGTGTCACCTAGCCCCTTCAATTTGGAATCTAAAAAGAGAACTTATGCAGAGGTGACCAGTCAAAACAGGCCATCTCCACAGAGGTTTAACTCTGCCCCTCCCCCTACGCAGGTTGAGGCGCAGGGAGACTATAACCAAAGTGGGGGACATAATCAGGTGAATAATTACTCACAAAGAGAATACTCACCAAATAATTGGTATCCGCGCAAGGGTAGATACAATAGACGGCAAAGATATTCTCAGGGTAACCAGACACCCCAGGTATATAATGCTCCCCAAAGTACTAATGCTGAACAAGCTGAACCCCAGGGGCAACCACGCCAGAATAGAAATAGTGGCCCTGATTCTGAGGGAACCCAATGGTCCAGGAATCAGTACAATGGGGCACCAAGAGATAGGCCCAGGGGTAGAGGTAACTTGTACAATCAGGTAGATATGCTGTTTACCCAATTAAATCGGTTGCGCGAACAAATCGCTAATATGAGTCAAAAATCTACGGCTCAGCAACCGAACAATACTTTTTTAGGGGTACAGCCAGTGGTCAGCAGTGGACCACAGGCACAGTCATAAATACTGCAGTATCACCTGAAGGGGAGGGGAGAGATATACAAAATGTAGTAATAAATATCAATGATACTAATCATGTTATCTCCCCACAGACCGGAAACGGACAAATTAGCTGTGACAATGAGCGACATCAGCCGGGAAAAATTAACCAAACTTTTCCTCTGCAGTGTTCTCTTAACATTATTTCCACAGATGCAGTACACAAGAACCCAGCTGACCTTGTCATAGGGGAAACAGGTAGGTATGAAATTTCCTCTGCATCGAATGACACAGCGGATCCAGGTAAAACGTGGCGAAACCCACAGATGTACAAGAATGCAAATTTTATGTGTGAAATGATAGAAACTGCAGGAAGATATTATGTACTAGTTGAGCTGCAAGATTCAGTCTCCAACCCTATCAAGGGATTAATTGACACTGGGTCACAGGCAATTATCTTATCCCACAGGTACTACACACAGCTAAATGAGCTAACACCCCACAAACCCAAAATAAGAGAATTTGACGGTTCTCTAATAGGTGTTGGGGGTGACTCCCTAAAAATCTACGGTACTGCCTGGTTAAAATTTAAATTGGGGAACAGGGTCATAAGACACCCTGTCATTATAGTGGATCTGCCAACTGATCGTTTAATTATTGGTAGCGATCTCCTGAAACGATTAAGCACCATAATTGATTGCATAAATAATGTAATTTGGTCACAAGTTAAACGGCCTATCAATTATGAAAAATCTGGTATATCTCGCGCCCGACATAGCTGTCACGTGGTAGAAGAGAAACCAGATGCTGTGGAGATTCATTTCAGGAATAACTCTGTACCTGAAATCACTATCCTACAAATAGATGATCAGACTCCTTTTAGTGGCTCTGATGGTAATACTTTTAAAATATCGCCTGGAAAGATAGCGAATATTTCCCTAGATGGCGATGTATTAACCATAGCACTCCACAAGGGGGATCATAAAATCCCTAAGGGGGGAGGCCACACTCAATACCTCACAGGGATTGAGAGAGTTAAAGAGGATCTATTTATCCCTATACAAGTACATGACCTTGGTAAAACCAAGTATGCTAAAATAAACTTAAAACAGGAAGCTAGCTATATAAGCGAAGGTTTATTAGCGCAAATAGCTGAACCTAAAGTGATTAAATATCTTTCTCCCCAAGACCACAGTGTCAACGGCCTGGATGACAGGTCTGAAAGCTATAACATCACAGCTAAGTGCTTATTATCTATCTCTATCGGTAATAAGTCAGTGAAGCACCTGTTTTTAGTTTTAAATACTCCCCATAATCAAATATACATTGGCAATGATATCTTACATAGATATGCCATACAAATAGATTTGATTAATTCTTGCCTCTGGAGCAGGTTAAAGGGGGACCCTGAAGTATTTCAGGATGAAAATGCAGCCCTGAAATCAAACCAGCAATTGCCATATGCTGTGAATATGCAGGTATCTAGCGATGTTATAATTCCTGCTGGGGCTGATAAATTTATTTTACCCTTACAGGTAAAGAGAGGTCAGAAATTAAAAACTTCTGAAACACTGATTTGCCTCTCCCATAGAATACAAAATCTGGGTGTCACAGTGACTTACACTCCTATGGTGAATATTGGAACTATTCCAATACATATTATTGTACATAACATGACCCCACAGGATATAACCTTATCCAAGGGAACTACCATAGGATATGCACTGGAATCAAGTTATTACACTTTTGGATTCCAGAATAATGTAATTGGGCTAATACCTGAAGGATACCTAACTGAAGAACAATTAATAGAACAATCCTTTGCATCTATACCAGAGGGTCTATTTAATGTTCAGTCTATTTATCCCTTCAGCTCAGAGGAAGGCATCTGTAAAATTGAAGAAGCCTCTCTAGTGTTTGATCAGCCAATCAAACAGCAAGATTATCCCAATACCCAGAGTCATGGGAGCAATGTAAACTATAATCAAGGGGATCTCACCTCTAGACTGGAAGAAGCATATGAAATAGGACAGCCTGAAATCTTTCCAGGATTTCAGCAAATAGTCGAAGAGCAAATATCCTTAGCTAATGGCTGTTCCAGCGATGACGAACGCCAACAGCTGCGAGAACTCCTAATGGAATACAAGGATATTTTCGCTAAGGATTCTTATGACTGTGGTACTACAGACTTGCACATTGCAAGAATAAAAACAGATCCCGATGCGCCACCTGTATTTGTCAAACAATACAGACTTCCCTTAGCCTCATATGATTCTCTTGCAGAGATCATAAGGAATTTGGAAGAAAGAGGTATTATCAGACAGGTGCACAGCTCTTATAATAACCCTATTCTAGGTGTCCTTAAACCCAATGGACAATGGCGTTTGTGTGCTGACTTAAGACAGCTAAACAAACGAGTATACATGTCTGGCTGGCCTGTACCATACATTGACCAGTGCCTAGCACAAATGCAGGGATCCAAAATATTCATTGCCATTGATTGTGCACAGGGATACTGGACCATAAAGGTACATGAAGAGGACCAATATAAGCTAGCATTCTCCTTCCAAAAGGTTCAGTATGCATTCCAGAGACTTCCATTTGGATACATAAATTCTGGACATGAATTTGCTGTATTCATGCATAAGGCTATGCCTGACGCACTGGAAAGGGGGACCTTATCTTATGTTGATGATGTTTTAATCAAAAGCACAGACTTTGAAAAACACATCACAGAACTTAAACACGTCCTCAGCCAACTTAAAAGGGCAGGTGTCAAATTATCCCTGCAAAAAGCTCAATGGTGCCGCACTCGTGTAAACTTCTTGGGACATGAAGTTACCTCTGACGGATTAAATCCCCAGAAGAAAAAGGTGGAAGCTATAGTGAATTCTAAAAACCCAACTAACTTAAAGGAATTGAGATCATTCCTGGGTATGACGAATTATTCTCGCAAATTCATTGATAATTATGCGGAATTAGCTAAACCACTACTACTACTTCTAAAGAAGGATGTGAAATGGCACTGGAGTGAGTCTCAAGAGACAGCCATCAGAGAGCTGAAGAGAAAACTCACTCAAGCACCTTGCTTAGCGTACCCTGAAGGTGGTAAACCTTTCTACTTAGAAACAGGGTACACAGATGTAAGCATGAGTGCTGTGTTATACCAAAAGCATGATAATTTGAACAAAGCCATTGCTTATGCGAGCAAAAATCTATCCCCAGTAGAAATAAAGTTTAACGATTGCGAAAAAGCCCTCTTATCTACTGTATGGGCTCTACAAAATTTCCGCAGCTATATACAGGGCGAGAAAATTATTGTGGAAACGGCCCACCAGCCTTTGCTATATTTGCAAAGTGAGAGAATAAGAGATGGGAATTTGTCTAATAGCCGCATAACAGCGTGGACTCTTTCCTTACAAGGCTGGCCCTTAGAAATTCGCTACAAGCAGAATAAAAAGAATCCAGTCGCACAAGGGCTTGCTGAGCTCCACGACTGTACTGCTAGAGAGCCTGGGGAAGAATTATCAGAAGATGATTTTCTGGAAGAACAATTGCTTTCCCCATATAAAATGTACAATGAGGACCATTGTCAAACATTACCTTGGGTATATGTTGATGGTTGTTCTTACCATGCCACTATTGATAATGAGCGCAGATTAGTCGCTGGCATTGGTATAACTGGGGCAAATGGATTCTCAAATATATCTGTAGGTTTCAACATTGGACCAAGATCCAGTCAAGTTGCAGAACTCACCGCTGTTTTCAAAACCATTGAAATGGCTATTGAACATGGTATTCATGAATTTGTGATCATAACTGACTCAAATTATGTGCGTGACAGTTTTGTTGAATACCTGCCAACTTGGAAAAGAAATGGCATGCAGAAAAGCAATAACAAACCAGTCAAGCATGGCAAGTTGTTCTGCGAGATTGATAATCTGGTAGTATCCAATGATTTAACCATACACTGGAAAAAGACCAAGGGTCATTCCAGAGTTTTAGGTCCTGATAAGGAAGGCAATGACCTTGCGGATTCATTAGCCAAACAAGGAGCCATAACTGGAGAACTCCTTAATATTGACCATTTAATGGGTGCAATTCAGGTAGAAGCCATTACCAGAAACCAGGCAAAACAACAGAGTGAGCCTAACTTGGTACAATGGAGTCAGGATTCTCCTAGTGAGGATCTGATCACTAGTCAAAAAGAAGACCCCATTGTAGGCATCTTCTATAAACACATAGAAGATCCTGAAAGCAACCCCATCTCAAAAGATGATTGTATTGGCAAAGAAGATCTGAGAATCTTAATAAAATCTAAATCACAATTCAAGTTACAGGAGGGTTTGTTAATTAGAACCTCCAAAACTGGCATCCAGCAGTGGGTAGTACCCACCAAGTTCAGAGGTCTAATGCTTCAACATGCCCATGATGCTCCCACATCTGGTCATCGTGGGGCCAAACTCACGTATGAAATATTACGTGATTACGCTTTTTGGCCACACATGTTGAAAGATGTTCAAACCTACTGTCAAGGGTGTTTAATCTGCCCACAGTTCCAACCCACTGCACCAACGCATAGAGCGCCATTGCAGAAAAGGGGGATGGTAATGCCATGGTCAGATATACAAATTGATTTTATTGGTCCGGTAACAAGGTCATCAAGAGGTAACAAATACATGTTAACCGTGACATGCCTGTTCACTAAATGGGTAGAGTGCATTAGTGCACCTAACAATAGTGCGGAAACATGTGCAGCATTGCTCATCAACCATGTATTTTCCAGATTTGGTCTGCCCCAAAGAATCGAGTCAGATCGGGGGACCCACTTCACTAGCGAAATGATGACAAAAATGTGGAAAATACTAGGGGTTAAAAGAAAGCTCCATATTGCTTATAGAGCTGCCTCAAGTGGTGGTGTAGAGCGTTACAACCAGTCCATTGTTAAAATCCTCAAAAAGTTTGTGAGTGAAACAGGTAAAGACTGGGATGTAAAACTACCTCTTGTCTTAATGGCATTAAGAGCAACTCCAAGTAGTGCTACCAAGATGTCACCTTTTGAACTGATGACTGGTAGAAGAATGGTTCTACCTCAGCATCTGCTGTACCGTACATCAGACCAAAACTTGATAAATGCTGCCAATACACATCAATATGTGGAAAACCTAAGAAAGCACCTGCAATATGCCTTTGCATTTGCTCAAAGGAATTTAGAAAGAGCCGCAACTGCCACTAAAACCTATTATGATCTCAAAACATCCAAAAAGGAATATGAAATAAATGATAAAGTTTATCTTTATAACTTTGGAAGGGATCAGGTTAGGGAGAAGAAATTTCTTCCCTCATGGAAAGGTCCTTTTGTCATTACTGACAAAATATCTCCAGTGGCCTATAAAATACGGATCCCCAAAAATGAAGGTTTCATAGATAAATGGGTACATATCAATCAATTGCGGGCATGTCATCCCAGATCCCAACTACAAGTCATAGAGGGAGCATGAAGTGTCATATCCCCAAATGCACTAAAGACATACTGTAATTTAAAGATGCCTAACTGATAAACATGAAAGCTCAAAATTGACAGACTATCTACATAGAAGACTGTCCATGATGTGTACGGTCAACATCCTCACCAAATACCACTAACTTTGATCCAATTCAAATACATGTGTCCTACATATTTTTGAATTGGAAAGGGGGATTTATGTCAAGGTATTTGAAATATTATTAAATAATATATAGAGGTATATTTGTCTTTATTTGATAGATCTGTGGATGTGAACATGGTCTGTAGGACAAAGGATTGTTTCTAGGAGATCTTCCCCACTCCAATTGCACAGGAGACATTCTTGGCTGAAAGGAGAACAAAGGATTATCTCTGGGAGACCTCACACACTCAATATGTTAAATTATGCAATTGTATAATTTAGCAAGGAACTAAAATATAACACAGTTTCAGGATACAGGCAAATATATGGAGACGAAATGTCTGGGTTACCCTTTTGGAGCTGATCAGGGTCGCGGAGAGGCAGCTTTTATGCACATGGGTGTTAATTATCAAATACACATCTGCACTGCTGGCTAAACAGGAAATATGCTGTTTTAAAGACTTTTACAACTCCTCATGGATTGACCCCATGTGGAGCAATAAAGGCCTTGGGAAACACAGACAAATGCTAAGGTGTGACTCTGGAAGTTCACGTAAGCAGACAGCAAATAAACATTTTTTTTTCTCTCTCTGTTTAAATACATGCCCCAGAATGTATTAAATATAGAAATTTGGGAAATTGTCTAATTCTATATTATTATTATTACATGGGTATTTGCTAAGCTTGGGAGGTAACTGTTTTAGTCAGTCAAAAATGTGTAATAACCTCTGTTTTGCTTATATTTTTCAGACAGATTTTCTGCTGAAGCTAAAACTTGTAACTGGTTCCCGCTGGGTGTGAGATACCACTTTACTTGAGCAAAGCTAATCTACCCTTCTCCTTGATTGCGATATACACTTATTGGTGATCTGAGGTAAAATAATTCCTACCAAGGAATATCGGATATCGACTGCTTTTTACTTTGGTAACGTATTCAAGGTTTTGTAAGATAAGTTATATGCATAGTTAATTTGTATTTAATAGATTTAAAGAAGCAGTGTGTTTTTCTCAAGTTAGCATTTCACAACCTATATACATATATTGTTTAAATCTGCGTCTGATTGACCAAGTAACTCATCTATGCAAGTTCTGATATTGTCAGTTAATTTTGTATTAGGATAAATTGCAGTTAAATAGCAGAATATATATATTATCCTATTGTTTTATAAACACTGTTTAGAATTGTATTGCTTAGATGTTAAAGGTTTTTAGTCCCATTGTGTTAAATAAATAAAAGGCTGAATTGTGAAGGTATATTTTTCTGGGTTTTGTAAGAAGGATAGCATATCTTAAGAGTTGGTTTTAACGCATATAAATCTTGTTTCATTTCCTTTTATTGCAAATATACTTCAATATGTTTATGGATATTAACTAAATAAAAGAATTCAGATATTTATATTAATTGTATGGTCTAGTAGGTGCATGGTTGATAAGGGTTTCTATTTCTTTGTATTGTGTTTATAACCCTGCCATAAACTTATATATATTATTTGGATAGCACTGCTAAGATTTTCATAAATATACTGACAAAGCGTAGGTTTTCTAATTGATCCACAAGTTTACTTCCGTAAACTTAGGTATTATTGAGGGGGGTAGACGAGGCCAGATGGAATAAAAAAAAAAAGGCCTCGAGATGAGATAACAGATAATGTGCAGACAGAGAATTGAGAACAAATATTAATTTGTGTGTGTTTGTAACTAGTGTATTAGGTGTAACTAAAGGAGGAGAGCCAATGCCCTCCCTTGAATGGTAAATAAGTGAGATCCAGTGGGAGGGGTTAGAAGAGTAGGGATTCTTTTAAATCTGACAGGGTGTCTTGGGAGACAAAGGGAAATATCCTAAGTGTGATCATATGCTTGCTTATGGGACCTATGCATCTATACTGAATCTATGTGGAAAGTCAGTGTCAAGAAGGTAACATTTAATAGTAGGAACGTAAGTACTAAACAGTGGTATAGTTAGTGGCAGTTTATTTGCCTGAGATAGGGCATGACCTATGAAAAGAGTATGATCTTACAGTTGCCACTAAGCTAAGTGTCCCCGAGGGGTCTGGAAGTGTCCTAGTACATATAAGAGAAGTGACTTTGAACCTTATCTCTAAAGGATAAGATAAGAGTGAGTAAAAATACATTTGAACAACAAAATCTAGAAACATAATACTCAAATGGTTTGGTCTCAAAGCCAGGGCTTATAGCCTTCCAACAGTTAAACACCAGGCTTTATGCACCGTCTACTCCGGCAAGGGGAAACATAGATTTCAAGACTGTCTATCAACAATCTGACAAATAAAACATTTAAAACATTACATAAACAAACCTGAGACCAACTTATAAGTGCTATATAAACATTGAGTGTGCAAATTAACCATAAATAAGTAGAGCAAGTGACTCAGAACCGGGATTTTGTAATATAAGTGAAAATATATAGGCAGATCTATAGGTTCCCGGTGAGGAGAAAATATCTATGTTAATACTTGAGTTGCAAAGGCTTCACATTGGGTATTCTAAAGTAATCTAGTGTGGTAAGTGTAAGAAAAAGTGGGTATTTAGGTAGTGCATAATCTCGGCAGCATCTAGCTATTGGGTCCACCCCGGAGCCAGACACAACAACATCACATATGAGACATAGCAAGCCAGAGGGGCTAAATATAAGGCCACATGTCGCTGTATCTAGATCCAAAAGCAGAGCCAAAGCCACGGCTATCCAAAAATTTATAAACAAGGGAGAATAGCTGTGACAATATACTCATTGCAAAAACAAATTTGAAAACAATACTTTGTAGCACTTTACAAAATAACTGTGCACAACAAATGAAAACCAAGAAAATACATTCTTTCCCAAAGTCTCCCACCGCATAAGTGGACAGTATACAGAAATGGTCCTGCAATAAGTGTCGCAAGATTACCTCCATGCACCATCCACTCCGGCGAGGGGACCAATACATAAATTTTAAGACTGTCTATCCACAGTCTGATAAGTAAAACATTTAAGATATTACATAAACAAACCTGAGACCAACTTATATGTGCTATATAAACATTGAGTGTGTACATTAACCATAAATAAGTAAAACAAGTGACTCAGGACCGGGACTTTGTAGTATATGTGAAAATATATAGGCAGAACTATAGGTTCCCGGTAAGGAGCAGATATCTATGTTAATACTTAGGTTGCAAAGGCTTCACATTGGGTATTCTAAAGTAATCTAGTATGGTAAGTGTAAGAAAAAGTGGGCATCTAGGTAGTGCATAATCTCAGCAGCATCTAGCTATTGGGTCCGCCCCGGAGCCAGACACAACAACATCACATATGAGGCATAACAAGCCAAAGAGGCTAAATATAAGGCCACATGTTGCTGTATCTAGATACAAAAGCAGAGCCAAAACCACAGCTATCCGAAAATTATAAACAAAGGAAAATAACTGTAACAATGGGGCATATGAGTTACAATTTGAAAGGATCTGAGAATTTGAACCACTTTAGTGAACAGAAAACTAACAGTAAACAGGCATATCTCATAACTCACACAATGGGTCCCCAGTGGGTTACCTTCAGAGCCAAAATTCTACATCCTCCCTCGAGGAAATTGTATCCACCTTAGTAAGAACCCAGTTGGCATATGTTATAAAAACTGGCAAGGAAAGCAAGTCCTAGGTTCATCCACTGTGAGTCAGCAGTATTATACAGAAAAACATATAATATACTCATTGCATAAACAAATTTGAAAACAATACATTATAGCACTTTACAAAAAACTGCACAAAAAAAAAATGGAAAAAAAAATATAAAGAATAAGCCACAAAAATACATTCTTTCCCAAAGTCTCCCACAGCATAAGTAGACAGTATACAGAAATGGTTCTGCAACAGGTGTCGCAAAATGACTTCCAGGGAGGCCATTGCCAAAAAAAAAGTCACTGAAATAGTCCTGGAAAAAGAAAAACATATACAGCAAAGTGCAACAGTTAGAGTAGATACTTATCAGATTATCCTGGAGAGGAGTCCTTGAAAGCTGAATTCCTTTTACTAGACTGAAGACGTTGAGGAAGGGGGTTCCATTGGTCAGCTGTAGGCCTTAGCTGTGAGGGCCTGGAAGGAGAATGGGCAACATGATTGTCTGCTTGATCCCATTTTTTCAAAAGATCTTCACCTATCGCTGGGGAGTCCACTGTAACCAGAGATCCCTCTCGGTGGATGATGAGTTTAGTTGGGTAACCCCATCTGTACTTTAAGCCTCTTGAACGGAGGGATTGGGTAAGCTGGCGAAAGGTGCTCCTTTTCTGAAGGGTGAACTGTGATAAATCTGGAAATACTTGGATCTGTCTCAGATGCTCAGGAAGTTGAGGTTTTGAAAAAGCTGCCCTCATATGTTGCTCTTTGTAAGTAAAGAAGTGGAACCTTGCAATTACATCTCTGGGCTTGTCTTTGGGAGCATTCCTGCCCCTGGGGATCCTATGGACTCTGTCAATTAGCATATCATTCGGATCTGAGGGGGGGTGCTAATGAGACACAGAATTTCTTGACAAATGTCTCTAAGTCGGCCTGTAGGATCTCCTCAGCAATGCCTCTAAATCTGACATTATTGCGGCGCGACCTATCCTCTAGGTCCGCCACCTTCTGTTCTATTTCTGAGACATAATCTGCAAGGTTTTGAGAGTGGGCAATTATATTCTGCTGCTCAATCGCCAAGTCCTCCTGCTTGCGCTCAAGCGCTTCGGTCCTCTCTCTCATTTCTGCGAGGTCTTTTTTGAGGTCTGCAACTGAGGATTTAATGGTAGATGTCAAGTTATCCTGCAAGTCATTTAACCTCTTAGATAGAGTATCCACTATATCTGACCTGGTTGTAAGTTCCATTTCATCCTCCTGTTGTTGGGATATGGAGGAGTTAGTACTATCAGAACCCTCTTGACATGAGTGAGGCGATGCAGGGCCCCTAGTAGCAGTTGAATCCTTAGGTTTGAAATGATCAGCAACAGAGTTTTTAGAACTAGTCTTATTTTTGTTTTTAAGGACCTGAGACATTGCTGGCAGGGTTAGCTAGTCTTTATATTTATCCAAAAGAGGTAGTAGAAATGGGGGCAAATAAGGGTATAAGCTTAGTTACTGGATCTCAGTTTGTAATTCAGTATAAACAGCTAGCACAGGGAGGGCATCTGGCCACTAACCCCCCTACTCCTGCATTTTATTGGTGGGTATTATGTAAAGTCTCAATGGAGATAGCTGTAATAGAGATTGCAGAGATTGGAGAGATGAGTAAACAGGTATTGTAATCAACTCTTCAGGGCCTTTGTGCTAGAACTGTAAGAGGTTTAGCTAGGCCTACATGCAGGGAGAAAAATAGAGACAGGCAATAGTATTGTTTCTCTTTCCACACAAATGTAGAGTTCAGACCCACACTAAAATAAAGTAGCACACCGTTCTCTCTGTCACTTAAACTGTATAAGTGACCTCCAAATGTCTTATAGTGTGTTGAAGAAAGGTAGAAACACTGAGGCTAAATTTCCCCTTACAAGAACCAGGGTGGAGTAATATTCCCAGCCTGCCCCTTGGGTTTCCTCCAGGCCCTCTCACTTTAGGTTCGAATTAGGGGCTAAAAATCGCCTGCTCTAAGTCTGGAAGAGGTCTAGCAGTATAGTGGCACCTCCGGTTAAGTAGACTTACTGTTTAGTTTGTTTGAGGGTTAGAATCGGCCAGTCGCGAGTTCCGGCGTAGGCCGCAGCCGCGGTGTTTCCTAGAGGAGCCTCCGTTACTCCCTTCAGGCCCACCACGATCTCCCAAAGTTGTGCTCGATTTGGCCGGAAAAACTCTCTAAATGTTCCCCTCGAATAGCCCAGGATGGCTATGGGCAAATCCGCTTATGTTTAAGCAGATAATTAGTATTTTAGCTCTTAGATGCAGCAGAGCTCAGTCTCCACACGTCTGCACAGCTCAGCCATCCATCCTGACTTTTTTTATTGAGGTAATATACTGTATATACGATACAAGTTTTGATTTCAGAACATAGCCTTCAAATGACTTAAAATACAAACAATTTTACAATATGATCACACAAACATGTTGCCAAATCGCATATCAGTGCAGATGTATGTTTAAAGTTCAATGGCAGAATTAAGAAGAAAAGATAAATACAAATATGAATAATACCTCAATTTTTTCAAATATTTGTTTAGGTGCGTAACAGAAACATTTATTGCAATTACATTATTAATAGTTAGAAGTGTAGGGAATAGGAAACACTAATGATATGATAGAAAAGAAAAAGAGACGGTACTCATAACCCCACTGGGTCAATCTATGAAGCGTGGATTAAGACTATGGTCCTAAACTGTGGTTACATGTAAAAAAAAACTTTCTTACACATCTTATAAGATACATTAGTAGCATGACTGTCAAAGAAATATTATCAATTGCACTACCCAAGGTAGTGTGTCTGGCAGCACATATTAGTAGGTGCGGGTATAGTAGGGTTATGTGTAATTTAATCCAAAGGCCCCCCTGAGAAAGAAAAGAAAAAAAAAGGGAAAGTGTAGAAAATAGAAGAATAGGAATCAAGGTTGGGAGAATGAATCCCTCTTTGGCGACTATTTTAAGTTTCATTTAATATATTAACATGTGGTCACAGACTATCTATTGGGTGTATAAACTAGGGCACTCCATGGGACCCAGATTTCACAGTGCAAGTCTTGGGTTCCACTGTTTAAGAATACATTATCCCGGACTTTTAGTAATGCTGGAGCTGACTTGTTTCCAATGTCTATATAGGGATAGCTTGTCTGCCATCATAATATAGAAATACAGATATTTCTTGGGTTTGAACATTTTTGGGAGGTTTAAATGAAGGAGACACTGCTCCGGATGAGAACTAGAGGGTATACCCAAACTTGTACAAAGAGTCGCTACTTGGAACCATAGACTTCTTATAACTGGGCATTCCCACCAAATATATTGCCCGACATCCTGACTTTTGATACAGTGCCACATGAGAGCTTATTGTACAAAACAAAGGGATTGGGAATATCTGATTTGCTCATGGATAAATGACTATACAAAAGGCAGGGAGCAATGAGTTGCAGTAAAATAAGCCATACTCAGATTGGACAAAAGGTAATTAGAGGAATTCCCCAAGGATCAGTACTGGGCCCTGTCCTTTTTATTATTTTTATAAATGACTTGGGTAAAGGATTAAATAGCAACATCTGTATTTTCTCAGATGATACAAAGTTGTGTAAGGTATAAATGCTCTGCAAGGGGATTTACCAAAATTGTAAGAATGGGCTGGTAAATGGCAAATGAGATTTAATACTAGTAAATGTAAGGTTCTACATTTGCAAACAAATATTTGCCGGCTACCTATTATTTAAATGGGACAATACTAAGCTTATGTATAGATAACAAGCTAAAAATCTGTGAGCAATGCAAGGCAGCAGCAGCAGCTTATAAAGCAAATTAAATGAAAAGCTAAACATGAGTGTGCAATGCAAGGCAGTGGCTTCTAAGGCTAATAGCATGATAGATAGATAATAGCATGTATTAAAAGAGTTAAAAGTAAAGAAAGCATATTTTTTCAGCTATATAAATTTCTGATAAGACCTCACATTGAATATGTTGAGCAGTAAAAAAAAAGACATTGTAGGATCAGAGAAGGGCCAGAAAACTAATAAGGGTAAAGGAGCATTTAAAGTATGAGGACATGTTAGCCAAATTGGATCCGTTTACTCTAGAGAAAAAAAAAAGGTGCTTGATGGGTGAAATGATATTCTTTTATTGAGGTTCTTGCGCAAGAAAAAATATACAAATAATGTCTTAGCATACATGACAACATTTTCATGGAATACATTACAACAATATAAATAAAAGACAAAATGAATTCTGAGTTATAAACATCTGAAACTTCCATTTTAAAATTATAAATGCTTTTATGAGTGATTAATGAGCCGGCCACTCATGGGCCTCTTGATATTAAAAACACTGGTTAGGCATGTTAGTCAAATGACAATAGGTAAGTAGGGATATATGGTAATAGTAATAAACAGAGAGAAATTAACAGCGGGTAAACACCGCTTGGTATTTTAAAATACGTGAAATTAGTATATGTAAAGTTGATACTGTAAAGTATCATAGAATGACACTGATGTGGGGAGGGAGGGGAGGGTTCAAAATGAAGCGAAACCTCAGTGTCTACAAGTTTCAGGTGGTAATGATATAACAGGCCACTATTGGGCCAATTGTTTAGTGAGTATACACTTGAGCTGGTTAAGTTAAAATGCTGATGTAACTGATAGTGACTCCTCATCAAGTATTATATGTTACGAAATGACTAAGGCATTTGAGTCTGAGTGTTGTTGCTTCAAACTATTATTTAGAGAAGGGGTGGGCAAGAGGTAGATCGGAATTTGAGTCTGAGTGTTGTTGCTTCAAACTATTATTTAGAGAAGGGGTGGGCAAGAGGTAGATCGAGAAGGGATGGGCAAGAGGTAGATCGCAGTCTGAATTTTGAGGTGACCGCCTGGAAGATTTCAAAAGTCTGCATAATAAGAGAAACATTTCTCACACATCTAGATTATGAGTGAAGAGCCTTGTCACCGTAGATATATGAGAAATGTTTCTCTTATACAGACTTTTGAAATCGGCTATGACTCTATAACGGCGGTATATGTACTTCAGCATGTGGGACGCGGCTGTAGCTGAACTCGCTGCCCCAGCTTTGGTTACTGCCTGTCCCAAATTCTCCTACTTTTTGTTTCAAGAGTCCATAGTACAGACTCTTCATGCGCCAGGCTGAGATGCTGCACAGTTCCAGGTCCTGCTCTGTCTGATATTCTCCTGCTACTTTCTAGTTCTGTCCTCTGTTACTTGTCACCAGGCTCTGCTGGGTGAATAGTCTGGTGTGTTTTTTTCCAAGGGTCTGTTACTCCCCCTCAGGTTCTTTAACTTACTCTGTACCAGGCTTTGATGCTGCTCTCTGAAACTTTCTCTGACACACTAATATTAGCTATACTTTGTGCTAGTTTCTGCAGCTTTCTGTCCCCAGAATTTATTGTCACCAAATTGTGCAGGTCAGTGCTGTTGCTGCTACATCAGTCTCTGGTTGCTGTGTAAGGTGATACTGAGCCTGCAGGTCCTGCTGCTGTCACTGTCCCAACTATTTGCAATAGTCTTCAGCTAGTAGCGGACGTATGGAGAGCAGCCAACACGACCTGCCCCTAATAAACCTGACATGGCGTCCAGCCAATAAAATTAATTTGCAGAATGAGTCTGTCTACGATTGGCTGAGAATAGTTCATTGTCATTGTTGTACCTGAGCTGTGAGTAACCCATGTGTTCCAGGCTTGACTACTTCGCTAGCCCTAGACTCGAGCCGTCTTGATTGTGCGGTATACAGATAAGGATGCTTGATGGTCCCAGCGTGATGTAAAGAGAGAGCTCTCGCAGAAAGTGAAGAGCACGGCTGTATTTAAAATTAAAGAGCGTGGCAGATTTTTAAAGCTGTATTATTTGTAGCAAAAATAAAATTTTCAGCCAGCAGGTCCTATTTGTGGCAAAAAACTAAATTTATGCTTACCTGATATATTTCTTTCTCTTGTGGTGTATCCAGTCCACGGGTTCATCCATTACTTGTGGGATATTCTCCTTCCCAACAGGAAGTTGCAAGAGGACACCCACAGCAGAGCTGTCTATATAGCTCCTCCCCTAACTGCCACCCCCAGTTATTCGACCGAAGACAAGCAAGAAAAAAGGAGAAACTATAGGGTGCAGTGGTGACTGTAGTTTAAAAAATAAAAAACACCTGCCTTAAAATGACAGGGCGGGCCGTGGACTGGATACACCACAAGAGAAATAAATTTATCAGGTAAGCATAAATTTTGTTTTCTCTTGTAAAGGTGTATCCAGTCCACAGGTTCATCCAATACCAAAGCTTTAGGACACGGATGAAGGGAGGGACAAGGCAGGAACTTAAACGGAAGGCACCACTGCCTGTAAGACCTTTCTCCCAAAAATAGCCTCCGAAGAAGCAAAAGTATTGAATTTGTAGAATTTAGAAAAAGTGTGAAGCGAAGACCAAGTCGCCGCCTTACAAATCTGTTCAACAGAGGACTCATTTTTAAAAGCCCATGTGGAAGCCACCGCTCTAGTGGAATGAGCTGTAATTCTTTCAGGAGGCTGCTGGCCAGCAGTCTCATAAGCTAAGCGGATTATGCTTCTCAGCCAAAAAGAAAGAGAAGTTGCCGAAGCCTTTTGGCCTCTCCTCTGTCCAGAGTAGACAACAAACAAAGCAGATGTTTGACGAAAATCCTTCGTAGCTTGTAAATAAAACTTTAAAGCACGAACCACATCAAGATTGTGTAAAAGACGTTCCTTCTTTGAGGAACGATTAGGACATAATGAAGGAACAACAATCTCCTGATTGATGTTCTTATTAGATACTACCTTAGGAAGTAACCCAGGTTTGGTACGCAAAACTACCTTATCTGCATGGAAAATCAGATAAGGGGAATCACACTGTAAAGCAGATAACTCCGAAACTCTTCAAGCCGAGGAGATAGCTACTAGGAACAGAACTTTCCAAGATAATAGTTTAATATCTATGGAATGCAAAGGTTCAAACGGAACCCCTTGAAGAACTTTAAGAACTAAATTTAAACTCCATGGCGGAGCAACAGGTTTAAACACAGGCTTAATTCTAACTAAAGCCTGACAAAACGCCTGAACGTCTGGAACCTCAGCCAGACGTTTGTGCAAAAGAATAGACAGAGCAGAAATCTGTCCCTTTAAGGAACTAGCAGACAATCCTTTCTCCAATCCCTCTTGGAGAAAGGATAAGATTCTAGGAATCCTGACTTTACTCCATGAGTAACCCTTGGATTCACACCAATGAAGATATTTACACCACATCTTATGATAGATTTTCCTGGTGACAGGCTTTCGAGCCTGAATTAAGGTATCAATGACCGACTCTGAAAAACCACGCTTTGATAGAATCAAGCCTTCAATCTCCAAGCAGTCAGACGCAGAGAAATTAGATTTGGATGTTTGAAAGGACCTTGAAGTAGAAGGTCCTGCCTCAGCGGCAGAGTCCATGGTGGAAAGGATGACATGTCCACCAGATCTGCATACCAAGTCCTGCGTGGCCACGCAGGAGCTATCAAAATCAACGAAGCTCTCTCCTGCTTGATCTTGGCAATCAGACAAGGGAGCAGAGGAAACGGTGGAAACACATAAGCCAGGCTGAAGACCAGGGCGCTGCTAGAGCATCTATCAGCGCTGCCTTGGGATCCCTGGACCTGGACCCGTAACGCGGAAGCTTGACGTTCTGACGAGACGCCATGAGATCCAGATCAGGTTTGCCCCATAGTTGAATCAACTGGGCAAATACCTCCGGATGGAGCTCCCACTCCCCAGATGAAAAGTCTGCCGACTTAGGAAATCCGCCTCCCAGTTCTCTACTCCTGGGATATGGATAGCTGAGAGATGGCAAGAGTGAACCTCTGCCCATAGAATTATCTTTGAAACTTCCAACATCGCCAGGGGGCTCCTTGTACCCCCCTGATGGTTGATATAGGCTACAGTCGTGATGTTGCCCGACTGATATCTGATTAACCTGACCGCAGCTAGCTGAGGCCAAGCCTGAAGAGCATTGAATATCGCTCTTAGTTCCAGAATGTTTATCGGAAGGAGGGCTTCCTCCTGAGTCCACGAACCCTGAGCCTTCAGGGAGTTCCAGACTGCGCCCCAGCCCAGAAGGCTGGCATCTGTCGTCACTATAGTCCATTCTGGCCTGCTGAAGCTCATTCCCTTGGACAGATGGACCCGAGATAGCCACCAGAGAAGAGAATCCCTGGTCTCTTGATCCAGATTTAGCAGAGGGGACAAATCTGTGTAATCCCCATTCCACTGATTGAGCATGCAAAGTTGCAGTGGTCTGAGATGTAGGCGGGCAAATGGAACTATGTCCATTGCCGCTACCATTAAGCCGATTACTTCCATACACTGAGCCACTGACGGCTGAGAAGTGGAATAAAGAGCACGGCAGGAAGTTAGAAGCTTTGACAACCTGACCTCTGTCAGAAAAATCTTCATTTCTACTGAATCTATCAGAGTTCCTAGGAAGGAAACTCTTGTGAGAGGGGAGAGAGTACTCTTTTCTTCATTCACCTTCCACCCATGAGACCTCAGGAATGCCCGTATGGGACTTGGCGATTTGAAAATTAGACGCCTGTATCAGAATGTCGTCTAGGTAAGGAGCCACCGCTATGCCTCGTGGCCTTAGAACTGCCAGTAGGGACCCTAGAACCTTCGTAAAGATTATTGGTGCCGTGGCTAACCCGAAGGGAAGAGCCACAAACTGGTAATGCCTGTCTAGGAAGGCAAACCTGAGAAACCGATGATGATCTCTGTGTATCGGAATGTGGAGATAAGCATCCTTTAAGTCCACGGTAGTCATATATTGACCCTCCTGGATCATAGGTAGGATGGTTCGAATAGTCTCCATCTTGAAAGATGGGACCCTGAGAAATTTGTTTAGGATCTTGAGATCCAAGATTGGTCTGAAAGTTCCCTCTTTTTTGTTAACTATAAACAGATATGAATAGAATCCTTGCCCCTGTTCCTCCCTTGGAACTGGGTAGATCACTCCCATAACCAGAAGGTCCTGAACATAACGTAAGAATGCCTCTCTCTTTACCTGGTTTTTAGATAATTGTGAGAGATGAAATCTCCCCTTTTGAGATGAGGCTTTGAAATCCAGAAGATATCCCTGGGAAACAATCTCCAGAGCCCAGGGATCCTGGACGTCTCTTGCCCAAGCCTGGGCGAAGAGAGAAAGTCTGTCCCCAACTAGATCCGGTCCCGGATCGGGGGCTACTCCTTCATGCTGTCTTAGAGGCAGCAGCAGGTCTTTTGGCCTGCTTTCCCTTGTTCCAAGGCTGGTTAGGTCTCCAGACTGGCTTGGACTGGGCAAAATTTCCTTCTTGTTTTGCAGTAGAGGAAGTTGAAGCTGTGCCACTCTTGAAGTTTCAAAAGGAATGAAAATTAGTCTGTTTGGTCCTTAATTTGTTGGACCTATCCTGGGGAAGGGCGTGGCCTTTTCCTCAAGTAATATCAGAAATGATCTCCTTCAGTCCAGGCCCGAATAGGGTCTGCCCTTTGAAGGGGATGTTGAGAAGCTTAGACTTTGAAGTAACGTCAGCTGACCAGGATTTAAGCCATAGCGCCCTACGCGCCTGAATGGCAAAACCTGAATTCTTAGCCGTTAGCTTTGTTAAATGAAAAACGGCGTCAGAAATAAATGAATTGGCTAACTTAAGAGCTTTAAGCCTGTCTAGGATATCATCCAACGGGGTCTCCGCCTGTAGAGCCTCTTCAAGAGACTCAAACCAGAAAGCCGCTGCAGCAGACTGGGGCAATGCATGCAAGAGGCTGGAGAGTAAAACCTTGTTGTATAAAGATTTTCTAAGAGAAACCCTCTAATTTTTTATCCATTGGATCTAGGAAAGCACAACTGTCCTCGACTGGGATAGTTGTACGCTTAACTAGGGTAGAAACTGCTCCCTCCACCTTAGGGACCGTCTGCCACGAGTCCCGTGTAGCAGCATCTATGGGAAACATCTTTTTAAAAGCAGGAGGGGGAGAGGTACACCTGGTCTATCCCATTCCTTCATAATAATTTCTGAAAACCTCTTAGGGATTGGAAAAACATCAGTGTAAACAGGCACTGCAAAGTATTTGTCCATTTTACACAATTTCTCTGGGACTACAATGGTGTCATAGTCATCCAGAGTTGCTAAAACCTCCCTGAGCAACAAGCGGAGGTGTTCAAGCTTAAATTTAAATGCTGTCATTTCAGAGTCAGACTGAAGTAACGCCTTCCCTGAATCAGAAATGTCACCCACAGATAGAAGCTCTCCTGCTTCGGCTTCTGTACATTGTGAGGGTATATCAGACATAGCTACTAAAGCATCAGAAAGCTCTGTATTTGTTCTAGCCCCAGAGCTGTCTTGCTTTCCTTGTAACCCTGGCAGTTTGGACAATACCTCTGTGAGAGTATGATTCATAACTGCCGCCATGTCTTGTAAGGTAAACGCATTGGACGCGCCAGATGTACTTGGCGTCACTTGCGCAGGAGATATAGGTTCTGACACATTGGGAGAGCTAGGTGGTTTAACCTCCCTTTTGTCAGTCTGAGAAACCTTTGGTGATAAATCTTTAAAAGCCATAATATGGTCTTTATAAATTATAGAAAGGTCATTGCATTTGGTACACATTCTAAGAGGGGGTTCCACAATGGCTTCTAAACATAATGAACAAGGAGTTTCCTCTATGTCAGACATGTTTAACAGACTAGTAATGAGACCAGCAAGCTTGGAAAATACTTTAATAAATGTGAAAAAGCAATTAAACAAAAACAGTACTGTGCCTTTAAGAGAAAAAAACTACCACATAAACTGCAAAACAGTGTTAAAAAGTAGTAAACTCTACGAAATTTTTACAGTGTGTATAAGAGACTAAAGCAGCATTGCACCCACAAATGGATGATTAACCCCTTAGGCTCCAAACCGGATTAGAAAAACGGTAAAACCGTTAAAAACAGTCAAACACACTGCCACAGCTCTGCTGTGGCTCCTACCTGCCCTTAAACACGATTTTTGCAGAAAAAAAACCCTCTATAGTGGTCCTAGATGACAGAGGACTCCTTTAGGGAAGCTGGATGTCTCAGTCTGAATATCAACTGCGCATAAAGTGCGCGAAAATAGGCCCCTCCCACCATGCACTCAATGTCAGAGGGCCTTTAAAAAGTACTCCTAGGAGTAATCTAACAAGCCATGTGGAAAACTAGGCCCCAAATAAAGATTTATCACCCTCATTGTTAAATCACTGTATCAGGCTTACCTCAAATATACCAGGCACTGTCAGCATTTTCTAGACCTTATCTCTCTAGAAAAAAATATACTGAACATACCTCAAAGCAGGTGATCTGCAAACTGTCCCCCCAAGTTTTCTTTCCATACTCTTCAGTTATTTGTGAGAACAGCAGTGGACCTTAGTTACAAACCGCTAAGATAATCAACCTCCAGGCAGATTCTTCTTCCAATTTCTGCCTGAGAGTAAAACAGTACAACACCGGTACCGTTTAAAAATAACAAACTCTTGATTGAAGGTAAAAAACTACACTAAGTCACCACATATCTCTTGATACTTCCTTTCTTATCGAGAGTTGCAAGAGAATGACTGGGGGTGGCAGTTAGGGGAGGAGCTATATAGACAGCTCTGCTGTGGGTGCCCTCTTGCAACTTCCTGTTGGGAAGGAGAATATCCCACAAGTAATGGATGAACCCGTGGACTGGATACACCTTTACAAGAGAAATACAATTTTCAGTCAGCGACTGGTGTTTTTTTATAGTTAGGTGACCACGTCACTTAGAAAAAAATTACAGGTAGCCATTGCCTTACAAAAGTCTGCCCACCCCAGATTTAGAGTCTTTCCCACCCTCGCCGGCTGAGAGAAGGAGATTAGAGCCTTTTATGAGCTATTGAGACGTATGGAATATGAGTACATATATTAGCAAAATCACCATCAGCCATGGTAGTAATGATACATTGTGGGTAACATTAAATTAATATATAGCTAATATGTAGCATCAATACACAAATGATAATAGTGTAGCATGAGTAACAAACAAAAAACAGACTTATGACTCATAATATAGACTGATACTAGAGCATTGTGTAATATAAAACTAACTCGTAAATTACAACCATATAGTTAGATGGATATTTAGAGGTTCAGAGTGGACTTGGTAGGACTGCAGGCATAACAATATTAGGACATGCATGTAGTCACCTAAAGGATAAGCCAAAGGAGATACCAATGTTTTAATAACTAAATGCGTTTTAAGTGTGCCTAACTAAAACAAAGACTGTTGGGTTTTTTGTTGTTAGGGAGCGAAAGGGCTCTCATAAATTAGAAGAAACTCAACCAAGGCTTAATTATTTTGTCATAGCCCAGACAAATGATACAAAGCTTTGGTGGCATCTAGTGTGAGCCGCATTTGCTTTTAGGTAACCAGTATTTAGTAATTAGAAAAACCACTTTGTTTCAAGAACTAAACCGTAGGCTCTGCTATATAGGTCAGATCAATAATATATACCTCAGAGTGATAGGCATAATGATAGGTGCATACATAGGGTTTAGCTATATCAGGAAGAAGAACTAGTGTTTACAAACTGTTGTGGACCATAATATTTATGTAACCTTAGATAGCCCAGGTGTGATACCTTTGGTGTATAATAGCACTCCATGTTAACAGTGGAAATATAGAAATCAAATGTTCAATAGATAATAATGATCATATAGCTCTCCTATTATATGACAACTCTACTGAGCCTCTGTCAACCACCTCAAATCTTAGTACATAAAAGGATTGGTAGAGACTCTCTCTGATGTCTTGGTTTTAGATCCATAAACATACCACCATATAGACATATTAGGTATTGGTTTGCTGTAATGTAACGCTAAGTTTAAGAAAAAAACAACAACATGAGGAAGGTACATTGTGACTATCAGACCCACTTATCCATTAGGTTTACTCCTGTCTAACTTAGGTGAAGATAGTCTACCCATAGAAAATTGGATAAGGCAGGTTAGAATACTTGAAATTATTACTTTATTCGAATATATTCAATGCATTGCTTGTGACAAGAGGTCAAACTTTAAGGTTAGAGGAAAGGAGATTAAATGTCTTTCAACATAAATGTTTTTTTACTGTAAAATTAAAATTTCACAACATGATTAGGGGATATGATTGTGTTAAATGGGTCAGCATTTTAACTGTATGTAAGTTCAATTGGCAGCTTATTTATTGAGTATCAGGAAGGATCTGCATAGGCTGAACTTGATGAACTTTTGTCTCCTTTCAACCTCATCTACTACGTAATCAGTATTGCAATTGTTCAGTATATGAAAGAAAATTAAAATTAACTTGCATAATTCAGATAGAACAAATAATGTTAAGATACTTTTAGATTCACTTATTTTCAAATTAGTAGCTGTTGTTGAAAAATAATATGTACATATCCTACACTACTAGAGCTAGCTGCTGATTGGTGGTTGTACATATATACCTTTTGTTATTGGCTCTCCTGAAGTATTCAGCCAGCTCCCAGTAATGCATTGTTACTCATTCAGCAAAGGACAAAAAGGGAATGACACAAATTTGATAATAGAAGTAAATGGAAAAGTTGTTTAAAATTGTTTGCTCTATCTGAATTGTGAAAGAAAAAATGTGGGTTTAATGTCCCTTTAAACATGGGTGAAATTAATGTAATATATTAGTATTCAAATGTAACATTTTAATATTGATTCCCATCGGTGAATACTGAGTGTATGAGAATGAACATTGAATACCAGCATTTAAAGTCCCCACTCCCCCGGATGAAAAGTCTGTCGACTTAGAAAATCTGCCTCCCAGTTCAAAACAACTAAATTACACCACATCTCTCTAACTGCTTCCATGCTTGTCGAGAGCTGCAAGAGAATGACTGGAGGTGGCAGTTAGGGGAGGAGCTATATAGACAGCTCTGCTGTGGGTGATACTCTTGCAGCTTCTTGTTGGGAAGGAGAATATCCCACAAGTAATGGATGATCCGTGGACTGGAAACACCTTACAAGAGAAAGTTGTTTAAAATTGTTTGCTCTATCTGAATTGTGAAAGAAAAAATGTGGGTTTAATGTCCCTTTAACATGGGTGAAATTAATGTAATATATTAGTATTCAAATGTAACATTTTAATATTGATTCCCATCGGCGAATACTGAGTGTATGAGAATGAACATTGAATACCAGCATTTAAAGTCAATATTCAAATGTTATGTTCGACAAAGGGAAAGTTGACAGTCAACTTATTTTCTACGGTAAACCTTTGCCAATCCCTATAAATGATGCTTTAGGAGAGAGAGTATTTGAACTAGTCTTGTCTCTTAACTTACGTTTTGTTACCCGCTTATACAAAAAAAAGTAAAGAAAATTAGGTCAGCTATGACAATTACAACATTAAATCAACTCAAAGTTATTTCCAGGCAAGTTGCATGGCCCTAAGGGCAGCAGAAAAAGAAACATAGCCTACTCAATTACTTAAAAAATAAAATAAAATAACATTTTGTACTTACATTGTTAAAATGTAACCCACTATGGGAAAGGGATTCCTCCGCAGATTCATCAGTGATATCTCTCCTGTTTGGTATTAACATCTAGATAAAGGACAAGAAATGAAATGTATTTTATGACTCAAAAGAATCAATATAAAGCTATCATTTTCTGCTATCCAAAGCACAAATTAATTGCATAATTTAATATACATGTATTTAATGCTAATTTGTGCAATAACAATTTACATTTTTAATATTTGCTAATTTTAGCTTAATATTGGCTAACATTTTAGCTGGGTGTTCAATAAAATAAACCAGATGGTGCTGGGTAGTGCATGTGCTCTAGCACATTACAGTGTTTTACTATTGTACTTTTATGGTACTGTTAATACTTCTGGTGCTAAAGAAAACAATGTGGGCATATAGCTATATAATCTAGTCATAAATCTATATCCAAGAGGTTAGACATATCTACTGGTTGCTTATAATAAAAAATAAGAAGTTTGTCTCCTTGTTCTTATCATAATTTGCTATTGCCATACAAAAAAAAACTAAATGTATGTTTATCTGACATATTAATTTGTTTTGTGATGGTGAGAGCCCATGACACATCACATGCATGATTACACTCCAATCCACTAGGAGGAGGAAAAGACACCAATACATACCAGAGCTTTAATACCTCTCACTCACCCTGAATGTCTTAGTCATACATATGGCCAAGAAGAGGGAGGAAAATAAAAAAGCAGGAAAGGCCAAGTGGGGCAAATGAAATGCAAAACAAGTAGTGCCACAAATTGTGTTTAAGAAAGGGTGTGGGTTGTGGACTCTCACCATCATGAAAAAAATTAATTTGTTTTGTACAAGACTTGTGCATGGCCGGGAATAAGGTTCCTACTAATACAAACATTCTGTGATTCTACAGTCAGCATGGTAGCTAATCATAAATGTGTTGGTGTCTTCATTTGCTTTCTATATATCATTGAGACGATGTAGTAGGGAATGGAAACTAGTTGTTTGACAGACAAGGTGCAGGAGAGTGACAAAAGGTGCCAATAAAATGAAAATGAACATGGCAGACTATACTTTAACAATCCCTTAAGATCAAACAATGTAGTAGTTTTGTACACAATAAATGTATCACCCAATCACTGCTCTTCATGATCAGATTTGGGCTAGATCAGGCTACTAGGGAGATACAAGGCATGGCAGGCATTTCACTAGTTGATGGTTTGATAAAAGGACAAGTATATATTCAGCCTTGGAACTTGAGGTTCTATTAGCATTGACAGTTATAATTTTAGTAGTGCTCTTATTAATATAATTATACACAATTCTAAAATATATTTGTCTCACTGCTTTTTGCTATATTTACTTTAAGGGATAGTGTATTCTATTACACCTGACTGTAATCTAACTATATAAGGACTATACTATAACTATATAATTATATTGTAGCACAGATTACATATTTATTTAGCGTCATCACTCATAAAACCACTAGATTATAATTCTATATAACAATGCCTCACAATAACCCAGTAAATAACTAGGGAAGATACATCATAAAAACATACATTTTGAAGGCAGATAAGAACCATAGACCCAACAAGTATGCCAGCATTTCCTATAACATATAGGCTTAGTTAGTTTGAAGGATAGCCTTATGTTTATCCAAGGAATTTTAGAAGTTCCCAACAGTATTTACCACCTTTATTTAGTGAAAGTGTATTCTGCAAATTACTACTGAAATCCCCTAATTGCCATCTTAAAAAACAATCCTGTTTGACGTTGACGTACTGGCATACTGACAAATGGAGACAATGTCACAACACAGACTGACGTCACTATAAAAAGTAATGCTCAAAGAGATCTTTTTAACTTTGGATTGTCAATACAGTACATATGTAAATAAAAAGATCAAATAAATAACTGTGCTAATGAGGCCAGCCTCAAATATTCAGAATGCTAATTGGGCTAAAGTAAAACACCCACACATCGTTGTCCTATTGCATACCAACCACCACCCAGACCCAGGCACCGCTATCACTGTATCCATCTGTCTTATACCTTGAAGCCCTGAGACAAGTGCAACAGAGAGGCTCTGTTTTATGACCATGTTAATTATAGGAAGAAGTGGGCGTTGTTTTACGGAGTGCTCTTTTATGAGGATCTGCATGACTTTGACCTGAATGTATTTCTCATTAGTCCGGTAAAATAACGTCACAACTCATAACTAGAACAGTAGGATCTTTTCAGATGCGTTTAAACCTCCTTCCTAAATCCAGAGCTCACCATATCTCCCATGTCTAAAGGAGAATGAACAGAGCAGCTGACAAGCATATTTCTTTGTGAAATTCATAGGGCTGCAGACATTTGGAGTATGCCTGAGTCAATTCTAACAGGGACACAGATAACCACTTCAAAGCCACCTTTCGCAAACGCAATAATTTTTCAAGTAGCCAACCAAAGAGCAGGATGTGGGGAATTTCATGGCTTGGGAGGATTTTGTATTAAGAAATGTATGGTTAATAACTTCAAAGAAGAAACAGAAGCTCATATTTTTTGATAAAAACGAAGCGAAGCCTAATACTTCCTGTAGTTGAAGATGTTAAAACGGCAACACCAGCTGCCAAATGCTGCAGTCGTAGCAAAAAAAGAAAGACACATGAATAATAACTATTATACTGAAGCTTTTTTTTGGTGTGTTCTTTTTTAAAGAGACATTAAAGTCTGTATATCATACATACGTTACACATACATATAAAATAAATGTTTTAAATGTGTTTAAAACTGTATTGCTTTCAGACAGGAATATAACCTTGGAAATCTATTTATGTATTTATCTCTTTTGCACAAAACAAGTTAGGACCGAATATAAATATACTCCTGCACTGATCAAGCAATCACTGAAGAATGTTGCTGGGACAGTACACTAGGTCCTGCAGGATGCAGTTAAACCACTCTTGATGCAGTGGAAAAACCATACATTTTAGTATAAAAGTATAAATCCTGAAAGTAAATCACAAAGTTTTAGTTTACTCAGCATAATGAAGTACTTGGGGAATTGCATTTACATAAGTTAAATTTCTCATTAAAGGATCGGCTCTACAATTTACTCCCCTTTAATTTGTGCCCAATTAGTGTATTAAATTGTTTTCCAATAGCTTTACCTTTACCCATATTTTGACATTTGAAATAGCTTTGCTATACTGAGCTGTTCTATACTTAAAGTGAAAGTAAATCTTAGAGTTTTACAAACACTAGGATTGACTATTGAAACAAATAAAGGGGACTTTCATTCATGAAGTAGAAGATACTTCATGTAGAAAGGTCCTTTATTTGTTTTAACCGATCGCCGTTTTTAGCTCTGACAGCAGCCCACGGCTAAAAAAACCTTTTTCTAAGAGGTGACGTTTTCCCCTCTTAGCCAATAGCCGTGCGGTAAATCCGTTTTTTTCGCCCATGGGAGCCGGATTTACCGCACAGGCTATTGGCTAAGAGGTGAAAACGTCACCTCTTAGCAAAAAAAAAAATGTAGCCGTGGGCTGCTGTAACAGCTAAGAACGGTGATCAGTTAAAACAAATACAGGAGCTTTCTACATGAAGTATCATACTTCATGAATGAAAGTCCCCTTTATTTGTTTCAAAAGTCAATCCTAGCGTTCGTAAAACTCTAGGATTAACTTTCACTTTAAGTATAGGCAATATAAAAACTATCAACTCATAGACCAATCACAAGCCTTAGCAACATCTGCAAAGAATTCAGTAGTTTTGTAACCATTTTTTGCAATCGTTTGCGCTACTTTTGCTTAGTAAAAGCCTGTTGGCTTTTAGTCCTGGGCTGTAATGTTCCTTCACCAACAGGCTAACAGGTTGCCTTCTGAGCCAAATCATTACTGCTGAAGCGCACTCAGTAGTGGAGTGGACGGAGCAGTTTCTA
The DNA here is from genome assembly GCF_027579735.1 of Bombina bombina. Taxonomy (NCBI): domain Eukaryota; kingdom Metazoa; phylum Chordata; class Amphibia; order Anura; family Bombinatoridae; genus Bombina; species Bombina bombina. Next base: position 1,500,120,339 of record NC_069499.1, read on the forward strand.
ATTGGCTGTACCACCCCCTGATAGAGTAGGGTTAAATATTTTATGCTGCAAATTCAAGGCCAGGGATAGGACAAAAATGTTTTATTCACCTGCTTATTCAATTACTTGGCTACAAAATATAGAGAGTTTGGTGTCCTTTAACTACAACCCTTTTATTAAAAATGCATAGATTTTTAAAAACTTAGAACAAACACTATTTACTTTAAAGGGATAATAAACAATAAACACCAAATAAAGCATTGCTTGAATTATGTAATCCAAGTAAAGATTAGCCTGACAATAATATGTACATCTATTTTTAAAAAATATTAGTTATTTTAATGTGCATAAAGCAGTGGGCAACACCATATTGTAACTTAGGTTTCCTTTTCTGCTGAGGCCAATTAGGAATGGTTATAAATGGCTTACTACAATGAGCAACCAATGATTGTGTGGAACATAGCTGCGTCTGCACTTCCATGTTTAACATGAATTAGAAAGGCCACAATATTCAGAATCAAATTACAGGAGAGGAGAACAAAATAAATAATGAAAATATATTGCAAAGTTGTTTTACTAAATGTAATTAAACAATTTATATTAATATCTTGAGGTGTTTATTGTCTCTTTAACATTTGCTAATCACACATTGAAGGTTGTTACAATCCCATTCATATGTTTTCTATTCTGATCGAATTGCGCACACACAAGTGATAGAACATACCTAGTAGATATCATTACATCAAAATCAGAGGTGTATTTAGTTTTTGTGCTGTCCTAGACACTAGGATTTCTTCTTTGTTTTCTTTGTATCTTTTGTTAAAAAAGCAGGGATGTATGCTTAGGAAACAGACAATTTCTGGAGCACTATGTAGCAGCTTTGCAAGAATGTTATCCATTTGCAAGAACAATAGATGGCAGCACTATTTCCTGCCATGAAGTGCTCCAGATGCCTACCTAGGTATCTCTTCAAGACAGAATATCAAGGGAACTAATCAAATTTGATTATAGAAGCAAATTGGAAACTTTTTTTAAATCACTGTCTGAATCACAAAAGGACATTTTTATGTTTCATATCCCTTTAAGACAGAGCATGCCGTTTTAGGAGAGTTTTTTTTATTTACTTCAGTTATGAAATTTATTTCATTCTCTCTGTATGAGTTGTTGAAAAGCATACCTAGGTAGGCTCAGGAACAGCAGTGCACCACTGGGAGCTAGCTGGTGATTAGCTGCCACACAAACATTCCTCTTGTTATCGTTTCACCAGATATTTGCATCTAGCCCAGTGCATTGCTGATATGGAGTGCACTTTGGCTAATCATTTGCAGGCGTTAAACACATAGTTAGAACATGTTGCACTATTAATTGCCTATAACACAATCACAGCTTTTTCTTTTGCAATGTTATGTCCCTTTAGTGAATAAAACTATGGATGGCTTCGTATTAGGGCAGCCATCATGCCATATACCTACCTCTCAAAATGTACTCCCCCCTCCCCCTATCCTGCTGCCCTAGGCACATGCCTATGTATCCTTGGCCAAAATATGTCTCTGGTTTCAATGCAAAATGCATTGAACTATACATTCAAGTCAATATAATTGCAATAAATAAAAATTCACATTACTTCAGTGTATTGCACTAATCAAAACATCATGGCTCATTGTGTGAAATAAAAAAAATAAAAGATTATGGCCAGATGAGTAGTTTCTTTAGGATGTTTATAAGTCACCCTCCCAAAATGCTTAAAGGGATGGGCCACACAATACATACTTTTTATGGTAGATGAAAATATTAGCATGTCAGAATTCACTCCCACAAGATGATCTGAGAGAGGAATTGTAGGGCATGTTTTGGTTTGGTTTAATGCAGTTTCCAACGGCACATGTGGTTCCATCATGACCCACTGCCCTCCATGTCATCGTGCTAAGTCAAACATCTGATTGCATATGAAAGACAGAAACATCAAAAGCCACGGTTCCCCTTTAATGATTTGCTTATAATATGGTTTTTGTAATAAGAAAAATATGGCGACAAAGTAGAGAGGAATAATTAATGGAAACACAGTAACCAGAGACTTCATGGGCCCCCAAAATGAGCTACCGTCTGGTCAAAGAAGATAAAAACAGCATCAAAGCCGTGCTCAAAATATTACAGAAATCACTGAAATGTATTTCAGCCAATTAACTCGGCATAAAAAGAAATGTGTTCTTAAATATCCAAAGTACTTTAGCTAAATCCAATTTTTTTTAGGCTGTCTCATAGATGACAACACAGAGATTCATTAAATGTGACAGTCATAACACAAACAGCAGGCTAATGAATTACTATAAGTAACGTGCTCTAGTACAATAAACTAGGTACCCCAATAGCAGAGAAAATTATTCTTACAATTTGTCTTATGGCAATCATTATATCTGAAGTACTATGGAGAACAGGTTAAGCTATAAATGAGCATGAAAGTCGTTTTCTAATTTATGCATTATGAAGTATTTAATGCATTGCAACAGATCCGATTACAAAATAAATGCTTTAGACGTATTTAAAACCTGCCATTTTGCTAGAAAAATATGCATTGTTTTGCAGGCAATGTACACACCTCTTGAAAAACCTCTTGAATGTTTTTAATCTTACTTCCTTAACTGTGGTCAGTTAACCCTTTCACTGCTAAGTCTTTTTTCACTCCAGTGCTACCCACTACATTTAAACCAGTGGTCTCAAAGTACAGGCCCTGGGGCCAAATGCGGCCCTCAAAATAGTTTCATGTGGACCTCCCTTGTTTAAGGTAAACCATTAATTTGGGCTGTCTATTTTTTTACGGTTCTAAGAGGTGTAACTAGTTGATGTTCTATATAGACTCTCACTAGCTAAATATAAAGACAAGGGTCCAGTGTAGACTCCCACCATGCACTGCTTGGTTACTTTTGACATTTTTATACAGTTCCAGAATGCTCACTTCACTTAGCACTCACAAGATAAATATAGACAACTGTGTAGGTCTGTTGTGGGTTACAACTCCCACCATGCACTACTACTTGGGTAAATATAACTTCCAGTTCCTATTATATCTAGCACTTATTCAGTTCAAGCGGCCCCCATGAGCGCAAGACACTTGGCCAGTGGCCCCTAGATACATTGAGTTTGATACCCCTGATTTAAACCATATTAAAGACAAATTTCAGTAAATGACCCACACAAATTATTTATTGTTCCTTTCAGCAGACCCAGCAGATTCACTATATTTCATTGTTATATTTATTTTTTATTGCATGTGAGATAGCTGTGGCAAAAACTGCAAAAAAAAAAAAAAAAAAAGCATATTTTTGGTTAGATTTTAGTAAATAATATTGAAAATGGCCCAGTGACCACTGCTGTTACTGTGATCACCTTACTAAATTGTCATCAAGAGTAGCCACATGGAAATAGGGACCGATATTGGTTTTGGGGGGTTATAATATAGATTAGAGAGGCCCCATTGTGCAGAACAGAAACAAAAGCATTTTTTTTCTAGCAAAAGGATCACTGTGTCGACCTTACAAACAAATGTCATACATTTATTTTAAAGAGAGGGACTTGTCTACTAGAAAATAAACTTTATTAGAGGTCTATAGAAATAAAGATTTTTTTTTCCACTGCCCAATACTCCAATCTCCCCTCTGTCTCTCAATTGCATCACTCTGAAAAGAACATGGACCTTAAATTCGTCTGAGAACCCCTCTTAACGAAGAATCGGGAGCACCTCAATTTTTCACCTTCCTCCTATGAGGCAAAGGAAAGACTGGACTACCAGAGAGGTGGAAGGGATTAAGTGCTCTTAGAGCTTTGGGAATCTTTGCCTCACCATGCTCATCTAAGCGGTTAAGGTTAGAAATAAACCAGTCCCTGCACATACCAACCAAACACTGTGCAGCAGCATTGGAACCATTTTTCAGAATTAAATTAGAGAAAAAGCAGGGAAATAAATAATGATTCAAAAAACAACAGCAGTGATCCCACAAGAATGGATATGCTAAAGAAAGTTTGCTTCTATGTACTGTTTGTAAATACTAGATACTGATATATTAAAGATATATAAAATGTAACTTTTAATGAAATTTATAATAAAAGAACAGCAAAAACAGTTATGAGAGCTGCTTGTTGCTCACACACACACACTTAAAAACACTCCACCAGTGTATGTATATAAATGAAATAGTAACCAATGTTGACAACAATCAGTTGAATAAGAGATTAATAAATTTGCTAGTGTTAGCACTGAAAACTGTGCCCTTAGGATGAGGGGATTTTTTTGTATTTTAATTAGCCCTCCAGTTGTTAAAAACAAATATTAGAAGCTCTTGTTGACTTAGTTTAAAAAATATTTTTTTAACTATAAAATACTTTCTGCAGACTTCCGGTGGGTGGGACTTCTGGATGGAAGCAAGTTACAAGAGTGCTGCTACTATCAGCTAAATAAGTGGCTTTTTCCGAAATATTTAGAGACCATCCAGACCCCCACAGCATATATCTTACTGGGAGACCCTGCTCTGCTCATCGACAAGTCGATACTTTAATTGTGCAGGGCACTCCATCAGCCCTAGCCCCCGGTTGTAGCATAAGGCTAAGAAGGCCATCTGGCGCCGTAGCGTCTGCTCTGCTGCCACGTTGTACATAGTTCTGTACCCGCATATTACCACCCTCCTTCCTGCAATGGAATCGCCTATCGCTGAGGAAACAGAGACTAGCAACTGCATCTTTGCTGAGATAAGGGCCATGCTCCTGCCCAGACTGGACAGACTACTATCGTCCTGCACGGATCTCCACGCAATGGTGAAGATACCAGAGCAGTCTTCCCGCCCTAAGAAATCTGTACCCAGTCAACATGGACTTACCTCACAGTTTTTGGCAACCGCTACTATATCCCATGCCGAGGGGGCGGATAACAGCCTCATGACCGCAGCTCCTTCACAGACTGGGGGGAGGCAGCGACATTGAAAACTGAGATATCACCCACGTGCTTGAATCTGAGGGAGCGTGTCATAATACACAGGCTTTCTCTGGCGACTACACTAGACGTGGGCCTCGGTGCGGTCCCAGAGATATATCAGCCAGAGCATGTGAAGAGATTGCAGGGGCGACAGATATGGTCACAACTGTGTGGCCCATTTCCACTGAGCACTGACTTACTGAACATACAGGACCTCTACTGTAAACCACAAGAAAGAGCGGAGGAAATCGGCTGGGGTGCAGGGGACGCAGTGTCAGTGCGGAGCATCGTGACAGCGGACATTGCGCCTTTACTGCAACATAACTTCGACACACACTTGCTCGCTCAAGAGTTACTGGAGGATGCGTGCTGCCACGGTATGTGTCTGCTGCGGGGCAATGGATCAGCCCGGGGAGTAGACTCAGTGGCGGTTATGCTTATGTTCCTGAGGCACATGGAGGACATAATACTATCCACCCATAGACCAAAGGACATTGGTTGATTGATGAGGCAGATATCACTACGTTTACTTATATTTTTACTCTGCAGCTTGTATAGGAGTCCCCTTTTTCTCTCACAGAAACAATTACGGTTAATAAGCTGCCACACACGAACCTTGCAATATATATATTTATGCTCATTCAGATCAGCGGTTTTACTGTAGCAGATCAGTATGAGTCATAACACTATTCTATTCTCCTTCTCTTGCTGATACAATAAATAATCTATATTAGTAGGCTCTGAGACTTGCATAGATCAGGATCACATATGCTCATAAACTGGCTATAATGTATGTCATCTGATACACCTATGCTTATTTTTCAGCACCGTACTTGAGACTATTCTGCGAGTTTAAGTCATGTTAACAATTGCACTGCAGCATGCATAATGCTATCCACTTTTGCATAAAATGATGTATATACCAAGTTAGACTATGTGTATTTCACTAGCTCCTGTCCCTCTTACATGTGCACTGCACCTTGGCTAATACCCCCTGCTTGGACTGGACTGTATAAGCTGCCACTCAAAGTGGCACTTAACTGCCTTATAGTATATATAGAAGCTGCAGGGGACTATTCTAATTCACTCTATCTACAATTTTAAATTATAAAAATATGCTTGAGGTTTAGATACTGCTTAGAATCCCTGTTATCTCCCTCCTATTTATAGGAATCCTTTACTTTAATCTGAGATAATCATACCACCTCATGCTCTATGATGTTTGGAAGGGGCTACTGAAAAAGTTTACCAATATGTGTATCGGCCTCCTCACTTTAAGGCGTATTATCTTTTAATCCCTTTGTACCAGTATGGTAGCATACCGTAGTATTCAGTAAAGCTTAGTGTGGAATCTGGTTTTGTTTTATTTCGTTTTGTTTACGGAGGTTTAGTTTAGTTTTGTTAAGTTTATTAAATTGAAATACCTTACCTATACCTATCACACCTGTGGAAGATGTGTGCCCCCCTTTGAGGTATCTGTTGCATTTGAAGGTTATCACTTGACACCCATGGGTATATTCTCACTACGGTAATCTCTCCATTATTGATAAGGGAAATTATAAATTGATCATTTACCGCCCCATCACAACTCCAGGCATATTTATAGGGCAGGTTACACCGTGTACAATACCACCCCTAATAATTGTACAAATTTGTCTATTTTATAATATATGTAACATGAATTTACCCTTTCAATCTATGTACTGAGGGAAGTCTCATGCTGTGATACCTCTAAAAGTCGTGCTAAATTTCCTAGCCATTATACTTCTTTTAATAGCCCCTACTACTCAAACAGAGGCCCTCCTACCTAGAATTATCGCTCCTTATGAGAATTTTCCACTGCGACCTTCCAAACTGAAAATGTCAGCTAATCCAGACCCCACTTTGGATTATGGGTTACTGATTTCTCTCAGGGTACTGACATATTGTTGCAAATGGGTCAATTCTAACTAATAGGGTATCTATATTGAGTTTGTAGGGTGACGTATACTCCATTAACAGGGTGTATTAGTTCTCAGGTTTATTTGATTTATAGTTTATAGATGTTTAGATTGGTTGTGTTAGTTTATATAAAAATAAAATTCCAACATTGTGATACTAGTGAGCATATCTGTAAAAATGCTCTTTAATCCTCGCATTTCCTCTATAGACCTAAATACAAATGTGAATATTGTATTCTAATTCTGATGGAATATGTTATTATATCACGCTGTCTCATTAATTCTATGTCATATTAGCACACCCTGCGTGGTGTCTTTGATTTAATGCTGTATCACTTGTTGGTTATAAATAAAATAAAATAAAAATATATATACTTTCCGCAGTAGTGTGGTATGCTCTAAGCGGGTAACATCGGTAATATTGTGTCTGGTCTGAAGGAAACATTGCAAGCAAGCTTACGATATAAGCTGCACTAGAGATAGATAAGACATTTAAGGCACAGTTTTCAGTGCTAACACTAGCAAATTTATTAATCTCTTATTCAACTGATTGTTGTCAACATTGGTTACTATTTAATTTATATACATACACTGGTGGAGTGTTTTTAAGTGTGTGTGTGTGTGAGAGAGAGAGCAACAAGCAGCTCTCATAACTGTTTTTGCTGTTCTTTTATTATAAATGTAATTAAAAGTAACATTTTATATATCTTTAATATATCAGTATCTAGTATTTACAAATAGTACATAGAAGCAAACTTTCTTTAGCATATCCATTCTTGTGGGATCACTGCTGTTGTTTTTTTAATTTAATTATTGCTTAAAGTACTACTAGTTTTCACCCATAGATTTATTTGACAAGGTAAACTATAAGGTATACATTACATAGATCAATTTTTTTTTTCCCTTTTCTCGAAATAAATAATGATGTGCATTGCAATGTTTTTTTGTTTTTTTTTTAACTATGAATAATTACACATTTTATGAGGAAAGAAATTTTGAATTTAATGTCCTGTCTATTTAATTTAGCAGAAAACGATACAATGCTAAGAAACAGTACTGGCACAACTGCTCAATAAATGACCAGATGAGCATACATTTTGTTTTCTTTCATAAGGTGCTGAGAATCCACGATTAATTACTCTTGAGAGCTAATCCCCAAGCTGTGGATTCCACAAGTAATATTGGGCTGGACAAAATTTTTTAAAAAGGCCGGCACCTAATTTCCAGACACTGCTGCCTGGAGGACTTTCCTACCAAAGGCCACTTCAGAAGAAGCAAAAATATCAAAGTGGTAGAATTTAGTAAAGGTGTATAAGGATAACCATGTTGCTGCCTTGCAAATTTGTTCAACAGAAGTCTAATTTTTAAAAGCCCAAGAAGTGGAAACTGATCTAGTAGAATGGGCTGTAATACATTTTGGCTAAGCCTTGTGAATCAAGTTTTAGCCAAAAAGTTAAAGTAACACCTGTGGCCTTTTGGCCTTTGCGTGGACCAGAGAAATTAATAAACAAATTAGAGGACTGTCTAAAATCCATAGTGGCTTTTAAATAGAATTTTAAAGATCTCACTACAGGACAGATAGAAGGAACAACAATTTTCACAATTGATGTTATCAGCAAACACCACCTTTGGTACAAATTCAAAACCACCTTATCCTGGTGAAAAGCTAAATGATGTTCACAAGAAAGTTCAGAAACTCCTCTGGCAGAAGACATTGCTAAAAGAAACAAAACCTTTGAATCCAGAAGATGAATGTCCAAACTATACAAAGTTTCAAAGGGAGAGGATAAACTGGTGTGTAATCCTTACTAAAGCTTGAACAAAACTTATGAAAGAAAAGAGTTTTACAAGATAGAGCTGAAAGCTCAGAAACTTTTAGCCGAAGAGATGGGTACGAGAAAAAGAACCTGAACATCTAACCCATACCTAAGTTAAAATGGAGGTGTATGAATAACAGGTTGATTCACCAGCTTGATTCTTATCAAGGTCAGAACAAAGGACTGGACATCATAAATTAAATTTTGTCAATTTCTTGTGATACAGAACAGATAAAACCAACATCTGAACCTTAAGAGAACTGGCTGATAAGCCTTTTTTGCAAAACAATCTTGTAGAACTTCAAAAACTCTATAAATTAAAAAATAATACCACATATATCCTTTTTTTGAACACCAAGCCAAAAAGGTTTTCACAGTTTATGATAGATACCTCTGTTGACAGGATTTATGGCCTGAATTAAGGCATCAATAACATTAATCGGATAACCCTCTTTGAGACAAAGGCAGGTGTTCAATCACCTGTCTGTAAGATTCTGAGATCTTGATGAAAGAAACGTCCTTGAGAAAGAAGATAATTTCTGAGAGGAAGTTCCCAAGGCAGGCAAGAGGACATTTAAATCAGGTTTGCGTGCCAAGTCCTGCAAAGCCATGCTGGAGCAATCAGAATTGCTATAGCTCATTCTTGTTTGAGTCTGGTTAGCAATACAAATGAAGGTGAAGAAACTAGTCTTAAGTCTACTGCTCCTTAACTATTGCCTGCAGACTCGCTCACCCGAGCATGCACTAGAAGAGCTCCAAAGCTGCATAGGCAGCTTGATAAATTGAGCCCTATTTATTTTATTTTGTCAGCATTTTCCGTACTTTACCTTCACTTTCCAACTTCACCAAGGAGGTACTTCTTAACAACTGGCTTCAGGCTCACTCATATAAGCCTGCACTGCAGGAGCTCAAAAGCTTCATATGTACCTTCATAAATGGAGCCCTATTTATTTATAATTTATTTTGTTAGATTTTCCTGTAATTTACCTTCACTCTCCACCCACATCAATTACATCTGAATAACATCTTACAAACCACAGCAAGGGAAACATGCTAAAAATGGTTTAAAATGGAATATATCCTGGACAATTCTGCAATAGTTATATAATAGAATGACACTTGTAAATTATTTTACAATGTGCAGTTATATATAGTGCTTACAATGCATAACTATTTGCTGCTACATAATATGCTTACATAAAACTTTACTTTAATATCCCTTTAATGGGATCTGCAAGCAAATTCCTTATTCCAAATGACAGATTAAGCATTCAGACTCATCAAACCCTGACCACAATCTCCTCAAGTTAAAGTTTACATTCAAAGCCTTCTAAACCTTAGTAATTATGTTATACAGATGTGCTAAGCTCATAAACTCCTTAACAATTTCTTAATTATACTAAAAGAATAAAGCTTTCCTTTACCTCAAAATAAAGGTTGTTTTTCCAAGGACAGTGACATTCAATAGAGGCTCTTAAAAGAACCATCTACAGAGCTAGGTTTAAAAGACATACTCACTGTGACATTGCTGCTTAACGTGTATGTATAAAATGTCATACATATAATACACATGGAAATTAATGTACCGAGAAAGCGCCACTAAACTTTAAATTCATATTTACCAGTAAAGGTTTTCAGCTACTATACTCGTAATTATGCACGTACCATAAAACTGTTATGCGTTTGGGGTAGTGACTCTACACAACAGAATCCTAAGAGTTATCCTTATTAGTCGGTGAGAAAAATAAAATGTATGCTTACCTGATAAATTTCTTTCTTTCCGGGCATGGAGAGTCCACAACGTCATTCCAATTACCAGTGGGATATTCAACTCCTAGCCAGCAAGAGGGGGCAAAGAGCACCCGAGCTAAGCTGTTAAGTGTAACTTTCCTTACCCATAATCCCCAGTCATTCAGCAGAAGGAAAATGGAAAAAGAAGAAACACAAGGGTATAGAGGTGCCAGAGGTTTACTCAAAAGACCTGCTGAATTATAATTAAAAAGAGGGTGGGATTGTGGACTCTCCATACCCAGAAAGAAAGAAAATGATCAGGTAAGCATAAATTTTGTTTTCTTTCCTATGGCATGGAGAGTCCATAACGTCATTCCAATTACTAGTGGGAACCAATACCCAAGCTAGATGACACGGAATGAAAAGGGAGGGAGAACAGGCAGGAGGACCTAAACAGAAGGCACCACCGCTTGAAGAACCTTTCTCCCAAAAGAGGACCATGTTGCCTCCTTGCAAATCTGTTCCACAGAAGCTTCATTTTTGAAAGCCCAAGATGAGGAGACAGCCCTAGTGTAATTCTCCCAGGAGGCTGCTTTCCAACTGTCTCATAAGCAAAACGAATCATACTTCTTAATAAGAGGGAAAGGGTATTAGAAGTGGCCTTCTGACCCTTACACTTTCAAGAGAAAACAACACACAGGGCAGAAGATTGCCGAAAATCTTAGTAGCTTGTAGGTAAAATCTTAGAGCATGCACAAACTCCAAGATATGCAAAAGAAGTTCATTAGGAGAAGGAGGATTAGGAAAAAAAGAAGGAACAACAATTTCCTGATTAATGTTTCTATCCAACACCACCTTAGGGAGAAACCCAAATTTAGAAATAAGGACTGCCTTATCTGCATGAAAAAAAATAAAAAATTATGCTTACCTGATCATTTAATTTCCTTCTGTATGAGGAGAGTCCACAGCATCATTCCTTACTGTTGGCAACAATTTAATGACAATCGAGTGAGTGCATAGGCTCACACGGAGCCCGTGTCAAAAACTCAAGAACAAGATTTAAACTCCAAGGTGGAGTATTAGATGTAAACACAGGTCTGATCCTGATCAGAGCATTAATGAAGGATTGCACGTCATGGAGCTCTGCGAGTCTTTTGTGCAATAAAACACAAAGGGACGATATCTGTCTCCTCTGGGAACTGGCGGAAAGGCCCTTCTCCAGACCCTCCTGATGAAAGGAAAGAATTCTGGCAGCCTTGATCTGATGCCAGGCGAAACCACGTTCCTCACACCAGAATAAGTAAGCTCTCCACACCTTATGATAGATGCAACAAGTAACAGGCTTACAAGCCTGAATGAGAGTGTTAATAACCCTCTCAGAGAAACCTCTCTTGGCTAAGACTAAGCGTTCAATCACCATGCAGTCAACCTCAGAGAATCTAGATTTTGATGAACAAAAGGACCCTGTTCCAGCAAATCGCTGCGACAAGGTAACTTCCACGGAGGAGATGAGGACATCCCCACAAGGTCCGCGAACCACATCCTTCGTGGCCACGATGGAGCAATCAGTATCACTGATGCCTGCTCCTGCTTGATGTGGGCCACTACGCGAGGAAGAAGTCGTAACGGCGGAAAAATGTAAATTAGATTGAACCTCCAAGGCACTGCTAATGCATCTATTAGCTCCGCATGAGGATCCTTGGACCGCAACCCATATCTGGGTAGCTTGGAATTGAGCCGGGACATCATGAGATCCATCTCCGGCGTCCCCCATCTGTTGCAAATCTCTGCAAACACCTCGGAATGGAGAGACCATTCCCCCGGATGAAAGGATTGTCTGCTGAGGAAATCCACTTCCCAGTTGTCCACACCCGGAATGTGGATCGCTGACAGCGAGCAGTTGTGGGCCTCCGCCCACTCCAAAATTTGAGATTCTTCCCTCATTGCTAGGGAGCTCCTCGTTCCCCCCTGATGGTTGATGAAAGCCACCGAGTTTATGTTGTCTGATTGGAATCTGATAAACTGGAACTAACCAAAGAGGCCAAGCCTTCAGAGCATTGAAGATTGCTCAAAGTTCCAAAATGTTGATCGGGAGGAGGGATTATTCTCAAGTCCATAGGCCCTGTGCCTTCCTGGCAACTCAAACCGCTCCCCATCCTGAGAGACTTGCGTCCGTAGTCACAATCTCCCAGGATGGTCTCAAGAAGGATGTCCCTTGGGACAGGTGATCTGGACAGAGCCACCAGGAGAGCGATTCTCTCTACCGGTTGTCCAGAGAGATCTGTTAAGACAGATTCGAATGATCGCCGTTCCATGCACAGCTGAAGTGGTCTGAGATGAAATCTGGCAAAAGGAATGATGTCCATGCTGGACACCATGAGACCAATCACCTCCATACACCGAGCCACAGAGGGCCTCAAGGAGGATTGGAGGGCAAGACAAGCTGAAGTTAGCTTGTAACGTCTCTGGTCTGTAAGGAATATCCACATGGATATGGAATCTATTATAGTACCCAGGAATTCCACCCTGGTAATGGGAATAAGAGAACTCTTTTCTAAGTTTATCGTCCATCCATGAGATCGAAGAAGAAATAGAAGAGCTGCCAGACGACCAGAAGGTGCTTGAACCAGAATATTGTCCAAGTATGGCGCTACTGCTATACCCTATGCAAGCAGAGCCCCTAGAACCTTCGTGAAAACTTTTGGAGCAGTAGCTAGACCAAAACGGAAGTGCAATAAACTGGAAGTGCTGGTCCAGGAACGCAAACCTTAGGAACTTGAAGTATTCCTTGTGTATTGGAACATGAAGGTAAGCATCCTTCAGATCTATCGTTGTCATGAACTGACCTTTCTGAACTAAGGGCAGGATGGACCTTATTGTCTCCATCTTGAACGAGGGGAAGATAGGAATTTGTTTAAGCACTTTAGGTCCAGAATCGGACGGAAAGTTCCCTCCTTCTTTGGGACCACAAACAGGTTTGAGTAGTATCCCAGACCTCTTTCTGCAAGAGGTACCGGGACAATGACTCCCAGGGAGGATAGATCCCTTACGCACCCTAGAAAGACCTCTCTCTTTTCTGGCCTTATAGACAGGTTTGACAAGAGGAATCTGCCCCTAGGTGGATGAGACTTGAAACCTATGATGTATACCTGAGCGATGACCTCCAGGACCCATGGGTCTTGCACGTCCCCAAACCAAGCTTCCGAAAAGAGTGACAGTCTGTCCCCTACAAGATCCAGAGCCAGATCGGGGGCCACCCCTTCATGCCGACTTTGTCTCGGTGGGCTTCTTGTTCTGCTTGGATTTATTCCAGGACTAAGCCGGCTTCCAAGTCCCCTTGGATTGCTCGGGCTTTGCGGAGGGCTGCTGTCGTTGGGATTTATCTGAACGAAAATTAGGACCATGTCCTTTAGGTTTATTCTTCTTATCCTGCAGTAAAAAGGCACCTTTGCCTCCAGTAACCGTGGAGATACAGTTGTATGCAAAAGTTTAGGCACTCCTGACAATTTCCATGATTTTCATTTATAAATAATTGGGTGTTTGGGGGGGGCGTGACCACGCAGCACCGGGAGAGGTAGCAATTTAAGTACTCTCCAGCTAGAGTCCTCAAATACCTCTACTTTTCCTGAAAAGTGTTCAATATATATGATAAAATTGAGTTTACCTATATACACTAAGCCTGAGGATCGCGGCACTACCTAGTTTTATGAGGTTTATTGTGACTATAACTTGATTTAGACTGATAAGGCCTAAACTCGCATTATCCTCGACACCCTCTCCCGGTGCGCCGACTATAATCATTGACCTCAAGTGATCCACTAACCAGTGGGGGAAGGAAAATGGCCTATATAAATGAAGATCAGAGCATACTACAAGTTCTACTGCAAGATTTGATCCGCCAGTTAGATGATCACTTTTTAAGCCTGTCGGATACCCTTGTAACAGCAATGGCGGGAACAGCTAGTGAAACCCCGGATTGTATGGAGTCTGAAGTCCCACTACAAGAGACATTATCGGAAGACATTATAACACCACATCCCCAACCTACATGGCCTAATTATCCCAACTCTACTTCTGAAACTGCCTCTCAAGATCTGAACGACTCACAGCTCACTGGTCATATGGCATGGAGACCGGGGGGTCAGACGATAGTGAAGAATCCCACAGCTTTTCCGGTGAGGACGCTGCAGATCCAGACAACACAGGCCTTCTATACCGATTCAGGCTTCCCCAGAGTGCCTCTCAAGAACAGACCCGACTTAAAGGAATTCAGCGCCGGGATGAGTATAGAGACAGGTCGAACACGGCTGAGAAACATATCAGCACACCCGCATAGGAGAGCCCCTTCGGACCTTACAGGGATCCTGCCCGATACACCTACAGGAAAGCAACATGAGCCCCAGCACATCTACAACACTCGATCTGGTGCAATTCCTTTAGCGCTACTGTCTATAGCCTCTCCGGTTCTCATGAAGGCAGTAGCCGAGCTGCGGTTAAATTTCACTAACACCCTTCTCCAGCATGGTGGGGATCCCCTTGAACAAATTCAAGATACCGGGGTGGGTTAGACTGATGCTCATCTGGAACCCTGTATAATGGTTATTACATAGAGAACCGACCATCTTGCTTTGTTTTTTTCTGCCTGGTACTGAGGTATCAATATGACCAAAGTTAAAGTTTGACTGTTAGTTAAATGAACATGCAGATTACTGATGCTCACTGTTACTTGTTGGCTCTGATTCTGATACGGGAATATGTTATTATTTTTTTTATTTTTTTCTATTGTATGGCTTTGGATTTCCTAAACGTGTATATATCTATTGAGGGGGGCTTCCTTACTTACTGTTACTTACTTACTCCCTCCCTCAAGCTACAAGAGACCAGCGTTGACTGTCTTCCTTGCTCCACAGAGATAGCTTTAGTTATTTTACCCTAGTATAAGCTGTAGCCTTAACCACAATAGAGGACACAGTTTTGATATATAATCTAAATAATTCTGCATTACTTGTCAGCAGTATGTAAAGGATCAATATTTTAGATATTAATGTTCATAATCAAAGGTAGCTCTTTTGTTTTTTTCCTCACACTGTTTCTTTACTAATATGAATGCTTACACATTTATTGTCCACCTCTAGCTGATATGGGAGCTTAATTATAGAATTGGGCGAATAGTGGGGACATATTTAATAGTAGGAACCTTCTAGTTTACCATCAGACAGAGCCCCTCAAAAGAGACCATAGTATGCCAATGTCTTAGACTTAGCCTAAGTGTGAGAGATGAAGCTGGTTTGTAAGTGGAAGAAATTACATAATTTACAAGCTATTCAGATCTGGTACTTTATTAGATGCCGTATTGTGATTATTTATTTCCTGCTGACTTACTTTACACATACCCTGGTAAACCGTAAGGCTATTACATACTTTTCAAACGATGTCCATGCTTAGGTACTCATGACCCTTTAGTCAGCAGCAGAGGCATCAGGGACCACTAGGCTTAGTGTTGAATATCAACTAAATCGCAGGATTTCAGGTTAACCATTCTAAACACTAGAATGTAATTTACTCTTTCCCAAAGATATACGCAAAGTTACATATCATTCAGAAGATCCCATATCTTGATTAGATATATTGTTTTATTAGTACCATATATAGGCTGTCAGATTAGGTTTATTTAACTTCCCTAAGTGTGCTTAACATAGGTGATGATAACCCTTCCTCTCTCGCTATCTTTTTCATCTCTTCTTATAAAAGTCTCTTTTGGTCTTTGAGCTCTAAGGTGAATTTTGATAGTAATTGTTAAGCTCATTTTGGTAGCCTAAGTTATAAGTCACCACTATTTAATCTTTACTCCCACACCTCATATCATTTTGACCTCATTCACATCCCAGCTAGTCCATATAATGACACATACCCATGCAACTTCCCTCCCTTCATAACAGTAGTATATAAGCCCCTCTCTTACTACCACCTTATACACCCCCCAAGATAGCAAACAAACTATTTCAGGCCATCCTAACTCTCCTACAGCCTTACTCACTACTTATTATACTCAGAGGTTATGAGCTCCCTGTGTGAGCGGTGTTGTTTAATGCCATCATATATTACCATATAGTTCATCTTGTACTTCTCTATTATTAATGGATGGAATGTCCATGCGCCTTGGCAACCGTGGCATATGTACTTTCTGTGGAAAATTACTCCTCTAAGCCTTAATATCCATACGCTCTTATACTTCTCCCCACCTTAATGATTACGCTCTAGGCAGTATATTAGAACATTGTATATAGTAGAGACAAATCTCACACCTTGAACAGTAAAGGGTTATTTTTACTTTTATTCATCAGTCACCTTTTCACCCACTCCATTAGGTTCATAACGCCCTTAGTAGAGACTCTATAAAGCCATATTATAATGACATCACTTTGCCGCTAAACTACCAGTCACGCCCCTCCTTTCCCCCTCCCAAAAACAAAGCAGCTCTGGACTGCTGACTTACCCTATCTCTTATTCATAGGCCCATGAGTGGCCCTCTAGTAACTACCTTTAACTATTTAATTACTACTCTACGTGACCCCTTGGAGGTCTATATTATAGTTACCTCAGCTCTCCTACCTACAAGAAAAAAAGAGGTTTCCTTTATGTGTACTAAGTCTTCTCATTAATGCTTGGTGACATGCTCCTATACATTTCATCTTGATATTTATGTATAATTTGCAAATTATTCTATGTATTTTATAATTCCTTGTAGTAAGGCATCCTCAGGATTTTATAATACTATGTACACCTGTTACTCATTGATATTACATGAAAACCTCAATAAAAAATGTTTATTAAAAAAAAATAAAAAAAAAATAATTGGGTGTTTGGATCAGCAATTTCATTTCGATCTATCAAATAACTGAAGGACACAGTAATATTTCAGTAGTGAAATGAGGTTTATTGGATTAACAGAAAATGTGCAATATGCATCAAAACGAAATTAGACAGGTGCATAAATTTGGGAACCCCAACAGAAATATTGCATCAATATTTAGTAGAGCCTCCTTTAGCAGAAATAACAGCCTCTAGAAGCTTCCTATAGCCTGTAATGAGTGTCTGGATTCTAAATGATTGTATTTTGGACCATTCCTCCTTGCAAAACATATCCAGTTCAGTTAGGTTTGATGGTTGCCGAGCATGGACAGCCCGCTTCAAATCACCGCACAGATTTTCAATGATATTCAGGTCTGGGGACTGGGATGGCCATTCCAGAACATTGTACTTGTTCCTCTGCATAAACGCCAGAGTAGATTTTGAGCAGTGTTTTGGGTCATTGTCTTGTTGAAATATGCAGCGCCGGCGTAACTTCAACTTTGTTATCGATTCCTCAACATTATTCTCAAGTATCTGCTGATATTGAGTGGAATCCATGCGACCCTCAACTTTAACAAGATTCCCAGTACCGGCACTGGCCACACAGCCCCACAGCATGATAGAACATCCACCAAATTTACAGTGGGTAGCAAGTGTTTGTCTTGGAACGCTGTGTTCTTTTGCCGCCATGCATAACGCCCCTTGTTATGGCTAAATAACTCAATCTTTGTTTTCATTAGTCCACAGCACCTTCTTCAAAAATGAAGTGTTTACATACCTCAAGCGACTCTGTTTGTGGCGTGTGTACAGAAAAGGCGTCTTCCGCATCACTCTCCCATACAGCTTCTCCTTGTGCAAAGTGCGCTGAATTGTTGAACGATGCACAGTGACACCATCTGCAGCAAGATGATGTTGTAGATCTTTGGAGGTGGTCTGAGGGCTGTCTTTGACCGTTCTCACCATCCTTTCCCTTTGCCTCTCCAATATTTTACTTGGCCTGTCACTTCTGGCCTTAACAAGAACTGTGCCTTTTGGTCTTCCATTTCCTTACTATGTTCCTCACAGTGGACACTGACAGCTTAAATCTCTGTGATAGCTTTTTGTATCCTTCCCCTAAACCATAATGTTGAACAATCTTTGTTTTCAGGTTATTTGAGAATTGTTTTGTTGCCAATCTTCAGAGGAGAGTCAAAAAGAATAACAACTTGAAATTGGCCACCTTAAATACCTTTTTTCATGATTGGATGCACCTGTCTATGACGTTAAAGGCTTTATGAGCTCACCAAACCAATTGTGTGTTCCAATTAATCAGTGCTAGGTAGTTACAGGTAATCAAATCAACAAATAGACAAGGGTGCCCAAATTCATGCACCTGTCTAATTTCGTTTTGATGCATATTGCACATTTTCTGTTAATCCAATAAACCCCATTTCACTACTGAAATATTACTATGTCCTTCAGTTATTTGATAGATCAAAATTAAATTGATGATCCAAACACCCAATTATTTATAAATGAAAATCATGGAAATTGTCAGAGGTGCCTAAACTTTTGCATACAACTGTAATTGAGTCCAGGCCTGGACCAAATAGAATCTTTCCCTTAAATGGGAGGGAAAGAAGTCTCGACTTCGAAGTCATGTCTGCAGACCAGGACTTCAGCCAAAGTGCACTACGGGCTTGAACAGAAAAACCTGAAGCATTGGCATTCAGGTGAATAATTTGCATATTTGCATCACAAATAAAAGAATTAGCCAACCTTAAGGCCTTAATTCTTTCTTGGATCACGTCGAGGGGACCCTCCACCTCGATCAACTCAGATAAAGAGTCGCACCAGTAGGTAGCCACTCCAGCAACTGCAACAGCCGCTTGAAACAAATATCCCGTATGTTGAAACATCTTCCTTAACATAGTTTCTATTTTCTTATCCATGGGCTCTTTAAACGACGAACTATCCTCAAGCGGGAAAGTAGTGCGTTTAGCAAGCGTGGAGATAGCGCCATCCACTTTGGGGATGGAACCCCACAACTCCAATTGAGAGTCTGGAACCGGGAACAATTTTTTAAAGGAAGAAGAAGGGGAAAATGAAGAACCAATTCTTTCCCATTCATTCTTGATAATGTTCACCATCTTTACAGGAACCTGGAAAATTTGTTGGACAACCCTGTCCTCGTAGACGTTTTCTAATTTAGGAATCAAAGGTTCCTCAGGCAATTTAGGCTCTGGAACCTCTAAAGTAGCCAAAACTTTCTTTAGCAGAAAGCATAAATGTTCAATCCTAAATCTAAAGTCTGGTTCCTCTGCAGCTGGAGGCTTAGAGGAAGCAGATTTTGACCCAGAAAGAGCACCCTCTGAAGTATCAGAGGCGTCTTCATCATCGGATAATCTTGTATCAGATACATCCAATAAGCTAGTAATGACCCCTGGGAAGGATAGCAATATTTGACCTTTCGCTTGCGCTTAGCAGGGCGAGGTAAAGCACTAAAGGCCGCAGACACTGCCGTTTGTAACTGCTCAACAAAGTCTGGCGGTAAAAAGGCCCCTCCAGATGGAGGATTTGGAGTTCTACGGAAAGCTGTACATTCCAACATCTGCCAGAGCCTTATCTCACACATGTTGCAGCATAATCATAATAAAATAAAATTATAAGATTAATCCCCCCTGTTCAATAATCCCCCTACGGAGATATTAACCCTTGATTCCATACAGATAAAAGGAGCCACACAGTGACCCTTTCTTCTTGCGTTATCATATGTGTATAAAAAAAACAACAATCTTACCGTAATCTATGCCGTGGAACAGAAACACAGCCTCTCAAGTTTGACAGTCTTGTAGCATCGCTCCTGACATGGACTTGAGTGATGGAAGCAGGCAGTGAAACTCGTCAAAACGGATTGCTTAGGAGCTGTTAATGTGAGTCTGGATGGGTTTGCAGAAAGACTCTCCCTGCATCTCCAGACTCTAACATTCGTCAATGCTTTCACTGAGAGGCTGACAAGACTACTTAAAACTCCAGTCCCATTTCGAAGGGTAGATACCCTCCATAAGGAACTACCTCCTGTGACGAAAGGCAAAGAATGACTGGGAAGTGTGGGAAGTGTGGGAAGTGAGGGAAGTAGGGGGAGTATTTAAGCTTTTGAATGGGGTGTCTGCCACCTCCTGGTGGCCAGGTTCCGTATTTCCCAACAGCAAGGAATGATGCAGTGGACTCTTCTCATATTAAGAAGGACATAAGGTACGGAGAATCACACTGCAGAGCTGAAAGTGCAGAAACTCTGTGAGCGGAAGAAATAGCAAGGAGAAACAAAACCTTCCAAGATAACAATTTTATATCAATAACATGCATCGGCTCAAACGGAGCCTGCTGCAAAACTTTAGGAACTAAGTTAAGGCTCCAAGGTGGAGCAACAGTTTTAAATACAGGACTGATTCTGACCAGGGCCTGAACAAAAGCTTGAACACCTGGCAAATCAGCCAGACGTTTGTGCAAAAGAATAGACAGTGCATATATCTAACCCTTCAGAGTACTGACTGACAACCCTTTGTCCAGGTCATCCGGAAGAAAAGATAAAATTCAGGGAATCCTCACCGGCTCCAGAAGAAACCCTTAGATTCACACCAATAAAGGTATTTACGCAATACTAGTAATGCACCGAAATGAAAATTCTGGACCGGAACCGAAAATCCAGGATGCACTTGGCCGAAAACCGAAACTGATACAGAAAATGTTTTATATAATATAATAATAATAAATAATATAATATTTTTTCAAATTATTTTCAAATTATTTTTTTTTAGGTTTTTTTGCATAATTAGAGCCAATTAAAAAAAGCCCACACTTTTATTGAAAGTAACACACTAAAATTAAAAATATCTTAAAACAATAAAATGCTACACAATAATTTTACCAAGAAAAAAAAAAACTGGCAAAAAATGCCATTTTCGGCCAAAATGTTTCTGTGACCAAAATTTTGGTGCATCCCTTCTAAAAACAATTATAAATATCAATATACTGTATTATTCTTCATTTAGTTCTATGTAACAAAATCACACTTACAGGTGTTTTTTTTACCAATTATCCAAATAAAGTATAGTCCTAGAAAGCTCATTATATGCAGAACAGTAAGTCAAGTAATAAACTTAAACAGCAGCTCTAGGCTAGCATCAAATTTGAAACATGCTACACAATAATTTTACAGAAAATAACAGGCAAAAAAACCTGAAAACCGAAATAGCCAAAAATGCCATTTTCGGCCGAAACTTTCTGTGGCCGAAATTTCGGTGCATCCCTACGCAATACCTTATGGTAAATCTTGCGAGTAACAGGTTTGCGAGCCTGAAGCATAGCATCAATGACCTCTTAAAAAAAAAACACGTCTAGACAGAACTAGGCGTTCAATCTCCAAGCAGTCAGCTTCAGAAAATCCAGGTTTATATG
This sequence comes from Bombina bombina, assembly GCF_027579735.1. Lineage (NCBI taxonomy): Eukaryota > Metazoa > Chordata > Amphibia > Anura > Bombinatoridae > Bombina > Bombina bombina. Next base: position 1,500,142,058 of record NC_069499.1, read on the forward strand.
GAGGAATGGACCCTGAATTAGAAGGTCCTTCCTCAGAGGTAACCTCCAAGGAGGAAGAGATGACATCCTTACCAGATCTGCGTACCAGATCCTGCGAGGCCATGCAGGAGCTATTAAAATTACCTATGCTCTCTCCTGATTGATACGAGCAATGACTCATGGAAGGAGAGCAAATAGAGGACATAGGTATGCCGGAGAGAAAATCTAAGGAACCGCTAGAGCATCTATCAGAGTGGCCTGAGGATTTCTTGACCTAGAACCGTACTTTGGAAGTTTGGCATTTTGACAAGACACCATTAGATCCAACTCTCTCAGATAATCCACCTGAGGGTTATCTGAGAGAACACTTACGGATGGAGAGCCCACTCCCCGGGATGAAAAGTCTGTCTGCTCAGAAAATCCGCCTTCCAGTTGTCGACTCCTGGAATGTGGATGGCAGCTAGGGGACAATTGTGAGCTTCCGCCCACTGCAGAATGAGAGTCACCTCCTTCATAGTCAAGGAACTCTGAGTTTCTCCCTGATGGTTGATGTAAGCCACTGAGGTGATGACTGGAATCTGATAAACCGTACTAAAGATAATTGAGGCCACGCTACCAAGGCATTGAAGATTGCTCTCAACTCCAAGATCTTTATGGGGAGAGAAGACTCCTCTCGAGTCCACAGGCCCTGAGCTTTTAGAGAACCCCAAACTGCTCCCCAGCCTCACAGGCTGGCGTCCGTAGTCACAATCACCCAGCAAGGTCTCAGGAAGCAAGTGCCCTGAGCCAGGTTTTCCTGTGAAATCCACCACGAGAAAGAGTCTCTTGTTAGGGGATCCAGATCTATCCTTTGCGATAAATCTTAATAGTCTCCGTTCCACTGACTGAGCACGCATATTTGCCGAGGTCTCAGATAGAACTGAGCAAAAGGAATAATGTCAATGGAAGCAACCATCAGACCCATCACCTTCATGCATTGAGCCACTAATGGACGAGAAACAGACTGGAGAGAAAGGCACGAAGAAAGAAGTTTGAAATTCCTGACACCCGTCAAAAAAATTTCCATGGACAGGGAAGCTATGATTGTCCCTAAGAAACACACCCTTGTAGCAGGGAACTCTTTTCCTTATTCACTTTCCATCAGTGGGAACGTAGAAAAGACAACAACATCTCTGTATAAGATGTTGAAAAGATGACGCCTGAACCAAGATGTCGTCTAGGTAAGGGGCCACAACAATTCCCTGGGATCTGACCACTGCCAAAAGAGCCCCCAGAACCTTTGTGAATATTCTGGGAGCCGTGGCAAAACCAAACAGAAGTGCAATAAACTGGAAATTCTTGTCCAGAAACGCAAACCTTAGAAACTGGTGATGATCCCTGTGAATAGGAACATGGAGATATGCGTCCTTCAGGTCTATGGTTGTCATGAACTGATCTTCCTGAACTAAAGGAAGAATGGGACGAATAGTCTCCAAATTTTCTTGGGAACCAAAAAGGTTTGAATAGAATCCTTGATCCTGTTCTTCTACGGCAAAAGGAATAAACACTCCCAGGGAAGATAGATCCCTTATTCTAGAACCCAGGAGTACTATTTGTACGGCCCAAGGATCTGGACATTGCAGATCCAAACCAGCCGAAAAAAAGGAAAAACCTGCCCCCCAACTGATCCCAGACTATATCGGGCGCAGCTCCTTCATACAGATTTAAAATCAGCTGAAAACACAGGCCTGTTTCCTCAGATTCTAAGGAATGAATCTCAAGGAGGTCCTGGATTATTCCTGCTTGGAAGAGGAAAACGTTGTCCCCTAAAGGAAATAAAATTAGAAGTCTGGCAACCCTTAGGTCTAAGACTACCGCACCTGGTGTTCCCAGGCGGTCATCCATCCAGGTACTGACCAGGCCTGGCCCTGCTTAACTTCCAAGATCAGACAGGATTGGGAGCATTGAACCTATTGTAGAACCCTATATATAGAATAGGATAACAAAAATAAATAAGTTACGGCTAGATCACAAGTTTTGTCGGTATATCCGTGAGGTGCTAACAAGCCTTTTTTTTCACCGCTCACTTAAAGCAACGAGTTTTCTGAATGGCTGCGTTAGCCTTAGAAAAGTGAGCGTTGAGCAAAATTTAGCTCCACATCTCACCTTGATACCAGCGTTGCTTAAATCAGCGGTAAGCTGGCTAAACGTGCTCGTGCACGATTTCCCCATAGGAAACAATGGGGCTGAGCCGGCTGAAAAAAAACCTAACACCTGCAAAAAAACTGCGTTCAGCTTCTACCGCAGCCCCATTGTTTCCTATGGGAAAATAATTTTTATGTCTACACCTAACACCCTAACATGAACCCCGAGTCTAAACATCCCTAATCTTACACTTATTAACCCCTAATCTGCCGTCCCCGGCATCGTCGCCACCTGCATTATACTATTAACCCCTAATCTGCCGCTCCGGACACCGCCGCCACCTACATTATACCTATGAACCCCTAATCTGCTGCCCCTAACATCGTCCAAACCTACATTATATTTATTAACCCCTAATCTGCCGCCCCCCAACATCGCCGCCACCTACCTACAATTATTAACCCTTAATCTGCTGCCCCCAACGTCGCCGCCACTATACTAAATTTATTAACCCTTAAACCTAAGTCTAACCATAACCCCCCTAACTTAAATCTAATTTAAATAAATCTAAAGAAAATTACTATTATTAACTAAATTATTCCTATTTAAAACTAAATACTTACCTATAAAATAAACCCTAATATAGCTACAATATAACTAATAGTTACATTATAGCTATTTTAGGATTTATTTTTATTTTACAGGCAACTTTGTATTTATTTTAACTAGGTAGAATAGTTATTAAATAGTTAATAACTATTTAATAACTACCTAGCTAAAATAAAGACAAATTGACCTGTAAAAAAAACCCTAACCTAAGTTACAATTACACCTAACACTACTCTATAATTAAATTAATTACCTAAACTACCTACAATTAATTACAATTAAATTAAATGAACTAAATTACGGAAAAAAACAAACACTAAATTACAGAAAATAAAAAAAAAATACAATTTTTTTAAACTAATTACACCTAATCTAATCCCATTAATAAAATAAAAAAGCCCCCCAAAATAATAAAATTCCCTACCCTATACTAAATTACAAATAGCCCTTAAAAGGGCCTTTTGCGGGGCATTGCCCCAAAGTAATCAGCTCTTTTACCTGTAAAAAAAAAAAATACAATACTCCCCAACATTACAACCCACCACCCACACACCCCTACTCTAAAACCCACCCAATCCCCCCTAAAAAAAAAACTAACACTAACCCCCTGAAGATCATCCTACCTTGAGCCGTCTTCACCCAGCCGGGCACAAGTGGTCCTCCATACGGCAGAAGTCTTCATCCGATCGGGGCAGAAGAGGTCCTCCAGACGGCAGAAGGCTTCATCCAGGCGGCATCTTCTATCTTCATCCTTCCGGAGCGGGTCAATCTTCAATCCAGCCGACAAGGAGCATCCTCTTCAAACGAAGTCCTAACGAAGAATGAAGGTTCCTTTAAATGATGTCATCCAAGATGGTGTCCCTTGAATTCGGATTGGCTGATAGAATCCTATCAGCCAATCGGAATTAAGGTAGGAAAAATCCTATTGGCTGATGTAATCAGCCAATCGGATTGAAGTTCAATTCGATTGGCTGATCCAATCAGCCAATAGGATTGACCTCGCATTCTATTGGCTGTTTTCCTACCTTAATTCAGATTGGCTGATAGGATTCTATCAGCCAATCGGAATTCAAGGGACGCCATCTAGGATGACGTCATTTAAAGGAACCTTCATTCTTCATAAGAACTTCGTTTGAAGAGGATGCTCCACGTCGGCTGGATTGAAGATGGACCTTAGAGTATTTAGTTTTAAATAGGAATAATTTAGTTAATAATAGTAATTTTATTTATATTTATTTAAATTATATTTAAGTTAGTGGGGGTTAGGGTTAGACTTAGGTTCAGGGGTTAATACATTTAATATAGTAGCGGCGATGTTGGGTGCGGCAGATTAGGGGTTAATAAATGTAGGTAGTGGTGTCGGCGATGTTCGGGATGGCAAATTAGGGGTTAATAAAATGTAACTAGTGTTTGCGAGGCGGGAGTGCGGCGGTTTAGTGGTTAATACATTTTTTAAAGTGTCGGCGATGTCCGGTCGGCAGATTAGGGGTTAAAAAAAATATTTAAGTGTTTGCAATGTGGGGGGGGCCTCGGTTTAGGGGTTAATAGGTAGTTTATGGGTGTTAGTGTACTTTTTAGCACTTTAGTTAAGAGCTTTATGTTCCGCCGTTAGCCCATAAAACTCTTAACTACTGACTTTCAAATGCGGTATGAGTCTTGACAGGAGAGGGTTTACCGCTCACTTCTTCCAAGACTCATAATACCAGCGTTAGGCAAATCCCATTAAAAAGATAGGATACGCAATTGACATAAGGGGATTTGCAGTAGCCTCAAGTCGCGGAAGAAATGAGAGCGGTACACCTGTACCTGCCTGACTCGTAATACCAGCGAGTGTTAAAAAGCAGCGTTGGGACCTCTCAACGCTGCTTTTTAAGGCTAATGCAGAACTCGTGATCTAGCCGTTAGTGTCTTAAGATTACTAAGTAAATTATATCTATAACATGCTAGGAAATTAGCCCATGATAGACAGGAGAACATGAAAATAACCCTTAAAGTCACAAGGGGAGAAATAAATATATATATATATATATATATATATATATATATATATATATATATATATATATATACAGGTGGCCCTCGTTTTACAACGGTTCAATTTACACCGTTTCAGAATAACAACCTTTTTTTCCAGTCATTGCAGCAAAGACAAGCAAGCTGAAATTAATCAGTTTAACCAGACGTGAGCTATCGAGCAGATTTCAAAGGAACAAGATCTTCCTGTCTATAAATCAGTCCAGATTGGAATGCATAGAAAGAACTGTTTGCAGAAAAATGCAAGTGAAGTCTGTGTTGTGTGATTATTTTATTAGGTTTATAATGCTGTTTAGCATTTAAAGTCTTCATTTCAAAGCTTTAAAAATAATGTATTAGGTGTTACTTATGACAATTTTAAAAGGGGCCTGGAATCTATCTTCCTCACTTCCCATTGACTTACATTATAAACTGGGTTTCAATTTACAACGGTTTCGATTTACAACCATTCCTTCTGGAACCTAACCCCGGCGTAAACTGAGGGCTACCTGTATATATATATATATATATATATATATATATATATATATATATACACACTCGTGTTATATATCCTAGGTTACAATATTATTTAATTCTATCTCTGCAGTAACCTCTAATGTGTTATATATTTTTACGTAACAATATTTTTGATTAATGGAGTTATGAATATTAATAATCAATAATAAAATTATCGTCAGCAATATCAATTCTAATATGGTAGAATTTGTCAATACACTCCAGTGAAATGTTATATAATCTCTGTAGTGTATTCCAAAATGCTAATGAGATATCTAGAAATTATGACAATAAAATTATTATGAACATTAATATTTAATCTCAAATTAAATTAATTCCTGAGTTCTGACCAGTTAATCTCTATAAACACATTGCCTATATTTATGCAGAAAATAATGTATTAATTATGACCAAATATATATGACTATTATCCCATGTATGAACAAAACACTTCTATAAATTAACCTTAACTCCAAATGAATTAAAGGTACCTCAGTATTTTGGACACAATATTTCTATAAATTAACCGCAACTCAAAATGAATCGCTTATTAAATATCACACAGGAATTATACTAGAATAATTTATAAATAGCCAGAAAGTTTAATCAATTCAATATAAATAGCTTATTTAACAACGTTTGTATTCATCTAAGTTCAAATCTCACAATGAAATCTTAGCTTAGCTCCCACAATCTAATGGAATTTCCAGGGAAAAATAATTAACTATTTTTAACCCAATATAATCTAATATACTTCACTTAAACCCAGAGATTGTTACACAATACTACTAATTCAACATATACCAATTAATCTAGCATGAGAGAACTTCTTACTTAGCCACAATAAAACAAATTCTAAAATATATCACAATAACTACAAATAACTTATGACATTAAAATACATAAATCCTTTCTTAATAGTAATATTTAACACTAGTACACTTACTACCCTGGTCTAATTAATATTAAATATAAGAATAAGATACCTTTTAATTTACAAATGCAGCTATACTATAACAATTTTCTTTGTTAAGGCCTATTTAATATATAAAAGAAATTAATTGCACATACATTAGCAGATAACCAAATTAAGAGTTTCAGCTTCCAGATATTCTATTGGTCATACTTGAAGGAATATTTTACTTATTTTGCAAGGGTACAGGTCACAGAGTATCTCTCTTGTCCACAGAGTGTGTTCCAGCCAGGAGTCAGAGAAAGTATAGACCCAAATTGTGTGTATCTCTCTCTTACAAAGTGAGACTGTCCTCTTGCATAGAGTGAAAGCCTATATCAGTCATAAGCCACTCCTTCATTCTCTAATCATTCCAATAGAATCGGGTAGTGTAGTTTAATTTAATATTTAAAATATTCTGTTTCTCTAGTACAGGGATATATATTTTTATCAAGTGTCTATTCAATACACTCATATTTTATAGCTCAATAAACTATTTGGTCAATTTGATATGGTATTATTTAGTTTGGCTGAGCATGTGTATTTCAATACCAAACAAGTTTATATAGATTTAGTATTAAACATATTTCTAATTGCATATCTGCTTATTTTAGGTCCAAAATCATGATTTTCATTTTTTCCCAAATCGCCCAGCCCTAATTTATACCATACTGAGGTACAAATTAAATACCTGAAAGTTATCTAAAAAATTATTTTAGACTTTAAAATTGTATATGAACTTTTAACTTCCCCCTATAATACCCCGGGTTTTTGAAGCTGACATAGGCTCTAGGGTTTTGTATATTTAACTCAGTATGGGACAATTAACACCTAGATAATAGATATTTACATTTCCTGGCCATCCTAGAAATGTATCTCAAACTGCAGACTTCCGGTCTCTCTGACAACAGGGGTTGAGGTGATCTAATAGGAAATCTTATTACACAATTCCAGGCAGTGATCAAAAGTTTCTTTTAAGTGACCTTAACTCTTACAATTTGAGATAAATGTTCTCTTTTGAACTCTTAGATGTCTTAAGCAGCGAGGGGGATAGTCTATGTCATTTACAAATGCTCTGCTGTGGCTATAGCCAAATCATTTCATATCAAAGTAGATATTAGCTAAAATGAAATATTAAATTATGTGATACATCTGCAGTTTATCCAATGCTACTCAGCAATACCCTGACATAAATATATCAAAATAACAAAAGTAATGCATTGAGCAATAATACTTTTTTTATTGGACTAAGTATACATTTATAAGTTTAGAAGCTTTTGGAAGAATGTCCTCCTTTTTCAAGTCTGAAGCAATACCGACCAATTTGATGGAATTTACAGATTATATCTTAAAACACTGGATGGCTAAAAAAGACAGAAAGTGTTACAGAGGTCTGAGTGCAGGGGGGGGGGGGGTGTCGTAAAAATCCTGAGGGGGGTTTAGGAGACAGAGGCAGACAGTGTCAGTAAAGGATAACAGACACTGGAAATATATGGTTATACACAGAGCATATACTGACATAAAGTTATATATATATCAATATGGAATCAATATGTATAAAGATGTGAAATTAGGTATACAGGGGAATATAAGATAGTCAAAAAGGAAAAAGGAAAGAGAGAAAAAAAGGGAATAATAATAATGACAAAAGTGTGGACATAGGCTTACCTGTGTACCGATGCATATAAAGTGTAGATCCCCTATACATATTAGGGCAAACAAAAATAAGTATATTAGTGAACATCACTAATAAAATACATATATGTCATTTAGGGTAAAATATGCAGAAAAGCTATTAACCCTAAAACATAAAAAGCATGAGGTCACAGACCTAGACAGAAAACATCTTAAAGTAAAAGGGATTACACTAATAAGTCCAAAGTACATACAAATACATTAGAAGGACTTAAGTTCCTTGAGATACAAAGAACCATATAAGGTGTTATCAAGGAGAAATTAACTCATATAAGAGACATTTCGAAAAGAGATCTGATACCAATAACGGTCACCAGATGGCAGCAAAGACCAGTTTATACTCTAACTCAAAGTAGAGAAAAACAAATTTGAATAGCACTCAACAGCTACATAAATTGAATGCATTAAGCAAGAATCCTAAATAAACAAATAGCTATAAGACTGATCTATAGTAAAAAAAGGATTAAAAAACCATGATACAGATCAGTATGAAATGCATCGGCAAAATACTGAGCAGCGCCAAAAAAGAAAAACCCTAGGTAGTTAAAAGGGAGTCAGAAAAAACGGCACCAGAAGCGCTAGATTCCTGAAAAAAAAAAAACGAGTTAAGGTCGTAAGTCACCTCTTATCGTCTATCGTACCAACACATCAATACATACATTCCCTATAACATTAAATAAAATGGACACCGCTGCAGTAAATTCCCATTGAACTACATGAGAGGACTTCTCTCATTTCCATACAAAAAAGGAGCAATCTAAAAAGCGAAAAACCTTCTACTAATTAAACGGAGCTGTTCCTCCAGGCCCTTTCCGTTTCAAATGGAAAGATGCATTCACTGGACCTGAGATTGAGAGATACTACGGTCCACTCCGGATTATTTGAATCCCAAAGTGGGATGCCTCTATGGAAAAAGTGGCGGGGAAAAATTGTTCAAACTTCATATGAGAGGCAGTAAAACTGACGCTAATAAAGCCATTCAAAATTGAGACTGCGGAGTAACCTTTATAACAACGGAGGAACCGCATAAAGAAGAAAAAGGTTAGGAACAAGCAACCATAACCACTCTAATCCCCTTCTCAATAAGAGATTCCTAGAGAAAAACGGATCTCAGAATTTAGTGTACAGCCATCTTTAACATAGCCGACAACACTTTGCCAGGGCTAACACCATGCTGCAGATACTTTATTAGAGATCTTACTCGTAGACATAAAGCATAGACGGTAATGTGCACTAAGAAAGGGGAGATGTGTGTAGAGAGAAGACTCACTGTTGCACTCGCAAATAAGTATAGGGAGATAAACCTAACAGACTAACGGTCAGAACCCTAACTGCGCAACAAGCAGCTTGCTCATCCCATAGACTGACACACATCCCAATAAAAAATAGAGTTATCATAAAGAGAAAACCCCTTTTAAATCCTTAAGTACTATACAGGGATAGAAGGGGGGAAATATTAAGCCATCATGACACCCCGTCCCCACACATCATAAGTACTGGGCTAGACTGTTAATTACCCAGCAATGGAGCGGCAAATCCCTGTCAGAAGGCAGTTACCTGCTCAACCGCAATACATCCAAAAAAGCGTGTGTGTGTATATATATATATATATATATATATAAATATACATACCCTTTAGAAGGTCACTTCAGGTCCCACTTGGTCCCTTGTTTCCTTTCCATGGTATTTCTATCCGGAAAAATATATATATAAAAAATGACTTACCCTCCAGGGTCTTCTGCTGTTGAGGAGTTACAGCAGCTGCAGGTCAGATAGCATCATTCTACCGCCAACAGGGACCTGTAGAAAAAGAAAGAACAGAGTAACCAACCCTGTCTTTCTACAAAGGGGTATCAATAATGTTAGAAATAAAGCAAGGACTACCTCACCACTTTCTAACTGCTAATAGCCACCATTACTCTTACTAAAGAGATTGACATGGACACAGCATAACCCCAATCCTTACTTGCCGGGAACAGTACCCATAAAAGGATTAAATATCTTCAGACACCATCTTCGCACATCCTCTATTGACAAAGGCAAAGAGAATGATTGGGGATTATGGGTAAAGGAAGTTACACTTAACAGCTTTGCTGGGGTGATCTTTGCCTCCTCCTGCTACCAGGAGTTGAATATCCCACTAGTAATTGGAATGACATTGTGGACTCTCTACGCCATAGGAAAGAAAAGGGTTGTTGTTTTGCCTTGAGCGATCAATAACGTAATATTAGGCGTTAAAAGTTATTGGTTAAAATGTTTAAGCATTTTTAACCCACACAGTACCTATATAGCATGCACTATACCTTCAATAACAAGCAGCAGTAGCTCCAGTCTGGTGCTTGTATTACAAACTGTTAGTTAAGCGCTACGTTCAAATGCAGAGTGAAATACCACTTTCTTTTTTTAACACTTTTGAAAAACAGGTGTATATGTATATAACAAAGAACTACTTGAGTGTAATTTTTGTGGTCAAGACTTACCTAAGGGAAATTACACACCTGCACTATCGGACATGACTGATGAATAGTGTAGCTCCAGTTGTAATCTAAGCTACAGTGTTGTTGAGTAAGCAATGTAAAATCACATGTTGTAAAGAATTAGAATGTGTATTTTTTTGCATAAGAAACTGTTTAATTTATTATTCTCTGTGTGTTTTTTTCAGATCTTTCTTTTGATTTTCTTTCAGAGTTAGTTATCTTATATTTTTATGCTATAAACACATTCATACTGTTCTACAAGTTAAATAATTATAATAAAATTCAGTAAAATGACAAACTTAAAGGGACAGTCAAGTCTAAAAAACATAATTTATGTAAGAACTTACATGATAAATTCATTTCTTTCATATTGGCAAGAGTCCATGAGCTAGTGACGTATGGGATATACATTCCTACCAGGAGGGGCAAAGTTTCCCAAACCTCAAAATGCCTATAAATACACCCCTCACCACACCCACAATTCAGTTTAACGAATAGCCAAGAAGTGGGGTGATAAGAAAGGAGCGAAAGCATCAAACAAGGAATTGGAATAATTGTGCTTTATACAAAAAAATCATAACCACCACAAAAAAGGGTGGGTCTCATGGACTCTTGCCAATATGAAAGAAATGAATTTATCAGGTAAGTTCTTACATAAATTATGTTTTCTTTCATGTAATTGGCAAGAGTCCATGAGCTAGTGACGTATGGAATAGCAGATACCCAAGTTGTGGAACTTCCACGCAAGAGTCACTAGAGAGGGAGGGATAAAATAAAGACAGCCAATTCCGCTGAAAAAATAATCCACAAACCAAATCAAAAAAATTGAAATAATAAGCAGAAGAATCAAACTGAAACAGCTGCCTGAAGTACTTTTCTACCAAAAACTGCTTCTGAAGAAGAAAAAACATCAAAATGGTAGAATTTAGTAAAAGTATTTTATGAGTAGAACACCAAGAAATGTAAGTCTTCCAGACTCGGTAATAAATCTTTCTAGATACAGATTTACGAGCCTGTAACATAGTATTAATCACTGAGTCAGAGAAACCTCTATGACTAAGTATCAAGCGTTCAATCTCCATACCTTCAAATTTAAGGATTTGAGATCCTGATAGAAAAAAGGGCCTTGAGATAGAAGGTCTGGCCTTAATGGAAGTGTCCAAGGTTGGCAACTGGCCATCCGAACTAGATCCGCATACCAAAACCTGTGAGGCCATGCTGGAGCCACCAGCAGTACAGTAATTCCAAGGAAGTGACAACGCGTCCACCACTTCCGCCTGAGGATCCCTGGATCTGGACAGAAACCTGGGAAGTTTCTTGTTTAGATGAGAAGCCATCAGATCTATTTCTGGAAGTCCCCAGATTTGAACAATCTGAAGAAATACCTCTGGGTGTAAAGACCATTCGCCCGGATGTAACGTCTGGCGACTGAGATAGTCCGCTTCCCAATTGTCTATACCTGGGATGTGAACCGCAGAGATTAGACAGGAGCTGGATTCCGCCCATACAAGTATCCGAGATACCTCTTTCATAGCCTGAGGACTGTGAGTCCCACCTTGATGATTGACATACGCCACGGTTGTGACATTGTCTGTCTGAAAACAAATAAACGATTCTCTCTTCAGAAGAGGCCAGAACTGAAGAGCTCTGAAAATCGCACGGAGTTCCAAAATGTTGATTGGTAATCTCGCCTCCTGAGATTCCCAAACCCCCTGCGCTGTCAGAGATCCCCATACAGCTCCCCAACCTGAAAGACTCGCATCTGTTGAGATCACAGTCCAGGTTGGACGAACAAAAGAGGCCCCTTGAATTAAACGATGGTGATTCAACCACCAAGTCAGAGAAGATCGAACATTGGGATTTAAGGATATTAATTGTGATATCTTTGTATAATCCCTGCACCATAGGTTCAGCATACAAAGCTGGAGAGGTCTCGTGTGAAAACGAGCAAAAGGGATCGCGTCCGATGCAGCAGTCACGAGACCTAGAATTTCCATGCACAAAGCTACCGAAGGGAACGATTGAGACTGAAGGTTTCGACAAGCTGAAACCAATTTCAGACGTCTCTTTTCTGTTAGAGACAAAGTTATGGACACTGAATCTATTTGGAAACCCAAAAAGGTTACCCTTGTCTGAGGAATAAAGGAACTCTTTGGTAAATTGATCCTCCAACCATGTCTTTGAAGAAACAACACAAGTTGATTCGTATGAGATTCTGCAGAATGTAAAGACTGAGCAAGAACCAAGATATCGTCCAAATAAGGAAATACCGCAATACCCTGTTCTCTGATTACAGAGAGAAGGGCACCGAGAACCTTTGAAAAGATCCTTGGAGCTGTTGCTAGGCCAAACAGAAGAGCAAAAAACTGGTAATGCTTGTCGAGAAAAGAGAATCTCAGGAACTGATAATGATCTGGATGAATTGGAATATGAAGATATGCATCCTGTAAGTCTATTGTAGACATATAATGCCCTTGCTGAACAAAAGGCAGAATAGTCCTTATAGTCACCATTTTGAATGTTGGTATTCTTAAATAACGATTCAATATTTTTAGATCCAGAACTGGTCTGAAGGAATTCTCCTTCTTTGGAACAATGAACAGATTTGAATAAAACCCCAGACCTCATTCCATAACTGGAACTGGCACAATTACCCCAGCCGACTCTAGGTCTGAAACACATTTCAGAAATGCCTGAGCCTTTACTGGGTTTACTGGAATGCGTGAGAGAAAAAATCTTCTCACAGGCGGTCTTACCTTGAAACCTATCCTGTACCCTTGTGAAACAATGTTCTGAATCCAAAGACAGTGAATCGAATTGATCCAAACATCTTTGAAAAATCGTAACCTGCCCCCTACCAGCTGTGCTGGAATGAGGGCCGCACCTTCATGCGGATTTAGGAGCTGGTTTTGACTTTCTAAAAGGCTTGGATTTATTCCAGACTGGAGAAGGTTTCCAAACGGAAACTGTTCCTTTAGGGGAAGGGTCAGGCTTCTGTTCCTTATTCTGACGAAAGGAACGAAAACGATTAGCAGCCCTATATTTACCTTTAGATTTTTTGTCCTGAGGCAAAAAGGCTCCCTTCCCCCCAGTAACAGTTGAAATTATTGAATCCAACTGAGAACCAAATAGTTTATTACCTTGGAAAGAGAGAGAAAGCAACGTTGACTTAGAAGTCATACCTGCATTCCAAGACTTAAGCCATAAAGCTCTTCTAGCTAAAATAGCTAAAGACATATATCCTGAATCATGGCAAATATAAGTTTAAAACATATATTTAGAACTTTACATATAAAGTGCCCAACCATAGCTTAGAGTGTCATGAATAAAATAAGACTTACTTACCCTAAGACACTCATATACATATAGTAGATAGCCAAACCAGTACTGAAACGAGAATCAGTAGAGGTAATGGTATATAAGAGTATATCGTCGATCTGAAAAGGGAGGTAGGAGAAGAAATCTCTACGACCGATAACAGAGAACCTATGAAATAGATCCCCTAGAGGAAGACCATGGCATTTAAATAGGCAATACTCTCTTCACATCCCTCTGACATTCACTGCACTTTGAGAGGAAAACCGGGCTTCAGCCTGCTGTGAAGCGCATATCAACGTAGAAATCTAGCACAAACTTACTTCACCACCTCCATGGGAGGAAAAGTTTGTAAAAACTGAATGAATTGTGGGTGTGGTGAGGGGTGTATTTATAGGCATTTTGAGGTTTGGGAAACTTTGCCCCTCCTGGTAGGAATGTATATCCCATACGTCACTAGCTCATGGACTCTTGACAATTACATGAAAGAAAAACTTACATGATTTAAATAGGGAATGTAATTTTAAACAACTTTCCAATTTAGTATTATCACCAATTTTGCTTTGTTCTCTTGGGATTCTTAGTTGAAAGCTAATTCTAGGAGGTTCATATGCAAATTTCTTAGACTTTGAAGACTGCCTCTAATCTGAATGCATTTTGACCACTAGAGGGCATTAGTTCATGTGTTTCATATAGATAACATTGAGATCATGCACATGAAGTTACCCTGGAGTGAGCACTGACTGGCTAAAAAGCATGTCTGTCAAAAGAACTGAAATAAGGGGGCAGTCTGTAGAGGATTAGATACAAGATAATCACAGAGGAGAAAAGTGTATTTATATAACTGTGTTGGTTATGCAAAACCGGGGAATGGGTAATAAAGGGATTATCTTTCTTTTTAAACAACAAACATTCTGGTGTTGACTGTCCCTTTAAAAACACATCCTTAAAACCTCAAATTTATAACTTGAAAAGATAAAAATTCAAGCTTCAAACAAATGCAACAAATATGAAAGGTAAGGGTTGTATGCTCTACATATCACCCTAGCAAAGACTCAGTAGTTTCAAAAAGTAAATAGCATTAACCGTTGGAAATCTGGTAATCTGCTAAACTGTGAGAAACACCTAGGTAGAAGTATTTAGTGTATCAGTATTGCCAGTTAGATTGCTATAATACATACAGGAATAACAATATGCTAGGATAATCTAGACTAGTGTATCCGCTTTACAAACATTTTCCCAAAACAAAGCATGTCTATATCCAGAAAAAGCATAAAATATTCAATCTTAAAGTGATGCTAAACTTTCCCCTTTGTATGAAAAGATCAGGAATGTTAACAATATTTAGATGGCGTTTAATTAATCAATTGTAATGAAAATGCGCTTTAATTTACTTTTTAATGTAGGCTCTGGCCGCCCACTTCAAAACTATTTTTTTTGTGAGCTAAAAAAATATGTAATGGTTTTCGTGAAATTTTCCATGGACATTTTTACTACTTACCTCAAATTACCTGTAGATCATATACTAATGTATGGTGCTGCTTACATGACACTGTTACAGAATACACAGTCATTGCTTAGATCAGTGCAACAGCTCATTTACAGTTGTCTCTAATTTGCCAAAGCAAAACAAATGATATAAACAGAGTGACAAAGCTTTTCAAAGAGTTTATCCACATGTGCTCTGAAATGACAAAGCCCTGCTCAATGATAAAAAATGATGGTTTGAAATGGATATAAAACATCTTTCTTTAATGTGTAAAGAAAAACATTTTGAGCACCCATGACACACATTTAGTCCTACAAATTTAGTGCGATTAACTAACAAAGTGGGATTGCAAGAGGGAGAGCCACAGTCCACAAACCAATGTGGGAAAAACCGACATGTCGGTGACTGCAACCTGAGGCGCCGGTAGGCTTAAAGGGACACTAAACCCAAAATTTTTCTTTTCTGATTCCGGTAGACATCACAATTTTAAACAACATTCCAATTTACTTCTATTATCTAATTTGATTTATTCTTTAGATATCCTTTGTTTAAGAAATAGCAAAGCACATTGGTGAGCCAATCACACAAGGCATCTATATGCAGCCACCAATTAGCAGCTACTGAGTCTATCTAGATATGCTTTTCAGCAAAGGATATCAAGCGAATGAAGCAAATTAGATAATATAATAAAATTAGAAAGTTGATAAAAATTGCATGCTCTTTCTAAATTGCGAAAGAAAATATTTGAGTTTCATGTCCCTTTAAGGAAGCAATGATGTAGGTCAAGGTGCAGCTGGACCCTTGAAACTCCAAACATGTAAAACAATAGAGGTCGGGGGCGGAGCCGACCATGAAGTGAAATGGACGTGTATTGCTAATGCTCCGTGTCCAAACTGGCACCAGAGGAGATTACTGTGGGTTCAGATGCACTCTGACCCACACAAATAAATAGAGAGGATGTAAGAAAAACCTGGGAATACAAATAAAGCAACACCGTGTGGGTAAAATGCAGTTTTAAGCAAACTGAAGTCTCTAATAATAAATGCGCCCCTGCAGCTAGGCCTGGAAACCCCATCCCCATACCTCATTATACACACAACAGCTTCCAGAGGGTTAACAGCGGCCAAAAATAAACACCGGAGCTGCAAATAAGATCTCAGGGGCAAGCAGCAGGCAGCATTTAGAAGAAAGGAACATAGAAATCTAAAAGGGATGAACCAGAGCAAAAGTTAAAATTGTGCCCCTGCTAAATTGACCGGGAAACCCCGTTTTTACATTAGAAGGCTGTGTGGGGCCTTACAAGTAACACAAATAAACAAGATCATAGTGGGAAGGAAGTAGATCTCAAGCAGACACAGAGAGAGTTGCAGAGGGTTAAAAGAGGATCACTAATAAAAGGTAAAGAGCTCAGACAGAGTGCCCCTGCTGTTTTGCTACAGAAAACCCCAACAAGCAAACGGTCTGACTCAGCCTTTATACACAGCACAAGTACCGACTTCTGAACAAGGCCTAGTTTATATGATTTCTGAATAACATCAGACCGAACACCTATCAATAAAAGGCCCAAAGGTATAAAAGGACTGTATTACCATATAGTGACAATTTGAAGGCAGATAATTACAGATCAAGCCTGCATGCAGTGTTGGTTATAATTACAGACATAGGGACCACTACAAAGAATCAGCACATAGATACAGGACTCTCTTGTTCCATAAAATATTAAGTGCAAGATCAGCAGGGGCCTTTGAAATACTATACATAACATTGCAGCTAGGAGAGTTACTAAAACTGACAAGGGAGCAAAAATAACTAACACCCCCAGCTCAAAGATGAATACTTTTTTTAAGACAATACAGTCATCCTCCTTAGAAGATGATGATACCTCACAGCTGCCACAAGAGGATCATCGGGAAATATTGCCGCCTGATGGGGAGGCCCCTATAACCAGAGTGGATCTCAAGGACCTGCCAACTAAAGCAGACCTTTCTTCCTTTTTTCAAAAGGTCATTAAAATGTTGAAAGATGGTATTTCAGAGACTAAAAAAGATGTTTCCAACCTGGGAGGCAGGTTGGCCTACCTAGAAGAACAAGAAGAAGAGACTACATCTAACCTGGACCTTCTCACCAGGAAGATAGAAACACAGGAATCTCAGATAGAGTTTATACACTCGAAGCTTGAAGACCTGGACAATAGGGGTAGGAGGCAAAATCTACGCATTAGAGGTATCCCAGAAAAGGTCACTAACTACAACCTCCCCTCATACTTACAAAATATGTTTAAACAACTACTGAAGGATCACCAGCTGCCAGAATTGGCGATGGACAGAGCACACAGAGCGCGGAGACCTATGCCACAAGACAATGAGCCTCCAAGAGATGTCATCATGAGATTTCAAAGATATACAGATAAATAATTAATAATGAATGCCACTAGAAAACAACAAACATTCATAATGGACGAGGTTAAACTCCAATTTTTCGCAGACCTTAGCCCTATCACACTACAAAATCGCAAGGAGGTAAGATTCCTCACACAACACCTACGGGACCAAGGGCTGAATTACAGATGGGGATTCCCCTTCTGTGTGAAGGTCATGAAAAATAATAAAGTAGCAACATATCGTTCCATAGAAGAACTAGAGCACTTTTTGTCAAGCACTGGATATCCCTAAGTCGTCCTTGCCTTCACTGGAACCCTCTGATATCTCAACGACACAGGGAAATACATCACAGTCAAAGCCCCAACGCTCCCACTGGATACAGGCAACAAAGAAAAGGTCCAGGGATGCTTCCACAGGACAGAGGAAAACCCCAGCAGATTTGAACCCCAGCTGAAGAGGATTTGCAGGACATATTTGGGCACTCCATTATTAACAGATCCAGGCTGCAACAGAACATTAATTAAGGCTACTTCATGTCAAATTCCTTTAATTAGGAATATTTTGCTTGGCTTACTTTTCTACTGTTACTCACAAGCAAATGCATAATGAGAGCTCACCGTCTGTTTCCAGGTAAAATTTCGCCCTCTAGCAATAGAGGGAGGAGAAGGAAAGAAGAAAAAACTAAAAAAAAAAAAAAAAAAAAGAAAACATTCCTCTCTATCCATTAAACTCCTTTTCCTCCTCTTTAGGTGCCTTTCAACCCTTAAAGGTTGAATTAATTCCCCAATGAATCCCATCTCCTATTGGGAGTTTGCTACAGGGAATTTTTATGTTAAAATGTATGTTGTTTCATTGTTTGTATATAGGTTTTGTTGTCAATGCTGAATTATTAATACTTATGCATTTTTAATCCAAGTTTTAGGAATGGGTGGAGGTATTTTACACCTCCTCAGGTTTGCTACCTTTATTCCACTTCTTATCCTGGGTGGAGGTGAGACAAAATATCACATAAAACTCACGCATAAAACTTATTTGGGGACCATGACTGATGATAGTACCTTCTCGGATGTGCGACTTCAAGACGGTAAGGTAAATAAGCATGCCACACAATACACACACAGGCACACCACCTAAAGAAATTAGATTAATTTCCCAAAATTGTAAGGGACTAAAATCCCCGACTAAGAGATCTATTGCACTTAATTGGTGTAAAAGAGAAAAAGCAAACATTGTTTTTGTCCAAGAGATGCACTTTGTAATTAACAAAGAGCCTTCGTTCCATTCAAGGGAATTTCCTACGTCGTTCCTCCACTCTAACACAAAAAAAAAGAATGGGGTAGGAATTTTATTCCACGGAAACACAAATTTTCAGTTATTGGAAAGGTATGTAAACAGGGAAGGACGCTACATCATCTTAGTGGGTTTACTGCCTATGTTTCTAAAAACAATCAGTCATAAACTACTGGAAATACAGAAAGGTGCACTTATACTAGAAGGAGACCTTAGACCTTAATGTAGCGTTATTCCCATCATTAGATTGTTCCCATGGTCGTTGTATAACACCACCCAAAGCTAGAAACTTAATTATTAACACACTGCCTCACCCTTATGGACACTTGGCGCACACTTCACCTTAATGCATGCAATTATACTTTTTATTCTAAACCAGCTAAAACATATTTACGTATAGATTACTGGTTTATAAACCACAGTAACCTGCCCCTCATATTAGAGGCCACCATTTTACCAATAACATGGTCTGATCATTCATTCGATTTCAATGACCTGGCCATCAATTCCAACTCACCAATTTCTCTGGAGACTAGACAAAGCTATACTACACGACCCTATGGTTGTGACACCAACTAAGGAATCTCTATTGGAGTATTTCAGGTTAAATGCTAATAATCAGACTAGCGCCCCAGTGACTTGGCTGGCCCACAAGGCAGTCCTCAGAGGTATACTGTTGAAACAGAAAGCTACTAACAAACGTTTATCGCTAGCGAATTATAGAACTCTGCTACAGAAATTACAAATTGATGAGAATGCACACAAATGCCACCCTCAGAGGCAGGACTTATTGCATAAATTAACCACATCCAGACTCCACCTCCAAAACTACATACATAAAGAAGCCTGCGGAAAAGCCCTTTATCTTAAAAAGATCTATTTCCACGGGGGTAACAAAGCAGGAACATTACTTGCTAGGGCATTAAAACGCAAATCTTTACATAACTATATATTAAGCATAACAGAGGAAAATGAAAGGGAGGTAGTAGACTTGAATCTGATAGCTAAATCCTTCAGAGACTACTATGGGGAGCTCTATAATCTCCCTAATCGTGATACTACAAACCACATAGATTTGTTGACTTCGCATCTCCAGAGCGCAGACATGAACAAAATACAGGAGACTGACAAAGAAAAATTAGACGAACCAATCAAACTGGAGGAAATTATAAAAGCTATAAATGACCTTCCATTAAATAAGAGCCCAGGCCCTGACGGGTTCTCGAACAAATATTACAAAACATAGAGAGATATCTTCGCGCCTCACCTTTTGGAACTTTACTCACATATTGATGGAACAGGCCACCTTCCACCAGAATACTTTGAAGCCCAAATTTCAGTAATCCCTAAACCCGGTAAATCCCCTAAGCTAGTTGGTAATTACAGACCCATATCATTGCTAAATACGAACCTGAAAATCTACACTAAAATACTAGCCAATAGATTAAATAAAATCTACCCCAAATTATTCACTCAGACCAGGCAGGATTTGTGCCTGGTCGTGAGGCCAGAGACAACACCATAAGGACCCTTCAATTAATAGAGCACGCTAAACACACAAATACGGACATGGTAGTTATATTCACAGACGTGGAGAAAGTGTTTGATCGCCTAAATTGGGAATTCTTATTCACCACTTTGAGGGAGGTGGGGTTGGGAGAGGGAATGCTTCGCAGAATCCAAAGTCTTTATAAAGCACCAACGGCAAAAATTAGAGTCAACAACATGGTCTCAGATCCTTTCACAATATATAATGGAACTAGGCAGGGCTGTCCGCTTTCACCCATATTATTCATTATCAGTATGGAAGTCTTAGCTCAACGAATAAGATTAAATCCACTAATTTCAGGGATTAAAATTGGCCCACTAGAGTATAAACTCTCACTATATGCTGATGATATTCTTTTTACTCTTTCCTTCCCCCAATCCTCAGTACAGATAGTCTTACAAGAACTCAAACAGTTTGGAGAATTCTCCAATTTCAGATTTAATGAACAGAAATCTGAAATCCTGAACATCTCCCTCCCAGCATCAGAATTCCAATTGCTTCTACAAACCTGCCCTCTCAAACAACAGCCGAAAGCGATAAAACATTTAGGGATACACCTTACTCCAAACGCGAAATCTCCTCTAGATCTTAACTTCACTAGTCTCCTTAACACAGTAACGATTAATTTAAAGGCCTGGAAAGATCATCCCTTTTTATGGTGGGGTAGGCTAAAAATCTTAAAAATGAACATTCTCCCTAGATTATTATATGCTATCCAGGCTGTCCCAATCACTTTACCACAGAGCTTTCTCACACAGGCACAGCGCGCCTTAAACTACTTTGTATGGGGAAACAAAGCCCAGAGTTAAAAAATCAAATATGTTCCAACCAGTCAGAGAAGGAGGCTTGGGACTGCCTAACCTAGAAGCATATTACTAAGCCACATGCTTACAGAGAATCATAGAATGGCACAGAAATAGTGATTCTAAGGCTTGGATCCCAATGGACTCACATATTCTGCACTCCCCATCCCCGGGTGCCTAATGCTGGATAGTGGGCCAAAACCGTCCTCCCTGGCTGAATGCGTACCCCTCTTTTGCACCATGTATTTGAGCTATGGGACTCTCTAATTAAAAAATATCCAGGAATCTCAACACTGAGATCCCCCATGTCCCCCATCTCCCCGAATGCCGAATTACTGGGAGGTATAACGTTTGATCTACATAATCTGACTAATTGGGAGATGAAATACACAGTACCATTATATACAATGACCAAAGACAGTAAACTCAAAAATAGATCAGAATTAACAGAAGTACTGGGAGGGGCTTTTACTAAATGGCTAAAATACAACCAGATACACCATTTGAACAAGTATGCTCAGGGAATCTTCCAGCACAACACACACTATCTTGGGCGAGAAAACTCCTAGCTAAAGCCCAGAACCTGAAACACCCAGACTATACTGAACGGTGGCACAGAGACTAAAATAAAACACTTACTGACACTGAATGGAAACACATCTTTAATAATACAAGGAAGTCCTCTTCTTCCACAAGATTCTTAGAGACAAATCACAAACTATTGACCAGATGGTATTTGACACTAGATAGACTGAAAAACATTTTTCCGGCTTCCTCAGACTTGTGTTGGAGAGGATGTGGGAGAAGGGGGACGTTGATACACATTTGGTGGGAATGTCCAAAGCTAAAACCTTTTTGGGAAAACATCCAAAATATTATAAAACTCATATTGGGACAGAGGGAAAAATATTAACTTTACCCAATGACAGCACTACTTAATCTATTACCTGTATGTAAATGGAGATTGCGACTACAACTAATTCAACTGACTTTGAATTCCGCTAGATCCTTAATAGCTAAACTTTGGAAGTCACAGTCCTGCCCGACGGTGATTAGTTGGACTACCCACATGACTGAAACATTGAGGTTAGAAGAATATGGTTACTTTAAAGCTAATAAACTGGAATTTTTCCATGATCTAAAATTTATTTGGGAGGATATTCAACATCATCGACAAATTGACATAAGGAGCTATACACAGTACTCTGGGGTGACATGAGGAGTTATTACCTGCATTTGAACTTACTGAGGAAATCACAAGTGGTGATCTTGCCTCCGCCCATCATTCTCACTTTCATTTTCATTCGCCTCTTTCTCATGCCTAATCCCTAGACCAACACACTAATTATTTTACATATACATAAGGATTGGTTTGAAGGGTATGGGAGGAGCTAAAGATGTATACAATTATTTATTTTTTTGCTTTGAGAGATTCAGCATAGTTATTGTTATAAGTTTATTTGTTATTTCTGTGATACTGTTTATCACGGACTCATTTAACTTTTTTCTTTTTGGTTAACCACTGCGAGTCCACTGTTATCAGGAAGGAACACTTTGGACATTCAGATTGAATAGACTTTGCAGCTGATTGTGATTTACCACGTTACAATGTGATGACCTGTACTATCTTGAAAATAATTGTACTGTAACAGCATTGCTGTTTCATTGTATCAAATGACCAATATAATAATGAAAGAATATATTAAAAAAAAAAAAAAAAAAAAAAAAAGGAGGTCACAGTGTAAGTTCTACAAAAATATAAAAAATCAAATATTCATATTGAAGGAGTGATAAAGAAGAGGCGTGACCATGAAACGCGTAGTCTGTGCGCGGTGAATAGCAAGACTGCTTTGTGGCAACATGCTGTAGATTGCTTTTAATAGTGCAAGTATATTTTTTATATAATTGTTTTATTTGTCAATTGCATTTTACTGTATTTGTATATGATTTTTTAATAAAGCTGACTATAATCTATTTATACCGTGTGAACCCTGTTCGTTTTTTTAATGAACAAATTTTTGTAATCAGTTGTTGTTTTAATAAAATTGTTATTTAGACATACATAATTCTGGTATTTTATTTCTATTCACAGGTTGCTATTATCTATTTTTAAGGTTGTAAAGATTTTCATTAAGGTTCCTTGAAATACTCTTCTTTTCTTAAAGTGAAAGTAAACTTACCTGGTTTGCGATCCTGATTAACAGTCTTTGTGCAAAATAAATATGACTTTCATTCATCGTTTTTGGTAAATGTAGCTGCAATCAAAGTTATCGTCAGAATTATACGTTTTTTTTCGACTCTCTAAATTCAACCCGTCATTTTCTTTTCCTTTTTTACCTCCGGGTCACGTTTTTAAACAGCCAACTGAAAATCTGTCCGTTAGGCGGTTGTGAAACCACGTCATCCGCCTACTTCGTAATCTACGCATGCGCGAATATTTTACCCGACACTATTTTATCAGGAGCACGCTCCAGTTTTGAGCATTCGCATTTGTTTTCTCTGGCCATAAAATGAAAACGTCATCGGCATTGATGTTAACCTGTGAAACTGAATGCTAAACTGTTAAATTGATGTTAAAACTGTGAAGCGCATCGCATTATCTGGCCAGTAAGTTGACAGAGACATACCGGATTAGCGCATGCGCAAAACAAATTGTCATCGTGCACGCGATTTTGAGTTACGTATAGAGCGGGGGGACTGCACTATATGTCAGAGCTCCAAAATATAGAAAGTAAAGGATGGGTGGAGTTCAGATGATAACGGTAGGGAAATTACATATGTTTAAAAATTACAATAATTGAAAAGTGTATCAAAATAAAGTTAGCGATTTTAATAAATTAAGGTAGTGGAATAAAATACTCTGTTCGAAAGGGACTAACTTTACTTTCTCTTTAAGACTGCAACCCAACTCTTATTTTTACTTCTTTTGCTACCCGTGTTTATGCAGTGCACCTGGATCACATTACACTGATAAAAATGGAACAGAAAAACATAATTTATGCTTACCTGATAAATTTATTTCTCTTGTGGTGTATCCAGTCCACGGATCATCCATTACTTGTGGGATATTCTCATTCTCAACAGGAAGTTGCAAGAGGATCACCCACAGCAGAGCTGCTATATAGCTCCTCCCCTAACTGCCATATCCAGTTATTCGACCGAAAACAAACAGAGAAAGGAGAAACCATAGGGTGAAGTGGTGACTATACTTTAAAATTAAAAAATACCTGCTTTAAAATGACACGGCGGGCCGTGGACTGGATACACCACAAGAGAAATACATTTATCAGGTAAGCATAAATTATGTTTTCTCTTGTAAGGTGTATCCAGTCCACGGATCATCCATTACTTGTGGGATACCAATACCAAAGCTAAAGTACACAGATGAAGGGAGGGACAAGGCAGGTACTTAAACGGAAGGTACCACTGCCTGTAAAACCTTTCTCCCAAAAATAGCCTTCGAAGAAGCAAAAGTATCAAATTTGTAGAATTTTGAAAAAGTATGAAGCGAAGACCAAGTCGCCGCCTTGCAAATCTGTTCAACAGAAGCCTCATTTTTAAAGGCCCATGTGGAAGCCACAGCTCTAGTAAAATGAGCTGTAATCCTTTCTGGAGGCTGCTGGCCAGCAGTCTCATAGGCTAAGCGGATTATGCTTCTGTGAGAGCCTGTAGCTTTTAGGACCCAGCGCAGTTTCACCTTGTCCTGCCTACCTAACTAATAAAACACCTGAGATCACAGGCCTCTGTGCTTAGTATTTTGTATAGCAGTTTCAGAGCTGCTGTTTCTCTATGCTCTCTAAACATTTTGGATTACAAATATTCTACAGCTTTTTCTAACAACTGAAGAGTTATCTTTAACACTTCCTTCTGCATCTATCTGATGTCTTGCATGCAATAAGGAACTTTGTATTTTGGACAGTTCAACTACTTATAAACTTTCTGGAGTCCGTTAACCCTGACTGTTAATATTGTTATACCTCCTTTTCAGCAGCAAGGACATACCTACACTCAATCTGGTAACTGTGCAGGAACAGACAGGACAATTTCACTCTGTCTTACTACCTAACAGCTAACCGCAATTCCGCAGCCTTACCTGCTTCACTGACAACTCCTCTTACTCAGCGGACAGCACGGAAGTCAGGCGCAGTAGCACACAAGCGCTTAGGAGAAGCGTTACACACAGGGACAACTCCTGCAATCTCTGTAATAGCTCAGCCACAGGAATACAAAGCACAGCATCCGGAGTCACAGTAAGAGTATTTTCTAATAGACTATACTTATAACAAGAAGTTTTCCTTACTGTGTTGTAAAGTAATTTCAGTCATATTCCTGCCTAACGGTTGCTCTTGCTTCTAATAGAGACTATTTCTAATACTCAGTCTGTTTCCCAAAAGTCTGCAGATTCAGAGCACACTTCCTGCAGGGTTAATATTCTTTCAATCTATCACTGGATTATACTCAAGGGTTAATTCTAACTTTCTTACAACCCTCTTGGGGATTCAAAGACTAAATTCATTTCCCTGCTGCAGTTTGCACTTTTCCCATAGTGCATCTTGGCATGGAGCTGATACAAAACTAATCTATTTACATATAGATATATACAATTACAGTCTTAAATTCTGCAGTTGTGCTCCTAAACCATTTAGCACATTATTTGCTCTAAGAGAATATTAGAGTAACATTACAGCTTCTTAGCCAAAAAGAAAGAGAGGTTGCCGAAGCCTTTTGACCTCTCCTCTGTCCAGAGTAGACAACAAACAAAGCAGTTTGACGAAAATCTTTAGTAGCTTGTAAGTAAAACTTTAAAGCACAAACCAGGTCCAGATTGTGTAATAGACGTTCCTACTTTGAAGAAGGATTAGAACACAAAGACAGAACAACAATTTCTTGATTGATATTCTTATTAGATACCACCTTAGGTAAAAAATCAGGTTTGGTACGCAGAACTACCTTATCTGCATGGAAGATCAGATAAGGAGAATCACATTGTAAGGCAGATAACTCGGAAACTCTACGAGCCAAGGAAATAGCTACCAAAAAAAGAACTTTCCAAGATAAAATTTTGATATCTATGGAATGAAGAGGTTCAAACGGAACCCCCTGAAGAATTTTAAGACCCAAATTTAAGCTCCAAGGTGGAGCAACAGGTTTAAACACAGGCTTGATTCTAACTAAAGCCTGACAAAATGCCTGAACGTCTGGGACATCCGCCAGACGCTTGTAGAAAAGAATAGATAGCGCAGAAATCTGTCCCTTTAAGGAACTAGCTGACAATCCTTTCTCCAATCCTTTTTGGAGAAAAGATAATATCCTGGGAATCCTGACCTTACTCCATGAGTAGCCCTTGGATTCACACAAATAAAGATATTTACGACATATGTTATGATAGATTTTCGTGTTGACAGGCTTTTGTGCCTGAATTAAGGTATCAATGACTGACTCAGAGAAACCATGCTTTGATAAAATCAAGCGTTCAATCTCCAGGCAGTCAGCCTCAGAGAAATTAGATTTGGATGGTTGAAAGGACCTTGAAGTAGAAGGTCCTGTCTCAGTGGCAGAGTCCATGGTGAAAAAGATGACATGTCCACTAGATCTGCATACCAAGTCCTGCGTGGCCACGCAGGCGCTATCAAGATCACCGATGCTCTCTCCTGCTTGATCTTGGCAATCAGACGAGGGAGCAGAGGAAACGGTGGAAACACATAAGCCAGGTTGAAGGACCAAGGTGCTGCTAGAGCATCTATCAGCGTTGCCTTGGGGTCCCTGGACCTGGATCCGTAACAAGGAAGCTTGGCGTTCTGGCGAGACTCCATGAGATCCTCGCCCTTCGTTCGCACGCCTACATCTCAGACCGCTGCAACTCTGCATGCTCAGTCAGTGGAATGGGGATTACACAGATTGCCCAAACGATGAACCAATTGTGCAAACACCTCCGGATGGAGTTCTCACTCCCCCAGATGAAAAGTCTGTCGACTTAGAAAATCCGCCTCCCAGTTCTCTACACCTGGGATATGGATAGCTGATAGGTGGCAAGAGTGAATCTCTGCTCAGCGAATTATCTTTGAGACTCCTCCTGAGTCCACGATCCCTGAGCCTTCAGGGAGTTCCAGACTGCACCCCAACCTAGAAGGCTGGCATCTGTCGTTACAATTGTCCAATCTGGCCTGCGAAAGGTCCTACCTTTGGACAGATGGACCCGAAATAGCCACCAGAGAAGATAATCCCTGGTCTCTAGATCCAGATTTAGAAGAGGGGACAAATCTGTGTAATCCCCATTCCACTGACTGAGCATGCAGAGTTGCAGCGGTCTGAGATGTAGGCGTGCAAACGGCACTATGTCCATTGCCGCTACCATTAAGCCGATTACTTCCATGCACTGAGCCACCGAAGGGCGAGGAATGGAATAAAGAACACGGCAGAAATTTTGAAGTTTTGATAACCTGGACTCCGTCAGGTAAATTTTAATTTCTACAGAATCTATCAGAGTTCCTAGGAAGGAAACTCTAGTGAGGGGTGATAGGTTTCCTCGTTCACCTTCCACCCATGCGACCTCAGAAATGCCAACACTATGTCCGTATGAGACTTGGCAATTTGGAAGTTTGACGCCTGAATCAGGATGTCGTCTAAATAAGGGGCCACTGCTATGCCTCGCAGCCTTACGACTGCCAGAAGCAACCCCAGAACCTTCGTAAAAATTCTTGGGGCTGCAGCTACAAAACTGGTAATGCCTGTCTAGGAAGGCAAACTTTAGAAACCGATGATGATCTTTGTGTATCGGAATGTGAAGATAAGCATCCTTTAAATCCACTGTAGTCATGTATTGACCCTCCTGGATCATAGGTAGGATGGTACGAATAGTCTCCATCTTGAATGATGGAACTGAGGAATGTGTTTAAGATCTTTAGATCCAAAACTGGTCTGAAGGTTCCCACTTTTTTGGGAACTACAAACAGATTTGAGTAAAATCCATGTCCCTGTTCCTCCTTTGGAACTGGATGGATCACTCCCATAACTAGGAGGTCTTCTACACAGTGTAAGAATGCCTCTCTCTTTATCTGGTTTGCAGATAATTGTGAAAGGTGAAATCTCCCTTTTGGGGGGAAGCTTTGAAGTCCAGGAGATATCCCTGGGATATAATTTCCAACGCCCAGGGATCCTGAACATCTCTTGCCCACGCCTGAGCGAAGAGTGAAAGTCTGCCCCCTACTAGATCCGTTCCCGGATAGGGGGCCGTTCCTTCATGCTGTCTTAGAGGCAGCAGCAGGCTTTTTTACCTGCTTCCCTTTTTTCTATGTCAGGTTTGGTCTCCAGACCGTCTTGGATTGAGCAAAAGTTCCCTCTTGTTTATTATTAGAGGAAGTTGATGCCGCACCTGCCTTGAAGTTTTGAAAGGCACGAAAATTAGACTGTTTGGCCCTAGATTTGGACCTGTCCTGAGGAAGGGCATGACCTTTTCCTCCAGTGATATCAGCAATAATCTCCTTCAACCAGGCCCGAATAGGGTCTGCCCCTTGAAGGGAATGTTAAGTACCTTAGATTTTGAAGTCACGTCAGCTGACCATAATCTAAGCCATAGCGCTCTGCGCGCCTGTATAGCAAAACCAGAATTCTTAGCCGTTAGTTTAGTCAAATGAACAATGGCATCAGAATAAAAGAATTGGCTAGCTTAAGTGCTCTAAGTTTGCCAAGTATGTCATCCAATGGAGTCGCTACCTGTAAAGCCTCTTCCAGAGACTCAAACCAGTACGCCGCAGCAGCAGCAGTGACAGGGGCAATGCATGCAAGGGGCTGTAGGATAAAACCTTGTTGAATAAATATTTTCTTAAGGTAACCTCTAATTTTTTATCCATTGGATCTAAAAAAAAAATGCACAACTGTCCTCGACAGGGATAGTAGTATGCTTTACTAGAGTAGAAACTGCTCCCTCCACCTTAGGGACTGTCTGCCATAAGTCCCATGTGGTGGCGTCTATTGGAAACATTTTTCTAAAAATAGGAGGGGAAGAGAACGGCACACCTGGTCTATCCCATTCCTTATTAATAATTTCTGTAAACCTTTTAGGTATTTGGAAAAACATCAGTACACACCGGCACTGCAAAGTATTTATCCAGTCTACAAAATTTCTCTGGCACTGCAATGGTATCACAGTCATTCAGAGCAGCTAAAACCTCCCTAAGCAACACGCGGAGGTGTTCAAGCTTAAATTTAAATGTAGAAATATTAGAATCAGGTATCTTTCCTAAGTCATTAACATCACCCACTGACTGAAGCTAGCTTTCCTCAGCTTCTGCATATTGTGAGGCAGTATCAGACATGGTTCTTAAAACGTCAGTATGCTCTGCATTTTGTCTCACCCTAGAGCTTTCTCGCTTACCTCTAAGTTCAGGTAGTCTGGCTAATACCGCTGACAGTGTATTATCCATGACTGCCGCCATGTCTTGTAAAGTAAACGCTATGGGCGCCCTAGATGTACTTGGCGCCATTTGAGCGTGAGTCCCTTAAGCGGGAGTCAAAGGGTCTGACACGTGGGGAAAGTTAGTCGGCATAATTTCCCCCTCGTCAGATTCCTCTGGTGATACATTTTTTAAAGACAGAAAATGATCTTTATTGCATAAAATGAAATCAGTACATTTGGTACACATTCTAAGAGGGGGTTCCACCATGGCTTTTAAACATAATAAACAAGGAGTTTCTTCTATGTCAGACATGTTTATACAGAATAGCAATGAGACTAGCAAGCTTGGAAAACACTTTAAATCAAGTTAACAAGCAAATATAAAAAACGGTACTGTGCCTTTAAGAGAAACAAGTTTTGTCAGAATTTGAAAAACAGTGAAAAAATGCAGTAAATCAAATGAAATTTTTACAGTGTGTATAATAGGCTAACAGAGCATTGCACCCACTTGCAAATGGATGATTAACCCCTTAGTTCAAAAAACGGATCAAAAAAACGAAATAGACGTTTTTTTAACAGTCACAACCAACTGCCACAGCAAGCTGTGGCCCTACCTTCCCCAATAAACGACTTTGGAAAGCCTTTGGGCCCTTTAGAGATGTCCTATAGCATTCAGAGGGCATTTGAGGGAAGCTGGATGTCACAGTTTGTAATTTTAACTGCACCAACTGTAACTTTTATACTACAACAGTGGAAATTATTTCTAGTCAAATATTAAGCCAGCCATGTGGAAAAAACTAGGCCCCAATAAAGTTTTATCACCAAAGCATATATAAAAACGATTAAACATGCCAGCAAACGTTTTATATTGTAAATATCATAAGGGTATTACCCCTGGGAGTAAGCATGATACCAGTCGTTATTAAATCACTGTATTCAGGCTTAACTTACATTAATCCGGTATCAGCAGCATTTTCTAGTGTTTTCCATCTCTAGAAAAAATTATAACTGCACATACCTGATAGCAGAATAAATTGCACGCCATTCTCTCGCTGAAGTTACCTCATCTGTGTAATCCCCTCAGACATATGTGAGAATAGCAATGGATCTTAGTTACAACCTGCTAAGATCATAGAAACCTCAGGCAGATTCTTCTTCTATTTACTGCCTGAGATAAAATAGCACAACTCCGGTACTATTTAAAAATAACAAACTTTTGATTGAAGAAAATAAACTAGCTATATTTAACCACTCTTTCCTACAACGTCCTTGCTTGTTGAGAGTTGCAAGAGAATGACTGGGTATGACAGTTAGGGGAGGAGCTATATTACAGCTCTGCTGTGGGTGTCCTCTTGCAACTTCCTGTTGGGAATGAGAATATCCCGCAAGTAATGGATGATCCGTGGACTGGATACACCTTACAAAAGAAAACAGGGGCACTTTAATTCATCAAAAATTACATTTCACTCCTGTTGTGAAAAAAAAAATCTTACCTTTAAATCTTCACAACAGCTCCAGCTTCCTCCACCCGTTGCAAAGCCTCTTCCTGGGTCTAAAATTAGGAATTCGGCTTCCTCCAATGACGGCGTTGAATCAGACACTGATTCCCCCGGGGGGGAAGCTGTGATTGGAGGTTGACCTATCCATCATTACTGACATCAGAAATGGCTTGCGACGACCGGAGGAAGCTGGAGCTGCTGTGAAGATTAAAAGGTAAGTTTTTTTCACAACAGGAGTGAAATGTAAATTTTGATGAATTAAAGTGCCCCTGTTTTTGATAAAAATTTTAAAAAACGGGCACTTTAGCATCAAAATTTACATTCACTTTAAATATGTAACACATGAAAGAGTGATACCATATTGCGCGACTCACCTCTTTTTCATGTAATCTTAAAAGCACTTGCTCATCTCTCAGTGTACTGCTTTTCCCATGACCACGTTTAGGAGATATCTATAAAACAGGAATACACATATAATAATAGGAGGTTTTATTGGAGTGAATCTGATATTTAACTAATTGATATAGATCATTTACATAAAAAACATGAAAAGAAAAGAAAACTAAATTTAATCGTTGATATTTCATAAACACTGTTTTTTGTTTTTTTTGGGGTTTTTTTTCTACTAATTAACAAATTAAAGCTAATCTACAAACAATAAAATAATGTTAGTATTCATGTTATTACATTATTTCTTCTCTTAGGACAGGGGTCGATACATTTGTTTAAAATTTAGGAGCCAGTAAGATTATTTAGGAGGCAGACAGTGGTATTTGTATATAGATATTTAGAGAATAACCAAAGAAATTAGGAGCCAGGGGTTTATATTCTAGGAGCCAATGGCTCCCTGGCTATGGGGTTTGTTGAGCCCTGTTTTGGGGAATACCTTTTTACACTTCTATCTCATATTAGTATATTGTTTGTTTAGTGAAAGATCTAATTTTATTTAAATGTACTGATAATATACTTATTATTCATTAGTAAAATTTTATCCGGTTTATTTTATGTACTTTCTTAATCTAAATGCTTCTCAGCTCCCTCCTATAGGTTTCTTTTCCCTGTACGTTCTTTGAAACACAACCAACCAGCAGCTATATCACCAGAGATGTGAGTGAATTTGTGCTTCTCAACCCCAATCCAAACCCATGAACGGGGTAGATTTTAAAGGGACAGTCAAGTCCAAAATAAACTATCATGTTTCAAATAGGGCATGTAATTTTAAACACCTTTCCAATTTACTTTTATCATCAATTTTGCTTTGTTTTCTTGGTATTCTAAGTTGAGAGCTAAACCTAGGAGGTGCATATGCTAATTTCTTAGACCTTAAAGGCCGCCTCTAATCCTAATCTGACAGTTTTTCACCACTAGAGGGTATTAGTTCATGTGTTTCATATAGAAATCATTGAACTTAAGCACGTGAGGTTACTTAGGAGTAAGTGCTGATTGGCTAAAAACAAAATTTATGCTTACCTGATAAATTTCTTTTGTTGCGGATATGGAGAGTCCATGAACGTCATTCAATTACTAGTGGGAATATCACTCCTGGCCAGTAAGAGGCAAAGAGCACCACAGCAAAGCTGTTAAGTGTCACTCCCCAGTCTTTCGACCGAAGGGAAATGGAAAAGGAATAACACAAAAGGTGTAGAGGTGCCTGAGGTTTAGACAAAAATAACAGTCTTAATAAAAGGTGGGGTCGAGGACTCTCCATATCCGGAAAGAAATAAAAGTATCAGGTAAACATAAATTTTGTTTTCTTTCCTAAGATATGGAGAGTCCACAACGTCATTCAATTACTAGTGGGAACCAATACCCAAGCTAGAGGACACAGAATGAACAGGGAGGGAGAACAAGACAGGCAGACCTAAACAGAAGGCACCACCACTTGAAGAACCTTTCTCACAAAAGAGGCCTCAGCCGAGGCAAAAGTATAAAATTTGGAAAAAGTATGCAGAGAGGACCAAGTTGAAGCCTTGCAAATCTGTTCCACAGAAGCTTCATTTTTGAAAGCCCAAGAAGAGGAGACAGCCCTAGTGGAATGAGCTGTAATTCTCTCAAGAGGCAGTCTCATAAGCAAAACGAATTATACATCTCAACCAGAGGGAAAGAGAAGTAGCAGTAGCCTTTTGACCCTTACACTTTCCTGAGAAACAAACAAACAAGGCAGAAGACTGGTGAAAATCCTTAGTCGCCTGTAGGTAGAATTTTAGAGCATGCACAACATCCAAGTTCTGCAACAGACGTTCTTTATGAGAAGAAGGATTGGGACAGAGAGGAGGAACAACAATTTCCTGATTAATATTTCTATCTGAAACCACTTTAGGAAGAAACCCAAATTTATTACGAAGAACCGCCCTATCCACATGAAAGATAAGGTAAGGCAAATCACATTGCAAAGCCAAGAGTTCCGAAACTCTTTGAGCAGAAGAGATAGCAATAAGAAACAAAATGTTCCAAGATAGCAACTTAAAATCTATGGAATGCATTCGTTCAAACGGAGCCTGCTGCAAAACTTTAAGAACAAGATTAGGGTTCCAAGGAGGAGCAACAGGTTTAAACACAGACCTGATTCTGACCAGGGTCTGATAAAAATATTGAACATCTGGCACATCCGCCAGACGCTTGTGTAACAAAATAGATAATGCAGAAATCTGACCTTTCAGATAACTGACTGATTACCCTTTCTCCAGACCTTCCTGGAGAAAAGACAAAATTCTAGGAATCCTGACCCTACTCCAAGAGTAGCCATTAGATTCACACCAATAAAGGTATTTACGCCATACCTTATGGTAAATTTTTCGAGTAACAGGCTTGCGAGCCTGGATCATGTTCTCAATGACCAACCGAAAATCCACGCTTAAGACAGAACTGTTCACTCTCCAAGCAGTCAGCTTCAGAGAAACGAGATTTGGATGGAGGAATGGACCCTGAGTTAGAAAGTCCTTCCTCAGAGGCAGCCTCCAAGGCGGCCGAGATGACATCTTCACTAGGTCTGCATACCAGATCCTGCGAGGCCATGCTGGAGCTATTAGAATTACTGATGCTCTCTCTTGTTTGATACGAGCAATAACTTGTGGATGGAGCGCAAACGGAGGAAACAGGTATGCTAGACTGAAATCCCAAGGAACCGCCAGAGCATCTATCAGAGCGGCCTAAGGATCTCTTGACCTTGAACCGTACCTTGGAAGCTTGGCACTCTGCCGAGACGCCATCAGATCCCACTCCGACACCCCCCATTTGAGGGTTAGCCTAGAGAACACCTCCGGATGGAGAGCCCACTCCCCAGGATGAAATGTGTGTATGCTCAGGAAATCCCAGTTGTCCACTCCAGGAATGTGGATGGCAGATAGACAACAATTGTGAGCTTCCGCCCACTGAATAATCCGTGCCACCTCCTTCATGACTAAGGAACTCTGAGTTCCTCCCTAGTGCTTGATGTAAACCACTGAGGTGATGTTGTCCGACCGAAACTTGATAAACTGAGCTAAGGACAATTGAGCACACTCAAAAACCTAGTATATATGACTCGAGGCTCTAAAAAATGGGTTGGTGCAGTATCAAGACCAAAGTCTTTATTCTCAAACTGTATCACAGTGGTATGAGCTGTACCGCTTTCCAGACCGCTAAAGGTTTTTACAAGTATCGTTGGAGTGTCAGAACTTTCTTTTATCTGTATAAGGACAATTGAGGCCAAGCTATCAGAGCATTGTAAAACTCTTTCAATTCCAAGATGTTTATGGTGAGAGCAGACTCCTCCTGAGTCCATAGTCCCTGGCCTTTAACGAGTCCCAGACTGCTCTTCAGCCTAGCAGGCTGGCTTCCGTGGTCACAATCACCCATGAAGGTCTCTAGAAGCATGTGCCCTGAAACAGATGGTCCTAAGAAAGCCACCACGGGAGAGAGTCTATTGTAGACTGGTCTAGATCTATCCTCTGAGACAGATCTGAATGGCCTCCATTCCATTGTCTGAGCATGCATAATTGCAGAGCTCTCAAATGGAATCGAGCAAAGGGAATGATGTCCATGGAAGTCACCATCAGACCAAATTCCTCCAAACATTGAGCCACTGATGGCCAAACAGTAGACTGTAGAGAGGCAAGAGCAGAGAATTCTGGATTTGCTGACCTCCGTCA
Source organism: Bombina bombina (assembly GCF_027579735.1). Lineage (NCBI taxonomy): Eukaryota > Metazoa > Chordata > Amphibia > Anura > Bombinatoridae > Bombina > Bombina bombina. Next base: position 1,500,177,277 of record NC_069499.1, read on the forward strand.
GAAAATTTTTCATAAATAGGGAATCTATTATGGTCCCTAAGAAAACCACCCTTGTAGCTGGAACAAGGGAACTCTTCTCCAGATTCACTGTCCAACCGTGGGAACGTAGAAAAGACTACAAGATCTCTGAATGAGAGTTTGCTTGTTAAAAAGATGGCGCCTGAACCAATATGTTGTCCAGGTAGGACGCCACTGCAATTCCCCGAGACCTGATCACTGCCAAGAGAGCCCCCAGAACCTTTGAGAAAATTCTGGGTACTGTGGCAAGGCCAAACGGAAGAGCCACAAACTGAAAGTGTTTGTCTAGAAAGGCAAATCTCAGGAATTTGTGATGATCCCTGTGGATGGGAACATGAAGATACGCGTCCTTCAGGTATATGGTCGTCATGAACTGACCCTCTTGGACCAAAGGAAGAATGGAACGAATGGTTTCCATTTTGAAGGACGGTACCCTGAGAAACTTGCTGAGGCACTTTAGGTCTAAAATGGGTTGAAAAGTTCACTCTTTTTTGGGCACCACAAACAGATTTTAATAGAATCCTAGACCCTGTTCCCTTACTGGAACTGGAACAATCACTACCAGGGAGGAAAGGTCTTGAAGAAGTTTAAGAATGCATCTCTTTTTACCTGGTCTGCAGATAATCTAGAGAGGAGGAATCTTTCCCTGGGAGGGTAAGTTTCGAATTCTATTTTAAGTCTGTCTTGAATATCCTTGAGGGGAGACTCCACCTCAATGAGTTCCGACAAAGAGTCGCACCAGTAGGTAGCCACTCTGGCAACTGCAGCCGACAGTTGAAACTAAAATCCTGTATGTTGAAACATCTTGCTCAGAAAGGTTTCCATTTTCTTATCCATCGGCTCTCTGAACGAAGAACTATCCTCAATAGGTATAGTAGTGCGCATAGCAAAGAGATAGCACCATCCACCTTAGGAATGGAGCCCCACAAATCCAGTTGAGAGTCCGGGACTGGGAACAACATTTTAAAAGTAGACGAGGGGGAAAAGGAAGAACCAATTCTTTCCCATTTGTTCTTAATAATGTTCACCATCTTAAAGTGAAGGTCCATTTTGATGAATTCATCAAAATTGACATTTCACAGTTTTCTTCAAAAACATACCTTTTAATCCTGAATGCCGCTCCAGCGATTCCCCCGGCCGTCGGAAGCCTCTGCAGACGTCAGAAATGACGAATCAGGCTTCCTCCAGTCACAGCTTCCCCCCAGGGGAATCTTGGCCTGATGCAATGCTGTGGTTGGAGCAAGCCGGATTCGACATTTTGGACCCGCGAAGACAGCTTGCGACGGGCGGAGAAAGTTTTTGAAGAAAACAGTAAAATGTCAATTTTGATTAATTAAAGTGCCCTTGTTTTTAACAGGTTTATTAAAAACCGGTCACTAATTCATCAAATGGACCTTCACTTTAACCAGCACAGGAAAAGTCAAAGGAACTTTCCTGTCTTCGTAAACTCTGTCTAATTTAGGTATCATAGGTCCTTCAGGCAGCACTGCCTCTGGAACCTGTAAAATAGGCAGAACCTCCTTTAATAAAAAACTCAAGTGCTCAATTTTAAATCTAAAGGGCGGTTCCTCCGCAGCAGGAGGCTTAGACGCTAAGGATTCCGACCCAGAAATTTCACCCTTCAAAGCTACAGAAGTTAACTCATTATTGGATAACTGGGACATAATATCTAAATCCGATAAATATTTAGATAACTCTGGGTCAGGAGAGCTATGTTTAACCTTTCTCTTGAATTAGTTAGAGCGAGGTAATGCACTGAGGGCCGCAGACACCGCCGTTTGTAACTGCACGGCAAAGTCCGCAGGAAGAAGGCCCCCTCCAAATGGAGGATTAGATGTGCTATGGGGAACTGCATGTGGAGTGGATAATGTAGCAAAAGTAGTAATCTCACGGGGCGCCTGAGTCCTGAGCTGAGAGGTAGACGGCTCAGAGGGACTAAGAGCCTTAGTAGGCTTGTCTCCCTTCTTAGACTTTATAACAGTGTTAAGGCATGTGGAACATAATTGAGTGGGCGGGAAAACCACGGCCTCCTCACAATATAAACAGGTATGATTTAGTACAGAAGGAGTACCTTCTAACATGTCAGAGTCCTCCATAGCTCAGGTTATACCCACAGAAGGACACAAATAAAAACATTTTTATTATAGAAAACTGCACCTTTATACTCCCAATGGCTGGGGCACTCACCACCTCCTAGACCCAGACAGTTAACAGAGGAAACACTCTTCTCAGGTTTACGTCTCAGCCGGAATAAACATAGACCACACCCAGTCACATGTAGTGCAAGACAGTACTTCCATTGTTATTACAAGTACAGCAAGTAATAGGAGCCGTGGAACACTTTCAAAAAAGAAAGTGAAACAAAAGTGAAACCTGTTTGTTCCAGCCAAAAACACACAGTCTATCAGCCCAGGAAAAAATCACACATAGCAGCATGTAAATAATTAATACACTGATTAATTAACCCCAACTGTTCAATAAACCCCCTTCAAAGGATATTAACCCTGGATCCTACCAAGGTATAAAGGAGAAACACTGTGACCCTGTTATAGTGTTTTATGTGTACAAATGTAAACTATCTTACCTCCAGGATCCATGCTGTGGAACAGAACACAGCCTCTCAAGTGTGACAGTCTTATAGCAGCGCTCCTGACATGGACTTGAATGAGAGAAAGCAGGCAGTGAAACTCATTAACACTGATTGCTTAGGAGCTGTTAGCAGTAGTCTGGATGGTTTTGCAGAAAAACTTACCCTGCATCTCCAGTCTCTAATTTTCATCAATACTGAGAGGTTGACATGATTATATAAAACTCCAGTCCTATCTCGAAGGGCAGATACCCTTTTTCAGGACCCTCCAAAACTTCTGACACTTCTCTGCCACCTCCTAACGTGACGAAAGGCAAAGCATGACTGGGGTAATGAGAAAGTGGGAGGGATATTTAAGCCTTTGGCTGGGGTGTCTTTGCCTCCTCCTGGTGGCCAGGTGTTGTATTTCCCAACAGTAAGGAATTAAGCCGTGGACTCTCCCTATCTTAGGAAGGAAATTAGCCCAAAGAGAAAAAACATCCCAATAAAGGGAAGATTAGCCCCTAGTCTCAACATACATAATGTGACTTCCCACTGCCAAAGAGAATCCTGTATAAAGGATTTTAAAAATGTCCCCATCTACTGCACATGAAATATTCTTCTGAAGTGCAAGTCTCCAAGACCTAAAAGACAAAAGCACTTACCTGCAGTCTAGCTGTCCGGCAGGAAGACAGCTCACAAGGCGTGAAAGGACACATACTCCTTACAGAGACCTGTAGAAAAAGAAAGAGCAGAGTAACTAACTCTGGCTTTCTGTACCATGGGCAGCAATGTGTTAGGAAACAAAGCAAGGACTACCTCACAACTTCCTAACTGCTTAAAAGCCACCACTACCCGAAAAAGGAATTAATTTCTTTAGACACCAAACTTCACCTTCTCCATTGACAGAGGCAAAGAGAATGACTGGGCATTATGGGTAGGGGAGTGACATTTAACAGCTTTGCTGTGGTGCTCTTTGCCCCCCCTCTGCTGGTCAGGAGTGATATTCCCAATAGTAATTGAATAATGTGGACTCTCCATATCTTAGGAAAGAAATGAAAGTGCACTGCAGTCTGCAGTGGCTTAGATACAAGGTAATTACAGAGGTAAAAAGTGTATTATTATAACTGTGTTGTTTATGCAAAACTGGGGAATGGGTAATACAGGAATTATCTATCTTTTTAAACAACACAAATTCTGGTGTTGATTGTTCCTTTAAGTATACATTAATTGTGATTAAGGGCCGAGAGAAATGATGCAGAAATTGTAATGTAGGGTTTTCTCCACATTCAGAACCTTGCATATCAATATAGATTCATAGTTCTCAAGTTAAAATTTGCCTTTTTATTTTTTTTTTGCAGGACTTTACATTTCTGACAATATTTCTTAAACAATCTCTCCAGACCAAAGAGCGCTAGAGAATCAGGCCCTAAGACACCTGTGCTAGGGAAATCTAGTAACTCAGCCTTTCAATGGGAATAACCTTAGGAATGGAGTTTAATAAAAATACTGGCCTAGAAAATGTTTAATTCACTACAATGCATTTGCAGTATATCTACACCACATACAACAGTCCTACTGTGCATTACTAAATAAAATATCTCATAGACAACAAAGTAGAACAAATACCTCAAAATTCACACTTCAATGGTCTCTTCACATTCATAAAAACGCTCTGCTAAAAGTCTTTTAATGGCGGAGCTTCGCTGTTCAGGTGCCATCTTGTCTTATTTGTATCCATTGCACATTGTTGTTTTTTGTTATATTATAAGCCTTAAAGGGTCAGTCTACTCCAAAATTGTTATTGTTTAAAAAGATAAATAACGCCTTTACTACCCATTCCCCAGCTTTGCACAACCAACATTGTTATATTAATATACTTTATGACCTTTAAACCCCTAAATTTCTGCCTCTTTCTAAGCCCCTGCAGGCAGCCTTTATCTCAGGGCATTTTTATAGCTTTTGTCAGCAAGACACTGCTTGTTCATGTGTGCCTGATAGATAAACAGTGTGCTCGCTACTGTGGAGTGAGCTTTGTCTTTTCAAATGGAAATCATTTTTGGCCATAACTACTTAAAGTAGCGTGCTAGTTGCTTATTTATTATTTTCAACTTTTATATCAGTATGCTCCCTAGTCTAGTGTTAGTTTTGCTCTCAGTTACTGTCAGGGTATTCGATCAAACCTGGTCATGCACAGACATTTATAATATATATTCCAGTAGCATCAAGTAGCAGTATTTTAAGAAATAAATATTCACATTGAAACATCCTAGATGACAAATAGTACAAAGTGACAGCATATTCCCAGATTTACCTCTTTCTCATGTAGGCGCAAGAGTACCTGTTCATCTCTTAACGAGGCACTTTTCCCAAGACTAGTTTTGGGAGATATCTACAGAACAAGAACAACCAGACTTAGAAGAAGTTTTCTTGAGGTCAATTAAATTCTACTAAACATATACATTATCTAAATATATAGTGTATATATATATATATATATATATATATATATATATATATATATATATATATATATATATATATATATATATATATATATATATATAAGAATAAGATAGTAACCTCAATCTCCTGAATATTTTGTAAATATAAAAAGGAAAACATAAAAAGGACAGCAGTATTGCAGCTCGTTTGAGACACCAATGGCACATGGGTAAAATGAGTCAAAGAGAAACTTAACAGGTCCTCTGAAGACCAGAGCAGGTGCTATCAGAGTAGCTAAGTTTTCCAATGCTTTACTTAGAGCAGGATAGACAAAACTGCACACTTCCTACAGGTGGCACACAAAAAATGTTGTTGGCAAATGACATGCAGTTCTGTCCGGTTTACCTCCCTGTTGCCTGCAAGAATATTTTTAATGGATTAACAACAATTTGGACACGTTTTAAAAAGGGTTTCCAACCGTAGACCCAGAGGCTCTACCACCTCATGATATGATGTTGTTTAAAGCACCTGAACAAGTACATTTTGGATCAATTTTGGTTATAAAATGCAAGTCTCTCAAGTTGAAATAGAACAAGGGTAAAAAAACATTACAGAGATTACTCATGAAACAAATTAGATTTTGCTCCTCAGCCTTTTTTTAACAGAGAAAATAAACAAAAAACACAATTTATGCTTACCTGATAAATTTATTTCTCTTGTGGTGTATCCAGTCCACGGATCATCCATTACTTGTGGGATATTCTCATTCCCAACAGGAAGTTGCAAGAGGACCCCCACAGCAGAGCTGTAATATAGCTCCTCCCCTAACTGTCATAGCCAGTCATTCGACCGAAAACAAGCCGAGAAAGGAGGAACCATAGAGTGTAGTGGTTACTGTAGTTTAAATTTAAAAATTAACTGCCTTAAAATGACAGGGCGGGCCGTGGACTGGATACACCACAAGAGAAATAAATTTATCAGGTAAGCATAAATTGTGTTTTCTCTTGTAAGGTGTATCCAGTCCACGGATCATCCATTACTTGTGGGATACCAATACCAAAGCTAAAGTACACGGATGAAGGGAGGGACAAGGCAGGAACTTAAATGGAAGGAACCACTGCCTGTAAAACCTTTCTCCCAAATATAGCCTCCGAAGAAGCAAAAGTATCAAATTTGTAAAATTTTGAAAAAGTATGAAGAGAAGACCAAGTCGCCGCCTTGCAAATCGGTTCAACAGAAGCCTTATTTTTAAAGGCCCAAGTGGAAGCCACAGCTCTAGTGGAATGAGCTGTAATCCTTTCAGGAGGCTGCTGTCCAGCAGTCTCATAGGCTAAGCGGATTAAGCTTCTTAGCCAAAAAGAAAAAGAGGTTGCCAAAGCCTTTTGACCTCTCCTCTGTCCAGAGTAGACAACAAACAAAGCAGATGTTTGACGAAAATCTTTAGTAGCTTGTAAGTAAAACTTTAAAGCACAGACCACATCCAGATTGTGTAACACAAGGATGGAACCACAATCTCTTGATTGATATTCTTGTTAGATACCACCTTAGGTAAGAACCCAGGTTTGGTACGCAGGACTACCTTATCCGTATGAAAAATCAGATAAGGAGAATCACATTGTAAGGCAGATAGCTCAGAGACTCTACGAGCCGAGGAAATAGCTACCAAAAAAAAAAAAAAAAAGAACTTTCCAAGATAAAAGTTTGATATCTATGGAATGAAGAGGTTCAAACGGAACTCCTTGAAGAACCTTAAGAACCAAGTTTAAGCTCCATGGTGGAGCAACAGGTTTAAACACAGGCTTGATTCAAACTAAAGCCTGACAAAATGCCTGAACGTCTGGAACATCTGCCAGACGCTAGTGCAAAAGAATAGACAGAGCAAAAATCTGTCCCTTTAAGAAACTAGCTGACAATCGTTTTTCCAAACCTTCTTGGAGAAAAGATAAAATCCTAGGAATCCTGACCTTACTCCATGAGTAACCCTTGGATTCACACCAATAAAGATATCTACGCCATACCTTATGGTAAATTTTCCTGGTGACAGGCTTTCGTGCCTGTATTAAGGTATCAATAACTGACTTGGAGAAGCCACGCTTTGATAAAATCAAGCATTCAATCTCCAGGCAGTCAGCCTCAGAGAAATTAGATTTGGATGGTTGAAAGGACCCTGAAGTAGAAGGTCCTGTCTCAGAGGCAGAGACCATGGTGGAAAGGATGACATGTTCACTAGATCTGCATACCAGGTACTGCGTGGCCACGCAGGTGCTATCAGAATCACTGATGCTCTCTCCTGCTTGATCTTGGCAATCAGTCGAGGGAGCAGAGGAAACGGTGGAAACACATAAGCCAGGTTGAAAGACCAGGGCGCTGCTAGAGTATCTATCAGTCGCCTTGGGATCTCTGGACCTGGATCCATAACACGGAAGCTTGGCGTTCTGGCGAGACGCCATGAGATCCAGTTCTGGTTTGCCCCAATGGAGAATCAGTTGTGTAAATACCTCCGGATGGAGTTCCCACTCTCCCGGATGAAAAGTCTGACGACTTAGAAAATCCGCCTCCCAGTGCTCTACACCTGGGATATGGATAGCTGATAGGTGGCAAGAGTGAATCTCTGCCCAGTGAATTAATTTTGAAACTTCTAACATCTCTAGGGAACTTCTTGTTCCCCCTCAATGGTTGATGTAAGCTACAGTCGTGATGTTGACCGACTGAAATCTGATGTACCTCAGAGTTGCTAACTGAGGCCAAACATGAAGAGCCTTGAATATCGCTTAGTTCCAGAATATTTATTGGAAGGAGAGACGACTCCTGAGTCCACGATCCCTGAGCCTTCAGGGAGTTCCAGACTGCACCCCAACCTAGAAGGCTGGCATTTGTTGTTACAATAGTCCAATCTGGCCTGCGAAGGTCATACCTTTGGACAGATGGACCCGAGATAGCCACCAGGGAAGAGGATCCCTGGTCTCTTGGTCCAGATTCAGTTGAGGGGCCAAATCTGTGTAATCCCTGCTCCACTGACTGAGCCTGCATAGTTGCAGCGGTCTGAGATGTAAGCGTGAAAACGGTACTATGTCCATTGCCACTACCATTAAGCCGATTACTTCCATACACTGAGCCACCAAAGGGCGCGGATTGGAATGTAGAACCCGACAGGAATTTAGAAGCTTTGATAACCTGGACTCCGTCAAGGTAAATTTTCATTTCTACAGAATCTATCAGAGTCCCTAGAAAGGAAACTCTTGTGAGTGGGGATAGAGAACACTTTTCCTCGTTCACTTTCCACCCATGCGACCTCAGAAATGCCAATACTACGTCCGTATGAGACTTGGCAATTTGGAAGTTTGACGCCTGTATCAGGATGTCGTCTAAATAAGGGGCTACTGCTATGCCCCGCGGCCTTAGGACCACCAAAAGCGACCCTAGAACCTTTGTAAAGATTATTGGGGCTGTAGCTAATCCAAAGGGAAGAGCTACAACTGGTAATGCCTGTCTTGAAAGGCAAACCTGAGAAACCGATGATGATCTTTGTGTATCGGAATGTGAAGATAAGCATCCTTTAGATCCACTGTAGTCATATATTGACCCTCCTGGATCAGTGGTAGGATGGTACGAATAGTTTCCATCTTGAACGACGGAACTTAGAGGAATTTGTTTAAGATCTTTAGATCCAAAATCGGTCTGAAGGTTCCCTCTTTTTTGGGAACCACAAACAGATTTGAGTAAAAACCCTGTTCCTGTTCCTCCTTTGGAACTGGATGGATGACTCCCATAACTAGGAGGTCTCGTACACAGTGTAAGAATGCCTCACTCTTTATCTGGTTTGCAGATAATTGTGAAAGGTGAAATCTCCCTTTTGGGGGGGGAAGCTTTGAAGTCCAGAAGATATCCCTGGGATATAATTTCCAACGCCCAGGGATCCTGAACATCTCTTGCCCACGCCTGGGCGAAGAGTGAAAGTCTGCCCCCTACTAGATCCGTTACCGGATAGGGGGTCGTTCCTTCATGCTGTCTTAGAGGCAGCAGCAGGCTTTTTGACCTGCTTACCTTTTTTCCAGGTCTGGTTTGGTCTCCAGACCGTCTTGGATTGAGCAAAAGTTCCCTCTTGTTTATTATTAGAGGAAGTTGATGCCGCACCTGCCTTGAAGTTTCGAAAGGCACGAAAATTAGACAGTTTGGCCCTAAATTTGGACCTGTCCTGAGGAAGGGCACAACCTTTTCCTCCCGTGATATCAGCAATAATCTCCTTCAAACCAGGCCCAAATAGGGTCTGCCCCTTGAAGGGTATGTTAAGTAGCTTAGATTTTAAAGTCACGTCAGCTGACCATGATTTAAGCCATAGCGCTCTGCGCGTCTGTATAGCAAAACCAGAATTCTTAGCCGTTAGTTTATTCAAATGAACAATGGCATCAGAAATAAAATAATTGGCTAGCTTAAGTGCTCTAAGTTTGCCAAGTATGTCATCCAATGGAGTCTCTACCTGTAAAGCCTCTTCCAGAGACTCAAACCAGTACGCCGCAGCAGCAGTGACAGGGGCAATGCATGCAATGGTGTCACACTGGTTAAGAAATCTAAAATGAAGACACAGTATTTTAAGTAAAAAGACTGAATCAAAACTGCTGAGATGGGGAATAAGTAATAATATGCAAATAAATGTTTGTAGCAAGAAGATACTGAAAACCACAATAGTCACAGGGTGTGTGAAGGCAGGTTTCATGTATCAGCAGGCTGTAATTATTGTAAAGGATGTGTATAGTAATGTTAACCCTATGGCAGGCGGATAAAAGTGGATGCGCAGCTGTCTGCAGGGAAAACATATACCATATATCCTTGGAAAAAGGATAACTTGTTAATATAAACTCTTACATGTAAGATATGGTAATTTGGAGGACTCATATAATGATAATTAGGGATCAGCAAGAATTGGTAAGTATGGAGGAGTGAGAAACAGCAGGTAACGGTAAATACTGAATTTGAGAGAGAGCCAACTTAATAACGGAGCACAGAGGAGGTTAAGACTGCTTAATGTAAGTAACCGTAGTTTAGATAACATTCGTTTTAAGGCACTATGCAAGGTTTTAGATAACTCACAGTGTTTTCTCAAGAGCGGGTTAGAGGAGTATGCTGAGCGGCAGAGCAGCTGGCGTGTGACGTCACCGCGGTCGTGGCGGAGCTCCGTAGCAGCGATGAGAGAGATGAATGGAGCGGCACTATACCGGTGAACAAACAGCTTGAAAACTTTAGGAGTAGATTGGGAGTAGATGTTACAAGCAGTCCCAATAACAAGTGGTTGTCAGCAGAAAGGTGTTCAAGCAGATAAAAGGTTAATCTTGAATAAGTAACAGGATTGCAGCAAAAATGTATGAACAGCGTTCAGACAATAGGAGGCTTGGCTATTGTAGTGGTACTTCAATACTAAGCAAAGAATGAGTGAAAAAGGTGATCCTTAAATAGGATGGAGACAGGAATGTAGAGCAATGATTCATAAAGGGACAGTACCTGCATATGATAATGTATATGACTGAGAGGTAAATCCTGACAAATGGGCTGTAGGATAAAACCTTGTTGAATAAATATTTTCTTAAGGTAACCTTCTAATTTTTTATCCATTGGCTCTAAAAAAGCACAACTGTCCTCGACAGGGATAGTAGTACGCTTTGCTAGAGTAGAAACTGCTCCCTCCACCTTAGGGACTGTCTGCCATAAGTCCCGTGTGGTGGCGTCTATTGGATAACATTTTTCTAAAAATAGGAGGGGAATTAATAAATTATTAATAATTTCTGTAAACCTTTTAGGTATTGGAAAAACATCAGTACACACCGGCACTGCAAAGCATTTTTCCAGTCTACAAAATTTCTCTGGCACTGCAATGGTATCACAGTCATTCAGAGCAGCTAAAACCTCCCTAAGTAACACGCGGAGGTGTTCAAGCTTAAATTTAAATGTAGAAATATTAGAATCAGGTATCTTTCCTGAGTCATTAACATCACCCACTGACTGAAGCTCTCCTTCCTCAGCTTCTGCATATTGTGAGGCAGTATCAGACATGGTTCTTAAAGCGTCAGTATGCTCTGCATTTTGTCTCACCCCAGAGCTATCTCGCTAACCTCTAAGTTCAGGTAGTCTGGCTAATACCGCTGACAGTGTATTATCCATGACTGCCGCCATGTCTTGTAAAGTAAACGCTATGGGCGCCCTAGATGTACTTGGCGCCATTTGAGCGTGAGTCCCTTGGGCGGGAGTCAAAGGGTCTGACACGTGGGGAGAGTTAGTCGGCATAACTTTCCCCTCGTCAGATTCCTCTGGTGATAATTTTTTTTAAAAACAGAATATGATCTTTATTGCATAAAATGAAATCAGTACATTTGGTACACATTCTAAGAGGGGGTTCCACCATGGCTTTTAAACATAATGAACAAGGAGTTTCTTCTATGTCAGACATGTTTATACAGACTAGCAATGAGACTAGCAAGCTTGGAAAACACTTTAAATCAAGTTAACAAGCAAATATAAAAAACGATACTGTGCCTTTAAGAGAAACAAATTTTGTCAGAATTTGAAAAACAGTGAAAAAATGCAGTAAATCAAACGAAATTTTTACAGTGTATGTAATAGGCTAGCAGAGCATTGCGTCCACTTGCAAATGGATGATTAACCCCTTAGTTCAAAAAACGGATCAAAAAAACGAAATAGACGTTTTTTGTGTTTTTTAACAGTCACAACCAACTGCCACAGCAAGCTGTGGTCCTAGCTTCCCCAATAAACGACTTTGGAAAGCCTTTGAGCCCTTTAGAGATGTCCTATAGCATACAGGGGACTCCTGAGGGAAGCTAGATGTCACAGTTTGTAATTTTAACTGCACCAACTGTAACTTTTATACTATAACAGTGGAAAGCCTCAGTAAAACTGTTTCTAGTCAAAATTTAAGCCAGCCATGTGGAAAAAACTAGGCCCCAATAAAGTTTTATCACCAATGCATATATAAAAACGATTAAACATGCCAGCAAACGTTTATATTGCAATATCATAAGGGTATTACCCCTGGGAGTAAGCATGATACCAGTCGTTATTAAATCACTGTATTCAGGCTTAACTTACATTAATCCGGTATCAGCAGCATTTTCTAGTGTTTTCCATCTCTAGAAAAAATTATAACTGCACATACCTGATAGCAGAATAAACTGCACGCCATTCTTTCGCTGAAGTTACCTCATCTGTGTAATCCCCTCAGACATATGTGAGAATAGCAATGGATCTTAGTTACAACCTGCTAAGATCATAGAAACCTCAGGCAGATTCTTCTTCTATTTACTGCCTGAGATAAAATAGCACAACTCCGGTACTATTTAAAAATAACAAACTTTTGATTGAAGAAAATAAACTAACTATATTTAACCACTCTCTCCTACAACATCCTAGCTTGTTGAGAGTTGCAAGAGAATGACTGGCTATGACAGTTAGGGGAGGAGCTATATTACAGCTCTGCTGTGGGGGTCCTCTTGCAACTTCCTGTTGGGAATGAGAATATCCCACAAGTAATGGATGCTCTGTGGACTGGATACACCTTACAAGAGAAATAAAACAAGATAGTGCTCATGGGTTGATTTCTTAACCCTTATCAGTGTGGCTGTAACTTGGGACCAAAGATACAAGAGTGGAAAGTTGGTTGTCAAATATTATGAGGCTTAGGGCTCTTGCTTTTGTTACTTTCATTTTTGTTTTATTGCCAAACCAACCTGTATGGTTATATATTTATACCCCATAGCTCTCTATGAAGTATAGATTTCTATTGTTGGATCTCTCATTTAAGACTTGTGATGGTGGTATTAATCCAAAGCCTTCATGGTCTGTGCATTGGATGCCAACTTTTTTTTTTTTGAGCAGAGAGGGGTAGGAAAAATATTCTGCTTTAACTGGGGTTGAATTTGGTGGACAGCATGAGCGGGATCAAAATGATAAAACAGCATTCTTTCACATCTCTCATCTACAGCCAGCCTCATCATTCCAGAACAGATAAGTAATATGACATGATGGAACAGTCAGGATAGGACAGAAGAGTGCACTACATAGTCACTACAGTGTTGCATTTGGGGTAATAAGTAAGCATGGGTGACCCATGGCCGCCAGACATTGCTACAGCACAATGTATCTCAAAGTGTTGTATTGTGCAGTGTGTAAAAGGCAGCTTTCTAATTATATTGTAATTGGGTTAATACTTGTCCTTGTGACAGATAGGAAAAGCATTAAGTACTGCTTAGTGCAATATCAGGAAAATATGATATACAATTTGTGATAGAGAAAGGGGAGAAAAGGCACTGAATTACCCAAGCACACCATTGGTCACACTCATTACAAAACACCTACCGGAGACAGAGGGATCGGCTTCTCACGTAAATACCTGGGGTTTTCTATCTGTAAGATAAAAACACTCTCATTGGAATAAGAAAACTATTAGCCAATAGGAATTACAGGATTATTTTGATGCTGCTATCATCATATTACAAAAGAACTGGAGTATGTTAAGGACAAAGGTTTTCCATCAAAAGTTCCAAGACGACTTCTACTTCATTTATGAGTTGTGCTAATTACTTTCATGACTCAGTATTCAGTGTGCAATCCAACACAATACTGATATACAGGTATATGTATAACACAAGAAAAAGGGACAGTCTAGTACAATATTAACCTCTCATTATTCAGATAGGGCATGAAAGTAAATACACATTACACAGAAACGCACCTGAGTAAAAAGTGATTAAAATATTGATGAATAGTGAAAATGATCAAAAACAAAAAATTGGAGAGCAATGTCACATCAGTTAAACCAGCTGATCTGTTTCCGCTGTTCCCATACTCTTAGCTGTAATGTTTCTGCCATTCAAACCAAGGCTCAGTGATGCAGCAGTAATGCTCAAAAAATGGTCTACAAAATATTGATGTGATGCTACAGTTCCAACATTCATGATTCAGATAAGGAAATTTTAAAAAGTTTTCTAATTTACTTTTTATCATCAAATTTGCTTTGATCTCTTAGTATTCTTTGTTGAATGTAGGGCTGGGCGATATGGGAAAAAAATGAATATTGCGATTTTGGGCATGAAATATCGCGATTGTAATCGCGATTTTATTAAAATGCCTGTTAAACATACATTTCTCAATAAAAATGCATTAAACTTTACAGAATCTTAAAGTACATATTTCTCATTGTTTAATACAGGCTAAGAACATTAAAATACAAACAACAAAACTAGTTAAAATGAAACTAGCTGTAGGTACTTCTTGGTACTTAAAGAAAAACTATAATGTACTCCTTTTATTTATTGTATGTGTACACTTTTAAAAAAAATGTAACTCAGCAAAATCATATATATATATATATATATATATATATATATATATATATATATATATATATATATATAGGCAAAATGAGACAGTTGCACTCTCACAAACAATTTTCCAAGGGCCAGGGTGCTAGAGTAGGTGAAATGTAGTAAAGTAGAAAACAGCACTCTCTGGACTTAAATTTAAACAAATAGTTTAATAGGTTATTTGTTTAAATTTAAGTCCAGAGAGTGCTGTTTTCTACTTTACGATATATATATATATATATATATATATATATAAAACTCCAACAGAAACAGACAAACCAGAATGTATCAAATTAAAGAGTCAAATTTATTGACGTTTCGTGGAATAAAACTCCCCTATATATATATATATATATATATATATATATATATATATATATATATATATATATATATATATATATATATATAAAACATAATTTATGCTTACCTGATAAATTTATTTCTCTTGTAGTGTATCCAGTCCACGGATCATCCATTACTTATGGGATATTAACTCCTCCCCAACAGGAAGTGCAAGAGGATTCACCCAGCAGAGCTGCTACATAGCTCCTCCCCTAACTGCCATTACCAGTCATTCGACCGAAAACATGCAGAGAAAGGAAAACCATAGGGTACAGTGGTGACTGTAGTTTAATGGAAAAATTACCTGCCTTAAAGTGACAGGGCGGGCCATGGACTGGATACACTACAAGAGAAATAAATTTATCAGGTAAGCATAAATTATGTTTTCTCTTGTTAAGTGTATCCAGTCCACGGATCATCCATTACTTATGGGATACCAATACCAAAGCTAAAGTACACGGATGATGGGAGGGACAGGCAGGCTCTTTATACGGAAGGAACCACTGCCTGAAGAACCTTTCTCCCAAAAACAGCCTCCGAAGAAGCAAAAGTGTCAAATTTGTAAAATTTGGAAAAAGTATGAAGAGAAGACCAAGTTGCAGCCTTGCAAATCTGTTCAACAGAAGCCTCATTCTTAAAGGCCCAAGTGGAAGCCACAGCTCTAGTAGAATGTGCTGTAATTCTTTCAGGAGGCTGCTGTCCAGCAGTCTCATAGGCTAACCGTATTATGCTACGAAGCCAAAAGGAGAGAGAGGTAGCCGAAGCTTTTTGACCTCTCCTCTGACCAGAATAAACGACAAACAGGGAAGACGTTTGTCGAAAATCCTTAGTTGCCTGTAGATAAAATTTCAGGGCACGGACTACATCTAGATTGTGTAGCAGACGTTCCTTTTTCGAAGAAGGATTAGGACACAAAGATGGAACCACAATCTCTTGATTGATATTCCTGTTAGTGACCACCTTAGGTAGGAACCCAGGTTTAGTACGCAGAACTACCTTGTCTGAATGAAAAATCAGATAAGGAGAATCACAATGTAAGGCAGATAACTCAGAGACTCTTCGAGCCGAGGAAATCGCCATTAAAAACAGAACTTTCCAAGATAACAACTTGATATCAATGGAATGAAGGGGTTCAAACGGAACCCCCTGTAAAACATTAAGAACTAAGTTCAAACTCCATGGTGGAGCAACAATTTTAAACACAGGCTTGATCCTAGCTAAAGCCTGACAAAAAGCTTGAACGTCCGGAACTTCTGACAGACGTTTGTGTAAAAGAATGGACAGAGCTGAAATCTGTCCCTTTAAGGAACTAGCGGATAAACCCTTTTCTAAACCTTCTTGTAGAAAAGACAATATCCTCGGAATCCTAACCTTACTCCATGAGTAACTCTTGGATTCGCACCAATATAAGTATTTGCGCCATATCTTATGGTAAATCTTTCTGGTAACAGGCTTCCTAGCCTTTATTAAGGTATCAATAACTGACTCAGAAAAACCACGTTTTGATAAAATCAAGCGTTCAATTTCCAAGCACTCAGGTTCAGAGAAATTAGATTTTGATGTTTGAAGGGACCCTGGATAAGAAGGTCCTGTTTCAGAGGTAGCGACCAAGGTGGACAGGATGACATGTCCACTAGATCTGCATACCAAGTCCTGCGTGGCCATGCAGGCGCTATTAGAATCACTGATGCTCTCTCCTGTTTGATTCTGGCAATCAATCGAGGAAGCATCGGGAAGGGTGGAAACACATAAGCCATCCCGAAGGTCCAAGGTGCTGTCAAAGCATCTATCAGAACCGCTCCCGGATCCCTGGATATGGACCCGTAACGAGGAAGCTTGGCGTTCTGTCGAGACGCCATGAGATCTATCTCTGGTTTGCCCCAACGTCGAAGTATTTGGGCAAAGACCTCCGGATGAAGTTCCCACTCCCCCGGATGAAAAGTCTGACGACTTAAGAAATCCGCCTCCCAGTTCTCCACTCCCGGGATGTGGATTGCTGACAGGTGGCAAGAGTGAGACTCTGCCCAGCGAATTATCTTTGATACTTCCATCATTGCTAGGGAGCTTCTTGTCCCTCCCTGATGGTTGATGTAAGCTACAGTCGTGATGTTGTCCGACTGAAACCTGATGAACCCCCGAGTTGTTAACTGGGGCCAAGCCAGAAGGGCATTGAGAACTGCTCTCAATTCCAGAATGTTTATTGGTAGGAGACTCTCCTCCTGATTCCATTGTCCCTGAGCCTTCAGAGAATTCCAGACAGCGCCCCAACCTAGTAGGCTGGCGTCTGTTGTTACAATTGTCCAGTCCGGCCTGCTGAATGGCATCCCCCTGGACAGATGTGGCCGAGAAAGCCACCATAGAAGAGAATTTCTGGTCTCTTGATCCAGATTCAGAGTAGGGGACAAGTCTGAGTAATCCCCATTCCACTGACTTAGCATGCACAATTGCAGCGGTCTGAGATGTAGACGTGCAAAGGGTACTATGTCCATTGCTGCTACCATTAAGCCGATCACCTCCATGCATTGAGCTACTGACGGGTGTTGAATGGAATGAAGGACACGGCATGCATTTTGAAGCTTTGTTAACCTGTCTTCTGTCAGGTAAATCTTCATTTCTACAGAATCTATAAGAGTCCCCAAGAAGGGAACTCTTGTGAGTGGAAAGAGAGAACTCTTCTTTTCGTTCACCTTCCATCCATGCGACCTTAGAAATGCCAGTACTAACTCTGTATGAGACTTGGCAGTTTGAAAGCTTGAAGCTTGTATCAGAATGTCGTCTAGGTACGGAGCTACCGCAATTCCTCGCGGTCTTAGTACCGCCAGAAGAGCACCCAGAACCTTTGTGAAGATTCTCGGAGCCGTAGCCAATCCGAATGGAAGAGCTACAAACTGGTAATGCCTGTCTAGAAAGGCAAACCTTAGATACCGGTAATGATCTTTGTGAATCGGTATGTGAAGGTAAGCATCCTTTAAATCCACTGTGGTCATGTACTGACCCTTTTGGATCATGGGTAAAATTGTCCGAATAGTTTCCATTTTGAACGATGGAACTCTTAGGAATTTGTTTAGGATCTTTAAATCCAAGATTGGCCTGAAAGTTCCCTCTTTTTTGGGAACCACAAACAGATTTGAGTAAAACCCTTGTCCTTGTTCCGACCGCGGAACCGGATGGATCACTCCCATTAATAAAAGATCTTGTACGCAGCGTAGAAACGCCTCTTTCTTTATTTGGTTTGTTGACAACCTTGACAGATGAAATCTCCCTCTTGGGGGAGAGAATTTGAAGTCTAGAAGGTATCCCTGAGATATGATCTCTAACGCCCAGGGATCCTGGACATCTCTTGCCCAAGCCTGGGCGAAGAGAGAAAGTCTGCCCCCCACTAGATCCGTTCCCGGATCGGGGGCCCTCGATTCATGCTGTCTTAGGGGCAGCAGCAGGTTTCCTGGCCTGCTTGCCCTTGTTCCAGGACTGGTTAGGTCTCCAGCCTTGTCTGTAGCGAGCAACAGCTCCTTCCTGTTTTGGTGCAGAGGAAGTTGATGCTGCTCCTGCTTTGAAATTACGAAAGGAACGAAAATTAGACTGTCTAGCCTTAGGTTTGGCTCTGTCTTGAGGCAGGGCATGGCCTTTACCTCCTGTAATGTCAGCGATAATTTCTTTCAACCCGGGCCCGAATAAGGTCTGCCCTTTGAAAGGTATATTAAGCAATTTAGATTTAGAAGTAACGTCAGCTGACCAGGATTTTAGCCACAGTGCTCTGCGTGCCTGAATGGCGAATCCGGAATTCTTAGCCGTAAGTTTAGTTAAATGTACTACGGCATCTGAAATAAATGAGTTAGCTAACTTAAGGGCTTTAAGCTTGTGTGTAATCTCATCTAATGGAGCTGATTCAAGTGTCTCTTCCAGAGACTCAAACCAAAATGCTGCTGCAGCCGTGACAGGCGCAATGCATGCAAGAGGTTGCAATATAAAACCTTGTTGAACAAACATTTTCTTAAGGTAACCCTCTAACTTTTTATCCATTGGATCTGAAAAGGCACAGCTATCCTCCACCGGGATAGTGGTACGCTTAGCTAAAGTAGAAACTGCTCCCTCCACCTTAGGGACCGTTTGCCATAAGTCCCGTGTGGTGGCGTCTATTGGAAACATCTTTCTAAATATCGGAGGGGGTGAGAACGGCACACCGGGTCTATCCCACTCCTTAGTAACAATTTCAGTAAGTCTCTTAGGTATAGGAAAAACGTCAGTACTCACCGGTACCGCAAAATATTTATCCAACCTACACATTTTCTCTGGTATTGCAACTGTGTTACAATCATTCAGAGCCGCTAACACCTCCCCTAGTAATACACGGAGGTTTTCCAGCTTAAATTTAAAATTTGAAATATCTGAATCCAGTTTGTTTGGATCAGAACCGTCACCCGCAGAATGAAGCTCTCCGTCCTCATGTTCTGCAAATTGTGACGCAGTGTCTGACATGGCCCTAATATTATCAGCGCACTCTGTTCTCACCCCAGAGTGATCACGCTTACCTCTTAGTTCTGGTAATTTAGCCAAAACTTCAGTCATAACAGTAGCCATATCCTGTAATGTGATTTGTAATGGCCGCCCAGATGTACTCGGCGCTACAATATCACGCACCTCCCGAGCGGGAGATGCAGGTACTGACACGTGAGGCGAGTTAGTCGGCATAACTCTCCCCTCGTTGTTTGGTGAAATATGTTCAATTTGTACAGATTGACTTTTATTTAAAGTAGCATCAATACAGTTAGTACATAAATTTCTATTGGGCTCCACTTTGGCTTTAGCACATATAGCACAGATATCTTCCTCTGAATCAGACATGTTTAACACACTAGCAAATAAACTAGCAACTTGGAAATACTTTTCAAGTAATTTACTATAATATGAAAACGTACTGTGCCTATAAGAAGCACAGAAAAAGTTATGACAGTTGAAAATTAATAAACTGAAAAGTTATAGCATCAAATCTTTGTAAAAAACACAATTTTAGCAAAGGATTGCTCCCATTAGCAAAGGATAACTAACCCTGAAAAAATACAGAAAACAAAATTTATGCTTACCTGATAAATTCATTTCTCCTGTAGTGTGGTCAGTCCACGGGTCATCATTACTTCTGGGATATTATCTCCTCCCCTACAGGAAGTGCAAGAGGATTCACCCAGCAGAGCTGCTATATAGCTCCTCCCCTCTATGTCACCTCCAGTCATTCGACCAAAGGACCAACGAGAAAGGAGAAGCCCAAGGGTGTAGTGGTGACTGGAGTATAATCCAAAATTTTTTTTAGCCTGCCATAAAAAACAGGGCGGGCCGTGGACTGACCACACTACAGGAGAAATGAATTTATCAGGTAAGCATAAATTTTGTTTTCTCCTGTTAAGTGTGGTCAGTCCACGGGTCATCATTACTTCTGGGATACCAATACCAAAGCAAAAGTACACGGATGACGGGAGGGACAGGCAGGCTCTTTATACGGAGGGAACCACTGCCTGAAGAACCTTTCTCCCAAAAACAGCCTCCGAAGAAGCAAAAGTGTCAAATTTGTAAAATTTGGAAAAAGTATGAAGAGAAGACCAAGTTGCAGCCTTGCAAATCTGTTCAACAGAAGCCTCATTCTTAAAGGCCCAAGTGGAAGCCACAGCTCTAGTAGAATGAGCTGTAATTCTTTCAGGAGGCTGCTGTCCAGCAGTCTCATAGGCTAATCGTATTATGCTACGAAGCCAAAAAGAGAGAGAGGTAGCCGAAGCTTTTTGACCTCTCCTCTGGCCAGAATAAACGACAAACAGGGAAGACGTTTGACGAAACTCCTTAGTTGCCTGTAGATAAAATTTCAGGGCACGGACTACATCTAGATTGTGTAGCAGACGTTCCTTCTTCGAGGAAGGATTAGGACACAAGGATGGAACAACAATCTCTTGATTGATATTCCTGTTAGTGACCACCTTAGGTAGGAACCCAGGTTTAGTACGCAGAACTACCTTGTCTGAATGAAAAATCAGATAAGGAGAATCACAATGTAAGGCAGATAACTCAGAGACTCTTCGAGCCGAGGAAATAGCCATTAAAAACAGAACTTTCCAAGATAACAACTTGATATCAATGGAATGAAGGGGTTCAAACGGAACACCCTGTAAAACATTAAGAACTAAGTTCAAACTCCATGGCGGAGCAACAGTTCTAAACACAGGCTTGATCCTAGCTAAAGCCTGACAAAAAGCTTGAACGTCCGGAACTTCTGACAGACGTTTGTGTAAAAGAATGGACAGAGCTGAAATCTGTCCCTTTAAAGAACTAGCGGATAACCCCTTTTCTAAACCTTCTTGTAGAAAAGACAATATCCTTGGAATCCTAACCTTACTCCATGAGTAACTCTTGGATTCGCACCAATATAAGTATTTACGCCATATTTTATGGTAAATCCTTCTGGTAACAGGCTTCCTAGCCTGTATTAAGGTATCAATAACTGACTCAGAAAACCCACGTTTTGATAAAATCAAGCGTTCAATTTCCAAGCAGTCAGCTTCAGAGAAGTTAGATTTTGATGTTTGAATGGACCCTGGATCAGAAGGTCCTGTTTCAGAGGTAGAGACCAAGGCGGACAGGATGACATGTCCACTAGATCTGCATACCAAGTCCTGCGTGGCCATGCAGGTGCTATTAGAATCACTGATGCTCTCTCCTGTTTGATTCTGGCAATCAATCGAGGAAGCATCGGGAAGGGTGGAAACACATAAGCCATCCCGAAGGTCCAAGGTGCTGTCAAAGCATCTATCAGAACCGCTCCCGGATCCCTGGATCTGGACCCGTAGCGAGGAAGTTTGGCGTTCTGACGAGACGCCATGAGATCTATCTCTGGTTTGCCCCAACGTCGAAGTATCTGGGCAAAGACCTCCGGATGTAGTTCCCACTCCCCCGGATGAAAAGTCTGACGACTTAAGAAATCCGCCTCCCAGTTCTCCACTCCCGGGATGTGGATTGCAGACAGGTGGCAAGAGTGAGACTCTGCCCAGCGAATTATCTTTGATACTTCCATCATTGCTAGGGAGCTTCTTGTCCCTCCCTGATGGTTGATGTAAGCTACAGTCGTGATGTTGTCCGACTGAAACCTGATGAACCCCTGAGTTGTTAACTGGGGCCAAGCCAGAAGGGCATTGAGAACTGCTCTCAATTCCAGAATGTTTATTGGAAGGAGACTCTCCTCCTGATTCCATAGTCCCTGAGCCTTCAGAGAATTCCAGACAGCGCCCCAACCTAGTAGGCTGGCGTCTGTTGTTACAATTGTCCAGTCTGGCCTGCTGAATGGCATCCCCCTGGACAGGTGTGGCCGATAAAGCCACCATAGAAGAGAATTTCTGGTCTCTTGATTCAGATTCAGAGTGGGGGACAAATCTGAGTAATCCCCATTCCACTGACTTAGCATGCACAATTGCAGCGGTCTGAGATGTAGGCGTGCAAAAGGTACTACGTCCATTGCCGCTACCATTAAGCCGATCACCTCCATGCATTGAGCTACCGACGGGTGTTGAATGGAATGAAGGACACGGCATGCATTTTGAAGCTTTGTTAACCTGTCTTCTGTCAGGTAAATCTTCATTTCTACAGAATCTATCAGAGTCCCCAAGAAGGGAACTCTTGTAAGTGGAAAGAGAGAACTCTTCTTTTCGTTCACCTTCCATCCATGCGACCTTAGAAATGCCAGTACTAACTCTGTATGAGACTTGGCAGTTTGAAAGCTTGAAGCTTGTATCCCGAAATTCCTCGCGGTCTTAGTACCGCCAGAAGAGTACCCAGAACCTTTGTGAAGATTCTTGGAGCCGTAGCCAGTCCGAATGGAAGAGCTACAAACTGGTAATGCCTGTCTAGAAAGGCAAACCTTAGATACCGGTAATGATTTCTGTGAATCGGTATGTGAAGGTAAGCATCCTTTAAATCCACTGTGGTCATGTACTGACCCTCTTGGATCATGGGCAGAATTGTTCGAATCGTTTCCATCTTGAACGATGGAACTCTTAGGAATTTGTTTAGGATCTTTATATCCAAGATTGGCCTGAAAGTTCCCTCTTTTTTGGGAACTACAAACAGATTTGAGTAAAACCCTTGTCCTTGTTCCGACCGCGGAACTGGATGGATCACTCCCATTAATAAAAGATCTTGTACGCAGCGTAGGAACGCTTCTTTCTTTATTTGGTTTGTTGATAACCTTGACAGATGAAATCTCCCTCTTGGGGGAGAGGATTTGAAGTCCAGAAGGTATCCCTGAGATATGATCTCTAACGCCCAGGGATCCTGAACATCTCTTGCCCAAGCCTGGGCGAAGAGAGAAAGTCTGCCCCCTACTAGATCCGGTCCCGGATCGGGGGCCCTCGATTCATGCTGTCTTAGGGGCAGCAGCATGTTTCCTGGCCTGCTTGCCCTTGTTCCAGGACTGGTCAGGTTTCCAGCCTTGTCTGTAGCGAGCAACAGCTCCTTCCTGTTTTGGTGCAGAGGAGGTTGATGCTGTTCCTGCTTTGAAATTACGAAAGGAACGAAAATTAGACTGTCTAGCCCTAGGTTTGGCTTTGTCCTGAGGCAGGGCATGGCCTTTACCTCCTGTAATGTCAGCGATAATCTCCTTCAACCCGGGCCCGAACAAGGTTTGCCCTTTGAAAGGTATATTAAGCAATTTAGATTTAGAAGTAACATCAGCTGACCAGGATTTTAGCCACAGTGCTCTGCGTGCCTGAATGGCAAATCCGGAATTCTTAGCCGTAAGTTTAGTTAAATGTACTACGGCATCTGAAATAAATGAGTTAGCTAACTTAAGGGCTTTAAGTTTGTCTGTAATCTCATCTAGTGTAGATGATTGAAGTGTCTCTTCCAGAGACTCAAACCAAAATGCTGCTGCAGCCGTGACAGGCGCAATACATGCAAGAGGTTGCAATATAAAACCTTGTTGAACAAACATTTTCTTAAGGTAACCCTCTAATTTTTTATCCATTGGATCTGAAAAGGCACAGCTATCCTCCACCGGGATAGTGGTACGCTTAGCTAAAGTAGAAACTGCTCCCTCCACCTTAGGGACCGTTTGCCATAAGTCCCGTGTGGTGGCGTCTATTGGAAACATTTTTCTAAATATCGGAGGGGGTGAGAACGGTACACCGGGCCTATCCCACTCCTTAGTAACAATTTCAGTAAGTCTCTTAGGTATAGGAAAAACATCAGTACTCGCCGGTACCGCAAAATATTTATCCAACCTACACATTTTCTCTGGTATTGCAACTGTGTTACAATCATTCAGAGCCGCTAACACCTCCCCTAGTAATACACGGAGGTTTTCCAGCTTAAATTTAAAATTTGAAATATCTGAATCCAATCTATTTGGATCAGAACCGTCACCCACAGAATGAAGTTCTCCGTCCTCATGTTCTGCCGCCTGTGAAGCAGTGTCTGACATGGCCCTAATATTATCAGCGCACTCTGTTCTCACCCCAGAGTGATCACGCTTGCCTCTAAGTTCTGGTAATTTAGCCAAAACTTCAGTCATAACAGTAGCCATATCCTGTAATGTGATTTGAAATGGCCGCCCAGATGTACTCGGCGCTACAATATCACGCACCTCCCGAGCGGGAGATGTAGGTACTGACACGTGTGGCGAGTTAGTCGGCATAACTCTCCCCTCGTTGTCTGGTGAAATATGTTCAATTTGTACAGATTGACTTTTATTTAAAGTAGCATCAATATAGTTAGTACATAAACTTCTATTGGGCTCCACTTTGGCATTAGCACATATAGCACATGTATCTTCCTCTGAATCAGACATGTTTAACACACTAGCAATTAACTAGCAACTTGGAAATGCTTTTTTAAGTAATTTACAATAATCTGAAAACGAACTGTGCCTATAAGAAGCACAGAAAAAATTATGACAGTTGAAAATAATTAAGTTATAGCATCAATCTTTGTCAGAAATATACAATTTTAGCAAAGGATTGTTCCCATTAGCAAAGGATAACTAACCCAGGCAGCAGAAAAAAATACACAAATAAACGTTTTTTATCACAGTCAACTACAATCTTCACAGCTCTGCTGTGATGATTACCTCCCTCAAAAAAGGCTTTGGAGATCCCTGAGTTCTGTAGAGATGAACCGGATCATGCAGGAAGAAAATGAACCTCTGACTGAGTTTTTTGATGCGTAGTAAAAGCGCCAAAAATGGCCCCTCCCCCTCACACATAACAGTGAGAGAGATCAGTGAACTGCTTTAATTTAACCCCTTAATGACCACAGCACTTTTCCATTTTCTGTCCGTTTGGGACCAAGGCTATTTTTACATTTTTGCGGTGTTTGTGTTTAGCTGTAATTTTCCTCTTACTCATTTACTGTACCCACACATATTATATACCGTTTTTCTCGCAATTAAATGCACTTTCTAAAGATACCATTATTTTCATCATATCTTATAATTTACTATAAAAAAAATTATAAAATATGAGGAAAAAATGGAAAAAAACACACTTTTTCTAACTTTGACCCCCAAAATCTGTTACATATCTACAACCACCAAAAAACACCCATGCTAAATAGTTTCTAAATTTTGTCCTGAGTTTAGAAATACCCAATGTTTACATGTTCTTTGCTTTTTTTGCAAGTTATAGGGCCATAAATACAAGTAGCACTTTGCTATTTCCAAACCATTTTTTTCAAAATTAGCGCTAGTTACGTTAGAACACTAATATCTTTCAGGAATCCCTGAATATCCCTTGACATGTATATATATTTTTTTAGTAGACATCCCAAAGTATTGATCTACGTCAATTTTGGTATATTTCATACCACCATTTCACCGCCAAATGCGATCAAATACAAAAAATCGTTCACTTTTTCACAAACTTTCAGTTTCTCACTGAAATTATTTACAAACAGCTTGTGCAATTATGGCATAAATGGTTGTAAATTCTTCTCTGGGATCCCCTTTGTTCAGAAATTGCAGGCATATATGGCTTTGGCGTTGCTTTTTGGTAATTAGAAGGCCGCTAAATGCCACTGCGCACCACACGTGTATTATGCCCAGCAGTTAAGGGGTTAATTAGGGAGCATTTAGGGAGCTTGTAGGGTTAATTTTAGCTTTAGTGTAGTGTAGTAGACGACCCCAAGTATTGATCTAGGCCCATTTTGGTATATTTCATGCCGCCATTTCAACGCCAAATGCGATCAAATTTAAAAAAACGTAAAAAGTTTCACAATTTTAGGTTTCTCAATGAAATCATTTACAAACAGCTTGTGCAATTATGGCACAAATGGTTGTAAACGCTTCTCTGGGATCCCCTTTGTTCAGAAATAGCAGACATATATGACTTTGGCGTTGCTTTCTGGTAATTAGAAGGCCGCTAAATGCTGCTGCGCCTCACACGTGTATTATGGCTAGCAGTGAAGGGGTTAATTAGGGAGCTTGCAGGGTTAATTTTAGCTTTAGTGTAGAGATCAGCCTCCCACCTGACACATCCCACCCCCTGATCCCTCCCAAACAGCTCCCTTCCCTCCCCCACCCCACAATTGTCCCCGCCATCTTAAGTACTGGCAGAAAGTATGCCAGTACTAAAATAAAAGGGTTTTTAAAAATAATAAACTTTTTTTGTCAGCATATTTACATACGCTACTGTGTAGGATCCCCCCCTTAGCCCCCAACCTCCCTGATCCCCCCCAAAACCGATCTCTAACCCTCCCCTCTGCCTTATTGGGGGCCATCTTGGGTACTGGCAGCTGTCTGCCAGTACCCAGTTTGCAAAAAAATATGGGGTTTTTTTACTTTTTGACCGTTTTTTCTGTAGTGTAGCTTCCCCCTCCGCACAGACCAACCCCCACCACCTAACGGATTTCTTTTTTATCCAATTTGTTTATTTTTGTATGCAATTTTGTTCCATTTTGCTACACTTTTTTTTCTGTGTGTAGCGGTTCCCACCCGCTCCCTCCCCGTGCACGCGCCCGCCCCCACCCTCCCGTGCACGTGCGCGCGTCAGTGCGCGCCCCCGGCATCCCCGCCCACGATCCCGCCCCCCCTCCACACCACTAGGGCCATCGATGGCCGCCACCCGCCTCCCGGTCCGGCTCCCACCCACCAACGATGTAATCTACCGATCTCCGGTGCAGAGAGGGCCACAGAGTGGCTCTCTCTGCACCGGATGGCTTAAAACGGTTATTGCAGGATGCCTCCATATCGAGGCATCACTGCAATAACCGGAAAGCAGCTGGAAGCGAGCAGGATCGCTTCCAGCTGCTTTCCACACCGAGGACGTGCAGGGTACGTTCTCAGGCGTTAACTGCCTTTTTTTTGAGGACGTACCCTGCACGTCCTTGGTCATTAAGGGGTTAAACAAAAACTATTGCCAAGTGGAAAAAATAGTGCCCAAAACATTTTTTCACCCAGTACCTCAGAGAAATAAACGTTTTTACATGCCAGCAAAAAAACGTTTAACCTCAATAAATTAATTGTTATTTAAAACCTATTGCAAGTCCCTGCAAATTAGGTTAAGTCTATGCATACAGTATAAATCCAGTGAAGTACCATTCCCCAGAATACTGAAGTGTAAAATATACATACATGACAGCCTGATACCAGCTACATCTACTGCATTTAAGGCTGAGTTTACATTATAACGGTATGGCAGGATTTTCTCATCAATTCCATGTCAGAAATAACAAACTGCTACATACCTCTTTGCAGATTAATCTGCCCGCTGTCCCCTGATCTGAAGTTTACCTCTCCTCAGATGGCCGAGAAACAGCAATATGATCTTAACTACTCCGGCTAAAATCATAGAAAAAACTCCGGTAGATTCTTCTTCAAATTCTACCAGAGAATGAATAACACACTCCGGTGCTATTATAAAATAACAAACTTTTGACTGAAGTTAATAAACTAATTAAATCACCACAGTCCTCTCACACATCCTATCTATTCGTTGGGTGCAAGAGAATGACTGGAGGTGACGTAGAGGGGAGGAGCTATATAGCAGCTCTGCTGGGTGAATCCTCTTGCACTTCCTGTAGGGGAGGAGATAATATCCCAGAAGTAATGATGACCCGTGGACTGACCACACTTAACAGGAGAAATAAACGTTTTTTTATCACAGTCAACTACAATCTCACAGCTCTGCTGTGAGTGATTACCTCCCTCAAAACAAGTTTTGAAGACCCCTGAGTTCTGTAGAGATGAACCGGATCATGCAGGGAAGACAATAAACATCTGACTGAATTTTTTGATGCGTAGCAAAAGCACCAAAAAAGGTCCCTCCCCCTCACACATAACAGGATCAGTAAACTGTCATAAATTAAATAAAACGACTGCCAAGTGGAAAAAAATAGTGCCCAAAACATTTTTTCACCCAGTACCTCAGAAAATTAAACGATTTTACATGCCAGCAAAAAACGTTTAACATTAATAAATTGAGTGTTATTAAAAAGCCTGTTGCTAGTCCCTGCAAATTAGGCTAAAGTTTTATGCATACAGTATAATTCCAGTGAAGTGCCATTCCCCAGAATACTGAAGTGTAAAATATACATACATGACAGCCTGATACCAGTTGCTGCTACTGCATTTAAGGCTGAGTTTACATTATATCGGTATGGCAGAATTTTCTCATCAATTCCATTGTCAGAAAATAATAAGCTGCTACATACCTCTTTGCAGATTAATCTGCCCGCTGTCCCCTGATCTGAAGTTTACGTCTCCTCAGATGGCCGAGAAACAGCAATATGATCTTAACTACTCCGGCTAAAATCATAGAAAAACTCAGGTAGATTCTTCTTCAAATTCTACCAGAGAAGGAATAACACACTCCGGTGCTATTATAAAATAACAAACTTTTGATTGAAGGTATGAAACTAAGTATAATCACCACAGTCCTCTCACACATCCTATCTATTCGTTGGGTGCAAGAGAATGACTGGTAATGGCAGTTAGGGGAGGAGCTATGTAGCAGCTCTGCTGGGTGAATCCTCTTGCACTTCCTGTTGGGGAGGAGTTAATATCCCATAAGTAATGGATGATCCGTGGACTGGATACACTTAACAAGAGAAATATATATATATATATATCTACATACACACACACACACACACACACACACACGTATTATTTTTTTTCCTTCTTTTTTCAAATTTTTTATCCTGACTGATAATGAGCCCTGCTCCTGTCTAGGGAATCCAATACAGGCATAAAGCAGTAGGGGTGGGGGGCTGCTCCTTTCAGAAATGCTGTGCCTTGCTGATATCAAATACATTGTAGATGCAGTTAACCCAGCAGCTAGCTAGCAGAGGGGACTGCAGTTTTAGCATTTTTGGCAGATGTGGGGTTAACTGCATCTGCTATGTATTTGAGTTGTTTCTCAGAGAGCAGGAGATTGTGTGGGAGGTTCCATGATGATTACATACCCTAAGTTTCAGACTGCAGACATCCCTAGGGGAAAATAATAAGTGGCTTTCCCTACTCTTCACTCTCCTGCATGGGCTCTGCTTTTAGACATAGATTGATCGGCTGCTACTAAGATCACAAACAGACCACGTTATGCATTATGCGATTATTCGTGCAGCCCTAGTTGAAAGCTAAACCTAGGTAGGTTCATATGCTAATTTCTAAGCCCTTGCAGGCCACCTCTTATCTCAGTGCATTTGGACAGTTTTTCACAGCTAGACAGCACTAGTTTATGTGTGTCACATATATAACATTGTGCTCACTCCCTTGGAGTTAGCTAGGAGTCCACACTGATTGGCTAAAATACAACTCTGTCAAAAGAATTAAACTAAGGGGCAGTCTGTAGAGGCTTAGATACAAGGTAACCACAGAGATAAAAGGTATATTAATATAACCGTCTTAGTCATGCAAATCTATGGAATAGGTAATAAAAGGATTATCTATCATTTTAAACAACAAATATTCAGGAGATTGACAAAGACTGCACGTCAGTGGAAACGCGTTGCTCAATCTTTTGGTGGAAGTATGTGATTGGGATCACAGCGGTAGTCGGAGAAAGCAACATAGGATCTCCGTTTTTTTGTTTAGTGCACATTTGGAGTTACAAGTCTGTTGAAATCCAGCCGCTCTGGAAAATATCCCTCAAGAACACCATGAAGAAAACTTACAGCAGCATACATGGGCACGGGAACTCCTCTAGTGTAAGTAAGCATAAACACCTCAGTTCCCAGTTCTGGCATACATTTCAAAGAGCGCTGTCTCTTTTTTGTTGCAGCTCCTACTGCTTCATTGTCACGAATATCTCTGAAGCGTTACAATGAATTTTACTGTGTGAACTAGCAGTTGTTTTTGTTTTTAAGGATACTACATCAATTTATGTTTTTTTATCTAGAGTGGTCTAAATAAGTGTAATTGGGGGACCTTCCGGGCGGCAGCCACGACAGGTCGCCGTTTTGAGTGCGGTGCCTGACCAGAAGAATAAACTTGACATAATACCTCAACAAGGGGTTAATTGCTGTGAAATCTTATATACTACGAACAAGCTAATCACACTGCAGCTGAGGGTCCTAAAATTAATAAGTCAGCTGCCAGCATCAGAACACCGGAGCCAATATTGAGGTTGCAGCCTCTCACTTACCCTCCGGCAGAGTGCCTCAGGCCTCTGCCGTATCACAACGCAAAGGACACGTTGTAACACCACTCCAGAAATGGAGGAAGTTTGTATAATTGTGCAAAATCTTTTGCAGGAGCTCCAGTTTGCTGCCAGATTTGACCGTCTCGTTTCTATATATGTTTCCGGCCACTTTTTCTGAACCTACTGTTCCTGCCTGGAGTGAAGCAGATGGCCCTCTGGAATGGAGTGGTGGGTTTAGCCTTTGTGACCAATTCATATTTTTGGAGCACCAGAACCTGCCTGAGGGACTACATGGCCAGCATGATGTGCTTGATCAGAGTGGGACACCGGCAATTTTACAAGGACCGAAACTAAGAACAGAGACCTCTCTGGAGAGTGTCATAGTTTTTGCTCCATTTCCCACAATGTCAAATAATACCGGAATAAGTGCCACCATAACCCGAGAGTGTTTGGGAGTGGTGCTATTGTTTGACGGTCTGAGTACTCGGGATCAACATATGGACTATGTAAGATTGTTTGATCTACACAATGTGGACTGCTTTGAACAAAAGACTCCTATCCAGAAACTCGACACACAGCAAACCTGTTCCCATAAAATTGGTATAGGGTAAAAATGCTCCTATTGATGTGACCCACTTTTGAGCGCCTATCCGTATAACTTAATGATGGCCTTATAGCCTTATATATTTGCTTTTGCGTTTAAATCTGCATGTTTATTAAATGGCAATATTAATGCACTGCTATCATGGTTAGGGTCTGCTTACATCCAGTTGCCACTGTTGCTTATCTAGATCCCTATTTGCTGCCCTAATATAAATATGATTGTGGATACCTTGAATCTCTAATTTACCGATGGCATCTCAGTGGCTTCTATATTACACTAAAGACAGGGGCAGACAGTTTTGCCCTGTACGATACGTATAGCCATCAGAGTAATAGGTCTGGGGGACAGCTTATGTCTATAAAAATATATGCTCACTGCCCCATTATATACTTGGTAAAAACAAGTTACGTCATTACATTGCAAGGGAATGTTTAAAAGTAGATTTAACCCAGCAATCTATACTAAGTTTACACTGCCTCATAGGCGTATATCTCTAGCGATGGGGAATCTGTTGGCACTCTACAAATAACCGATAATAATAATATCTCCCTGCTGTGTTACCAGTTTGATTATTTACTGGTCTGGGATATTGCAGATACTTTACAGTAAACGCTAGTCCTGTGTTCTTTGGGATTTATTATTTGAGGCAAGCAGAAAGCTGGTGTGTATTATATATGTGGCCTATAATCACTTTAAAGTTTTCATGTCCCTCTGTAGTTCAGGTGTTTGACATTGCTGATGCCTTTATAGAAACATAACTATTTCTTATTTTACCTACTTAAAGTCTATAGACCATACCCATAGGATAGTTACTCCCAGATATTCCTATCCTCCCTATACTATGTTTTATTACATTTGAGAGAGAACATTGTACTGTATTCTTTCTGAGAGTTAAGTATACCTAGTTGTGCAAATGTAATCTTTTAAACTTGTTTTATTTTTGGTTTCTTCGTTCATAATACATATTGTTCTCTAATATTTACAGAGATCCAAAATCTAAATATTTACCTATGCTGTTGTTTACGTATAGCAGTCAAGGGTCCAAGAGTGGCCCTAACATCTAAATAAACCTCCTATGTCTCATACAGGTGGTATTAAAGGTCCAAGAGAGGCCTAATTATGTCCAGGAGGTAGAAAATGAGAGTTCTTGTTTTTCTTCAGCTATTGTTGTACAACACAGTTCAAGTTATAATTGTATAATACATAGATATCCTGTGTGTCCCTTAAAGGGACATAATACTCATATGCTAAATCACTTGAAACTGATGCAGTATAACTGTAAAAAGCTGACAGGAAAATATCACCTGAGCATCTCTATGTAAAAAAGGAAGATATTTTACCTCACAACTTCCTCAGCTCAGCAGAGTAAGTTCTGTGTAAAAAGTTATACTTTAGCTGTTGCTCAGCTGCAGCTAAAAAAAAATAAATGAAGAAATGAACTGCAGCCAATCAGCATCAGCAGTGCTGAGGTCATGAACTCTTTTACTGTGATCTCATGAGATTTCCCTTAACTCTCATGAGATTTCATATTAAACTTCCTTGAACTGAATAGGGAAATAAGATGAGTGTGCACGAAAGCTCAATCCCTTAGCTGTCCCGGAACAGACATACTGATTTGCTGCTTAGAAGTCCTTTACAATGGGATGTGGATACTGAGGAATTTTTGAGGTAAAAACAGAATTTATGTTTACCTGATAAATTACTTTCTCCAACGGTGTGTCCGGTCCACGGCGTCATCCTTACTTGTGGGATATTCTCTTCCCCAACAGGAAATGGCAAAGAGCCCAGCAAAGCTGGTCACATGATCCCTCCTAGGCTCCGCCTTCCCCAGTCATTCGACCGACGTAAAGGAGGAATATTTGCATAGGAGAAACCATATGATACCGTGGTGACTGTAGTTAAAGAAAATAAATTATCAGACCTGATTAAAAAACCAGGGCGGGCCGTGGACCGGACACACCGTTGGAGAAAGTAATTTATCAGGTAAACATAAATTCTGTTTTCTCCAACATAGGTGTGTCCGGTCCACGGCGTCATCCTTACTTGTGGGAACCAATACCAAAGCTTTAGGACACGGATGAAGGGAGGGAGCAAATCAGGTCACCTAGATGGAAGGCACCATGGCTTGCAAAACCTTTCTCCCAAAAATAGCCTCAGAAGAAGCAAAAGTATCAAACTTGTAAAATTTAGTAAAAGTGTGCAGTGAAGACCAAGTCGCTGCCTTACATATCTGATCAACAGAAGCCTCGTTCTTGAAGGCCCATGTGGAAGCCACAGCCCTAGTGGAATGAGCTGTGATTCTGTCAGGAGGCTGCCGTCCGGCAGTCTCGTAAGCCAATCTGATGATGCTTTTAATCCAAAAAGAGAGAGAGGTAGAAGTTGCTTTTTGACCTCTCCTTTTACCAGAATAAACAACAAACAAGGAAGATGTTTGTCTAAAATCCTTTGTAGCATCTAAATAGAATTTTAGAGCACGAACAACATCCAAATTGTGCAACAGACGTTCCTTCTTTAAAACTGGATTCGGACACAAAGAAGGCACGACTATCTCCTGGTTAATGTTTTTGTTAGAAACAACTTTCGGAAGAAAACCAGGTTTAGTACGTAAAACCACCTTATCTGCATGGAACACCAGATAAGGAGGAGAACACTGCAGAGCAGATAATTCTGAAACTCTTCTAGCAGAAGAAATTGCAACCAAAAACAAAACTTTCCAAGATAATAACTTAATATCAACGGAATGTAAGGGTTCAAACGGAACCCCCTGAAGAACTGAAAGAACTAAATTGAGACTCCAAGGAGGAGTCAAAGGTTTGTAAACAGGCTTGATTCTAACCAGAGCCTGAACAAAGGCTTGAACATCTGGCACAGCTGCCAGCTTTTTGTGAAGTAACACAGACAAGGCAGAAATCTGTCCCTTCAAGGAACTTGCAGATAATCCTTTCTCCAAACCTTCTTGAAGAAAGGATAGAATCTTAGGAATTTTTACCTTGTCCCAAGGGAATCCTTTAGATTCACACCAACAGATATATTTTTTCCATATTTTGTGGTAAATTTTTCTAGTTACAGGCTTTCTGGCCTGAACAAGAGTATCAATGACAGAATCTGAGAATCCTCGCTTTGATAAGATCAAGCGTTCAATCTCCAAGCAGTCAGTTGGAGTGAGACCAGATTCGGATGTTCGAACGGACCTTGAACAAGAAGGTCTCGTCTCAAAGGTAGCTTCCATGGTGGAGCCGATGACATATTCACCAGGTCTGCATACCAAGTCCTGCGTGGCCACGCAGGAGCTATCAAGATCACCGATGCCCTCTCCTGCTTGATCCTGGCTACCAGCCTGGGGATGAGAGGAAACGGCGGGAATACATAAGCTAGTTTGAAGGTCCAAGGTGCTACTAGTGCATCTACTAGAGTCGCCTTGGGATCCCTGGATCTGGACCCGTAGCAAGGAACCTTGAAGTTCTGACGAGAGGCCATCAGATCCATGTCTGGAATGCCCCACAGATGAGTAATTTGGGCAAAGATTTCCGGATGGAGTTCCCACTCCCCCGGATGAAATGTCTGACGACTCAGAAAATCCGCTTCCCAATTTTCCACTCCTGGGATGTGGATTGCAGACAAGTGGCAGGAGTGAGTCTCCGCCCATTGAATGATTTTGGTCACTTCTTCCATCGCCAGGGAACTCCTTGTTCCCCCCTGATGGTTGATGTACGCAACAGTTGTCATGTTGTCTGATTGAAACCGTATGAACTTGGCCTTTGCTAGCTGAGGCCAAGCCTTGAGAGCATTGAATATCGCTCTCAGTTCCAGAATATTTATCGGTAGAAGAGATTCTTCCCGAGACCAAAGACCCTGAGCTTTCAGGGGTCCTCAGACCGCGCCCCAGCCCACCAGACTGGCGTCGGTCGTGACAATTACCCACTCTGGTCTGCGGAAGCTCATCCCCTGTGACAGGTTGTCCAGGGACAGCCACCAACGGAGTGAATCTCTGGTCCTCTGATTTACTTGTATCGTCGGAGACAAGTCTGTATAGTCCCCATTCCACTGACTGAGCATGCACAGTTGTAATGGTCTTAGATGAATGCGCGCAAAAGGAACTATGTCCATTGCCGCTACCATCAAACCTATTACTTCCATGCACTGCGCTATGGAAGGAAGAGGAACAGAATGAAGTATTTGACAAGAGTTCAGAAGTTTTGTTTTTCTGGCCTCTGTCAGAAAAATCCTCATTTCTAAGGAGTCTATTATTGTTCCCAAGAAGGGAACCCTTGTTGACGGAGATAGAGAACTCTTTTCTACGTTCACTTTCCATCCGTGAGATCTGAGAAAGGCCAGGACAATGTCCGTGTGAGCCTTTGCTTGATGAAGGGACGACGCTTGAATCAGAATGTCGTCCAAGTAAGGTACTACTGCAATGCCCCTTGGTCTTAGCACCGCTAGAAGGGACCCTAGTACCTTTGTGAAAATCCTTGGAGCAGTGGCTAATCCGAACGGAAGTGCCACAAACTGGTAATGCTTGTCCAGGAATGCGAACCTTAGGAACCGATGATGTTCCTTGTGGATAGGAATATGTAGATACGCATCCTTTAAATCCACCGTGGTCATGAATTGACCTTCCTGGATGGAAGGAAGAATTGTTCGAATGGTTTCCATTTTGAACGATGGAACCTTGAGAAACTTGTTTAGGATCTTGAGATCTAAGATTGGTCTGAACGTTCCCTCTTTTTTGGGAACTACGAACAGATTGGAGTAGAACCCCATCCCTTGTTCTCCTAATGGAACAGGATGAATCACTCCCATTTTTAACAGGTCTTCTACACAATGCAAGAATGCCTGTTTTTTTATGTGGTCTGAAGACAATTGAGACCTGTGGAACCTCCCCCTTGGGGGAAGCCCCTTGAATTCCAGAAGATAACCTTGGGAGACTATTTCTAGCGCCCAAGGATCCAGAACATCTCTTGCCCAAGCCTGAGCGAAGAGAGAGAGTCTGCCCCCCACCAGATCCGGTCCCGGATCGGGGGCCAACATCTCATGCTGTCTTGGTAGCAGTGGCAGGTTTCTTGGCCTGCTTTCCTTTGTTCCAGCCTTGCATTGGTCTCCAGGCTGGTTTGGCTTGAGAAGTATTACCCTCCTGCTTAGAGGACGTAGCACTTGGGGCTGGTCCGTTTCTGCGAAAGGGACGAAAATTAGGTTTATTTTTGGCCTTGAAAGACCTATCCTGAGGAAGGGCGTGGCCCTTGCCCCCAGTGATATCAGAGATAATCTCTTTCAAGTCAGGGCCAAACAGCGTTTTCCCCTTGAAAGGAATGTTAAGCAATTTGTTCTTGGAAGACGCATCCGCTGACCAAGATTTTAACCAAAGCGCTCTGCGCGCCACAATAGCAAACCCAGAATTTTTCGCCGCTAACCTAGCCAATTGCAAAGTGGCGTCTAGGGTGAAAGAATTAGCCAATTTGAGAGCACGAATTCTGTCCATAATCTCCTCATAAGAAGAAGAATTATTATTGATCGCCTTTTCTAGCTCATCGAACCAGAAACACGCGGCTGTAGTGACAGGGACAATGCATGAAATTGGTTGTAGAAGGTAACCTTGCTGAACAAACATCTTTTTAAGCAAACCTTCTAATTTTTTATCCATAGGATCTTTGAAAGCACAACTATCTTCTATGGGTATAGTGGTGCGTTTGTTTAGAGTAGAAACCGCCCCCTCGACCTTGGGGACTGTCTGCCATAAGTCCTTTCTGGGGTCGACCATAGGAAACAATTTTTTAAATATGGGGGGAGGGACGAAAGGTATACCGGGCCTTTCCCATTCTTTATTTACAATGTCCGCCACCCGCTTGGGTATAGGAAAAGCTTCGGGGGGCCCCGGGACCTCTAGGAACTTGTCCATTTTACATAGTTTCTCTGGAATGACCAAATTCTCACAATCATCCAGAGTGGATAACACCTCCTTAAGCAGAGCGCGGAGATGTTCCAACTTAAATTTAAATGTAATCACATCAGGTTCAGCTTGTTGAGAAATTTTCCCTGAATCTGAAATTTCTCCCTCAGACAAAACCTCCCTGGCCCCCTCAGACTGGTGTAGGGGCCCTTCAGAACCAATATCATCAGCGTCCTCATGCTCTTCAGTATTTTCTAAAACAGAGCAGTCGCGCTTTCGCTGATAAGTGGGCATTTTGGCTAAAATGTTTTTGATAGAATTATCCATTACAGCCGTTAATTGTTGCATAGTAAGGAGTATTGGCGCGCTAGATGTACTAGGGGCCTCCTGTGTGGGCAAGACTGGTGTAGACGAAGGAGGGGATGATGCAGTACCATGCTTACTCCCCTCACTTGAGGAATCATCTTGGGCATCATTTTCTCTAAATTTTGTGTCACATAAATCACATCTATTTAAATGAGAAGGAACCTTGGCTTCCCCACATTCAGAACACAGTCTATCTGGTAGTTCAGACATGTTAAACAGGCATAAACTTGATAACAAAGTACAAAAAACGTTTTAAAATAAAACCGTTACTGTCACTTTAAATTTTAAACTGAACACACTTTATTACTGCAATTGCGAAAAAGTATGAAGGAATTGTTCAAAATTCACCAAAATTTCACCACAGTGTCTTAAAGCCTTAAAAGTATTGCACACCAAATTTGGAAGCTTTAACCCTTAAAATAACGGAACCGGAGCCGTTTTTATATTTAACCCCTTTACAGTCCCTGGTATCTGCTTTGCTGAGACCCAACCAAGCCCAAAGGGGAATACGATACCAAATGACGCCTTCAGAAAGTCTTTTCTATGTATCAGAGCTCCTCACACATGCATCTGCATGTCATGCTTCTCAAAAACAAGTGCGCAATACAGGCGCGAAAATGAGACTCTGCCTATGATTAGGGAAAGCCCCTAGAGAATAAGGTGTCCAATACAGTGCCTGCTGGTTATTTTACAAAATTCCCAAGATTAAAATAATTCCTCAAGGCTATGGAGTATAAAATATGTTTATATATAAATCGATTTAGCCCAGAAAATGTCTACAGTCTTAAAAAGCCCTTGTGAAGCCCTTTTTTTCTGTCTGTAATAAAAATGGCTTACCGGATCCCATAGGGAAAATGACAGCTTCCAGCATTACATCGTCTTGTTAGAATGTGTCATACCTCAAGCAGCAAAAGTCTGCTCACTGTTCCCCCAACTGAAGTTAATTCCTCTCAACAGTCCTGTGTGGAAACAGCCATCGATTTTAGTAACGGTTGCTAAAATCATTTTCCTCTTACAAACAGAAATCTTCATCTCTTTTCTGTTTCAGAGTAAATAGTACATACCAGCACTATTTTAAAATAACAAACTCTTGATTGAATAATAAAAACTACAGTTAAACACTAAAAAACTCTAAGCCATCTCCGTGGAGATGTTGCCTGTACAACGGCAAAGAGAATGACTGGGGAAGGCGGAGCCTAGGAGGGATCATGTGACCAGCTTTGCTGGGCTCTTTGCCATTTCCTGTTGGGGAAGAGAATATCCCACAAGTAAGGATGACGCCGTGGACCGGACACACCTATGTTGGAGAAATATCTTTCTTTTTTACATAGAGATTTTCAGGTGATATTTTCTAGTCAGCTTTTTATAGCTATGCAGCATCACTTTCAAGTGTTTCAACATTTGGGTATCATGGTCCTTTAAATGTATATATTTTTGCTGGTACTGTTGGAAAATGGGGAGCAAGTATTTTAGTAATTTGAAAACTGTCATGTAGCTTTCTATGTTGCCAGTTGTATTTTATTCTTACTGTGCAATTGTCAGTGATGGTAACAGATTTTGTGTAGTCTAAAATGTCTACATGTACTTGTCACCCCTGAATGTTGTTTCTCAATAAAAAAAAATAAGTGTAATTAAATTTGTGGTTTTATGCATTAATTACTATAAATTTATATGTATTTTGTGGACACAATTTATTTGTAAATTCAGCAATTTTTGTTTCTCAAGGCTATTTATTTTCTATTGTCTTGTTTGTTCTGCAGGGGACTCCTGTTTTTTTACAGTCTATTTTTTGCTTTTTACTTAACTTTCCAGCGCATAACTATTCACTGTGTTTTCAAAAATTCTGGAGTAGACTGTCCCTTTTAAAAAAAAAAAAAGGTGGTTAACCCAAACAAGCAAGAAAAGACAAGAAAGAACAGTATCAGAAGGGAAAGCATGGGTTAATTATAATAGTACTAGTCCTAAATCCCGTGTACACGGGCCATTTTTTGCAGGACAGCGGTTCCACCCCTTGTTCTCTCTCTATTTCCCCTCTCTTTTGCTCTCTTCCCCCTCTCTTTTGCTGTCTCTCTCACTCTCTTTTGCTGTCTCTATCCCCCTCTTTTGCGCTCTCTCTCTCTCCCCCCTCCCTTTCCCCCCTCTCTTTTGCGCTCTCTCCCCTCTCTTTTGCGCTCTCTAACCCTCTCTTTTGCTCTCTCCCCCCCTCCCTTTCCCCCCTCTCTTTTCCACTCTCTCTTTTGCGCTCTCCCCCCTCTCTTTTGCTCTCTCTCTCTCTCCCCTCTTTTGCACTCTCCCCCATCTCTTTTGCTCTCTCTCCCCTCTCTTTTGCTATCTCTCCTCTCTTTTGCGCTCTCTCTCTCTCTCTCCCACTCTCCCCCATCTCTTTTGCTCTCTCTCCCCTGTCTCCCCCTCTCTTTTGCTCTCTATCTCCCCTCTTTCTTATGCTCTCCCTCCCCCCTCTTTTGCTGTCTATCTCCCTCTCTTTTGCTCTCTCTCTTTCCCCCCCCCCTCTTTTGAGCTCTCCATAGCCCTGACCGCCTGCTCTGAGCAGGCGGACAGGAATCGCCGCAATTCAACCCGATCTAATGCGATCGGGTTGATTGACACCTTCCTGCTGGCGGCCTATTGGCCGCGAGTCAGCAGGGGGCGGCGTTGCATCAGCAACTCTTGTGAGCTGCTGGTGCAATGCTGAATACGGAGAGCATATTGCTCTCTGCATTTAGCGAGGTCTTGCGGACCTGATCTACACTGTCGGATCAGGTCCGCAAGACCTTTCATAATTCAGCCTTTTGGCCTTTTATATTATAGGATTAGTATTAGCATGCTTTATCTTGATGTCTTCAAATACCTGCATATATAGCAACATTTTATAAAGGACTTGCACACTAAAAAGTGTAGTATATAAAAAAAAAATCTAATTAATTACAGAAATATCTTAGTTTACTATGTATTCCTATGAAATATCCCCAAAATGAAGCTGTAATGCTGTATTTAATGTATTTATCCAGGTTACTGGCCCCATTTGGCTGAGGTTGTGTTGCCAACCAGGTTATGCATGTTAATTCCTCCTTCCTGCTATTGGATTGTCCTAGTGGTAAGAAGCTGCACTGTTGCTCCGATTATTACCTCTTTGTAGGCCTTAAAGGGACAATGTACTGTAAAATGGGTTCCCCTTCATGTGTTTCAAATGACTTGTTATACCAGATGGAAAGTATAAAATATATTGGAAATTGTTCCTAGATTTATTTTTGTATATGAAATAGCTGATTTTGCTCACTGAAACCGCAACCCATTGAAAAGGGCAGAGCTTGAAGGTAGCAAAGGCATCAATATCTTATCTTGCTCTCTATAAACAAATTCTTCTTTATCCTAGGTCTCTTTGTGTACACAAAAGACTTAGCTTAAAGGGATATGATACTCAAATGTTGAAGCACTTGAAAGTGATATAGCATAACTGTAAAAAGCTGACTAGAAAATATCACCTGGACATTTCACCCCACTGTAAAGATAAGCATCCAATCAAGATGCTAGTCCCAGGCAAGGGAGTGTGCATTTGGCATGCACAGGCAAAGTCATGTTATTTTCCTATTCAGTGAAATCTCATGAGATCACAGCAAAGCAA
This sequence comes from Bombina bombina, assembly GCF_027579735.1. Lineage (NCBI taxonomy): Eukaryota > Metazoa > Chordata > Amphibia > Anura > Bombinatoridae > Bombina > Bombina bombina. The sequence continues at coordinate 1,500,218,097 of NC_069499.1, forward strand.
TGCATGACATCAGCACTGTTGATGCTGATTGGCTATTTTTTTTTTCTTTCAACTTGCAGCTGGGCAGCACCGGAAACATAACTGTTCACAGTGCACTTTTACTGAAGATTTTTTGAGGTAAAATATCTTCCTTTTATACAGAGATGTTCAGATTATATTTTCATGTCAGATTTTGACAGTTGTGCTGCATCACTTTGAAGTGATTTAGCATATGAGTATTATGTCCCTTTAAAGAGAGCAATAGATGATTAACATTTTAGTTCCTCTCTCCTCCACCCTCCATTGGGAGAGTAATTTTTTTCAGCTGCTTCTTCTTAACATAGCTTTTCTATAGCAATTACTGCAGTATTTACATTGTCAATATAGGTAACAGTTTAAGAGGGCAAAAACAGTTATTTCTATTGACAAAATCAAACTAAAGGGGCTATTTGTAAACACTTTAATACACTCTGGAAGGTAAAATTGATCATTAAGAACATGGTAGATCTCACAAGCTAAACCCTACAGGACATCTCTCACTAATTGGCTTCAGAAGAAATGATAAGATAGGTATTGCAAAAGAAACATGATGAGAGTGGCTAATTGTTTACTGCAGAAACAAGTCAGGATTGGCTACTACAATTAATGCAAGAAGTGAGTGGAGTTTGGCTATTGAAAAAAAAAGTAGCATAACAAGGTGATTATTCCAGACGTGAAAGAGAACTCTTTTAAATTAATTCTCCAACCATGTCTGCGAAGAAACAACAGTAGACTATTGGTATGTAATCCATCTGAAGGAAAAAAAAAGGAGCCTGAACCAATATGCCATACAACTATATGAGTTGTTATTACCGAAAAGAGAGTTCCTAGTACCTTCATAAAAATTCTGGGAGTTGAATAAAGAGCAAACGGAAAAGCCATGAAGTAAAAAAATTGTCCTGGAAGGCAAGTCTTAGAATCTGGAGAATAGGATGGAAGGCATCCTTCAAATTAAACGTTGACATAAATTGGCCTTGTTGAACAAGGGGTAGAATTGTCCAGATTGTTACTATTTTAAAAATAGGAACTTTAAGAAATTTGATTAAAGTCATTAAAGGGACATAATGCTCATATGCTAAATCACTTGAAACTGATGCAATATAACTGTAAAAAGCTAACAGGAAAATATCACCTGAGCATCTCTATGTAAAAAAGGAAGATATTTTACCTCACAATCTCCTCAGCTCAGCAGAGTAAGTTCTGTGTAAAAAGTTATACTCAGCTTCACCCAGCTGCAGGTAAAAATAAAAAAAAAATGAAGAAATGAACAGCAGCCAATCAGCATCAGCAGTGCTGAGGTCATGAACTCTTACTGTGATCTCATGAGATTTGACTTAACTCATGAGATTTCATAGTAAGCTTCCTTTACCTGATTGGTGAAATAATATGAGAGTTCACGAGGCTCATCATTTCAGCTGTCCCAGGACAGACACACTAAAATGCTGCTTAGAAATCTACAATGGGAGGTGGCTACTGAGGAACTTTTGAGGTAAAATATCTTTCTTTTTTACATAGAGATGTTCAGGAGATATTTTCTAGTCAGCTTTTTACAGCTATGCTGCATCACTTTCAAGTGTTTCAACATTTGGGTATTATGGCCCTTTAAGTCCAGGATTGGTCCGAACATTCCCTATTTCTTGGGAATAAGGGAAAGGATAGAATAAATTCATTGGTCTTGTTCCAAAACTTGAACTACAGCTAATGCAGCCATACAATTTGGAAAGCCTTTTGGAATGCGAGGCAGAAGACACCTTCCTCGCATATGCATTGATTTGAAACCTATTCAGTAATCCTGGGAAACCATGTTTAGAACTCATAGCTCTTGGACAGACTGTGGAAGGCCTTTTAAAAAAACTAACTAACCCTACCAGAAAAGAATCTGGATTAGGGCCATAAATGTATGCTGATTTAAAAGAGGAATTAGGGTCATAGAATGATTGGCCTTGTTCCAACTGGATTAAAACTTCCAGGAAGATCTGGAAGATTCAGGTAATTTTAAGGAGGGAGATGTTTGGTTACTAGATTAACAAAAGGAACAAAACAGGAATATTTGTTCTATTTTTCCCATAGACTTCTTGTCTTGAGGGAGAAAAAGTTCCCTTTCCTCGAGACACAATGGAAATGATAACATCAAGACCAGGTTCAAATAAATTCTTGTAAATACCTTGCACCTAAACCTCTGCAGACTGCCCCCTTATATCAGTTCTTTTGACAGGCTTGCATTTTAGCTAATTAGTGCTGACTCTAAAATAACTCCATGAATGAGCACAATGTTATCTATATGACACACATCAACTAAAAGTGTCTAACTATGAAAAACTGTCAAAATGCACTGGGATAAGAGGCGGTTCAATGGCTTAGAAATCAGTTTATGAGCCTACCTAGGTTTAGCTTTCAACAAAGAATACCAAGAGAGCAAAGCAAATTTGATGATAAAAGTAGATTGGAAAGGTGTTTAAAATACCATGCCCTATCTGAATCATGAAAGAGTTATATTGACTACACTGTCTCTTTAAAAAAAAAGAGATAAAAGTATATCTTTGGACACCTGTTTGCTGAAAATGACATCATAAAAAATCATAAAGCCCATCTGGTCAGCACTTTTTAAGTCATAAACTTAGTATAAAATTGAATTAAGCCAACAATGGGACCACAATTAAGTGCATTAGTCAACTTTAGAAGTTTCAAACAATTTTGTATAATCTTCATCCACAAAGTCTTGCTCAGACAAATTATGACACCAAAGAGCAGGCACAATCGCTACAAAAACAATGCTCACTGAAAAAGGCCTTTGGATGAAAGGTTACCTACTTCATGTACTATGCTCTAAGGGAACAGTAGAGCGATTGGCTAAAGCGAATAGAACCAACCACCAATGGAAATGTTACCCAAAGCTCTACATTAGAAGCTAGTAAAGGAAACATTCTATTACATTTAAAGGGCAGATTAAAAGTTAAGACCAGGCTTGGTTCACCCTCTGAAAATTAATTTTATAACAGCTTCAGGAGCAGGAAAAAATATCTTGTTTCTGAGTCTTAAAACTATACTGCCATCCTTAGGTATTCTGATCTCTGATGATACAAAAGATACTTGGAGGAGGCATAGCCGCCATAGCTACAGAGCTAACACACCTTTAAATCCTGGAGAAACATCTGAAGCACTCTCTTGTATTGAGAAAACAGAGGGAAGGGAAGGCAGATTTCTTTAGAGTAAGAACATCATTAGACTGTTAGAATTCCTAATGAGATCCTTATTGTAAAGATGAACTGGTAACAAACCTGCAAAATAAAATTGGGCATACATGGGGGAGGCATAGCTGCCACAACTACAGAGTGCACAAACCTTTATATCCTGGAGTGAAATTTTAAGCACTCCTTTGAATTGAGGAAATAGAGGCAAAAGCAGAATTAGACTGTTAGAATGACTAATGAGATCCATATTATAAATATGAACTGGTAACAATCCTACAAAATAGAAAATAAAATTGTTATCAGTGGCTCTACCCACTGAAGGATATTGTAAGGTAGTGGAAACAAATGTCAGTATGCCTTATTAAAGAATACACAGACAAACTAAATGAAGACAACCAGCATTTTTTGGTTACTGTAAATAAACAGTTTAGAAACAATTTAATTGGGACATTGTAGAATTAAGTCTGTGACATACGAGACAGACAACCTTGGGCAATAAGCATTAAAGGGAAAGCCCCTGTGTAATAATTGTAAACAATAATAATGCACTGCATAAAAATCTAGCCCAGCGTAACAATTGATAAAAATACCTTACCCTTTAGCCGTGCACAAAAAAACCATAAAATACACAGAGACTCCTCCTTCACAATGACAAACAGTTAAATCTCTTTTACTATGTATATAGCAGAGGGTATAAGATGCCCAGGTGAATTAGCTGAACAGTAAAAAGCAGATATTACCTCATAATAAAGTTTCCATAATTACTAGACTAAGTATGAAAAGTAATAAAGGTGGAATTAGCCTGTTACATGTGTATGTCCAATGGCTATGATGTACCTACTAATAGCCTGGGGGCTATGTGGGGGCAAGAAATGACTGCACTTATCTCAGATGCACAAACTCTACTGTGCATATTTGGCTGCAAAAAAAACTGCAGCCGGTAGAGAGCCCATCCAGTGTTATGTGCATCACAGCAGGGGATCTATGTAAGAAGTATATCGATGTTCCAACAGGAGGAGACTAAGGGACAAGTCTCGCAACACCTGTGGCAGGCCTGTGACTAACTCCTTCACTCAGAGTGATTTTATCACTGCCCATTACTACAATCTCCCCTCTGTCTCTCAGTAGCATCTCTCTGAGGGGAAAATGAGCCTCAAATCGATCTGAGGACCCCTCTCAACAAAGAATCTGATGGAGGTAAAGAAAAACAGAATTTATGCTCACCTGATAAATTACTTTCTCCAACGGTGTGTCCGGTCCACGGCGTCATCCATAACTTGTGGGAATATTCTCTTCCCCAACAGGAAATGGCAAAGAGCACAGCAAAAGCTGTCCATATAGCCCCTCCCAGGCTCCGCCCCCCCAGTCATTCGACCGACGGTTAGGAGAAAAAAAGGAGAAACTATAGGGTGCCGTGGTGACTGTAGTGTATAGAGAAAGAAATTTTTCAAACCTGATTAAAAAACCAGGGCGGACCGTGGACCGGACACACCGTTGGAGAAAGTAATTTATCAGGTAAGCATAAATTCTGTTTTCTCCAACATTGGTGTGTCCGGTCCACGGCGTCATCCATAACTTGTGGGAACCAATACCAAAGCTTTAAAACACGGATGAAGGGAGGGAGCAAATCAGGTTACCTAAACGGAAGGCACCACGGCTTGCAAAACCTTTCTCCCAAAAATAGCCTCCGAAGAAGCATAAGTATCAAATTTGTAGAATTTGGCAAAAGTGTGCAGAGAAGACCAAGTCGCTGCCTTACATATCTGATCAACAGAAGCCTCGTTCTTGAAGGCCCATGTGGAAGCCACAGCCCTAGTAGAGTGAGCTGTGATTCGTTCAGGAGGCTGCCGTCCGGCAGTCTCATAAGCCAATCGGATGATGCTTTTCAGCCAGAAAGAAAGAGAGGTAGGTAGCAGTAGCTTTTTGTCCTCTCCTCTTACCAGAATAAACGACAAACAAAGAAGAAGTTTGTCTGAAATCCTTTGTTGCTTCTAAATAGAACTTTAAAGCACGGACTACATCTAAATTGTGTAACAAACGTTCCTTCTTTGAAACTGGATTCGGACACAAAGAAGGAACAACTATTTCCTGGTTAATATTCTTGTTGGAAACAACTTTTGGAAGAAAACCAGGCTTGGTACGCAAAACAACCTTATCTGAATGGAACACCAGATAGTGTGGATCACACTGCAAAGCAGATAATTCAGAAACTCTTCTAGCAGAAGAAATAGCAACCAAAAACAGAACCTTCCAAGATAGTAACTTGATATCTATGGAATGTAAGGGTTCAAACGGAACCCCTTGAAGAACTGAAAGAACTAAATTTAGACTCCAGGGAGGAGTCAATGGTCTGTAAACAGGCTTGATTCTGACCAAAGCCTGTACAAAAGCTTGTACATCTAGCACAGCTGCCAGTCGTTTGTGTAACAAGACAGATAAAGCAGAAATCTGTCCTTTTAGAGAACTCGCTGACAATCCCTTATCCAAACCTTCTTGGAGAAAGGAAAGGATCTTAGGAATTTTAATCTTACTCCAGGAGAATCCCTTGGATTCACACCAACAGATATATCTTTTCCATATTTTATGGTAAATCTTTCTAGTCACAGGTTTTCTGGCTTGGACCAGAGTATCTATCACTGAATCTGAAAACCCACGCTTGGATAAAATCAAACATTCAATTTCCAAGCAGTCAGCTGCAGAGAAACTAGATTTGGATGTTCGAATGGACCTTGTACTAGAAGATCCTGTCTCAAAGGTAGCTTCCATGGTGGAGCCGATGACATATTCACCAGGTCTGCATACCAAGTCCTGCGCGGCCACGCAGGAGCTATCAGAATCACCGAGGCCTTCTCCTGTTTGATCCTGGCTACAAGCCTGGGAAGGAGAGGGAACAGTGGAAACGCATAAGCTAGGTTGAACGACCAAGGCGCCACTAATGCATCCACTAGAGTCGCCTTGGGATCCCTGGATCTGGACCCGTAGCAAGGAACCTTGAAGTTCTGACGAGACGCCATCAGATCCATGTCTGGAATGCCCCATAATTGAGTCAACTGGGCAAACACCTCTGGGTGGAGTTCCCACTCCCCCGGATGGAAAGTCTGACGACTCAGATAATCCGCCTCCCAGTTGTCTACTCCTGGGATGTGGATTGCAGATAGGTGGCAGGAGTGATCCTCCGCCCATTTGATGATTTTGGATACCTCTCTCATCGCCAAGGAACTCCTTGTTCCCCCCTGATGGTTAATGTAAGCTACAGTCGTCATGTTGTCTGACTGGAATCTTATGAATCCGGCCTTCGCTAGTTGAGGCCAAGCCCGGAGAGCATTGAATATCGCTCTCAGTTCCAGGATGTTGATCGGGAGAAGAGACTCTTCCCGAGACCATAAACCCTGAGCTTTCAGGGAATCCCAGACCGCGCCCCAGCCTAATAGACTGGCGTCTGTCGTGACAATGACCCACTCTGGTCTGCGGAAACTCATTCCCTGAGACAGGTGATCCTGGGACAACCACCAACGGAGTGAGTCTCTGGTCATCTGGTCTACTTGAATCTTTGGAGACAAGTCTGTATAGTCCCCATTCCACTGCTTGAGCATGCACAGTTGTAATGGTCTTAGATGAATTCGAGCAAAAGGAACTAAGTCCATTGCTGCAACCATCAACCCTACTATTTCCATGCACTGAGCTATGGAAGGCTGCAGAATAGAGTGAAGAACTTGACAAGCGTTTAGAAGCTTTGACTTTCTGACTTCTGTCAGGAAGATCTTCATTTCTAAAGAATCTATTATTGTTCCCAAAAAGGGAACTCTTGTCGACGGAGACAGGGAACTCTTTTCTGCGTTCACTTTCCACCTGTGAGATCTGAGAAAGGCTAGAACAATGTCTGTATGAGCCTTTGCTTTGGAAAGAGACGACGCTTGGATTAGAATGTCGTCCAGATAAGGTGCCACAGCAATACCCCTTGGTCTTAGAACCGCTAGAAGGGACCCGAGCACCTTTGTGAAAATTCTTGGAGCAGTGGCTAGCCCGAATGGGAGAGCCACGAACTGATAATGTTTGTCCAGAAAGGCGAACCTTAGGAACTGATGATGATCTTTGTGGATAGGAATATGTAGATACGCATCCTTTAAATCCACGGTAGTCATAAATTGACCCTCCTGGATTGTAGGTAAAATTGTTCGAATGGTTTCCATTTTGAACAATGGAACTCTGAGAAATTTGTTTAGAATTTTTAAATCCAGAATTGGTCTGAAAGTTCCCTCTTTTTTGGGAACTACAAACAGATTTGAGTAAAACCCCTACCTTGTTCCACAGTTGGAACTGGGTGTATCACTCCCATCTTTAACAGGTCTTCTACACAATGTAAGAATGCCTTTCTCTTTATTTGGTTTGAAGATAAGTGAGACATGTGGAACCTTCCCCTTGGGGGTAGTTCCTTGAATTCTAGAAGATAACCCTGAGAGACTATTTCTAGTGCCCAGGGATCCTGAACATCTCTTGCCCAAGCCTGAGCAAAGAGAGAGAGTCTGCCCCCTACTAGATCCGGTCCCGGATCGGGGGCTACCCCTTCATGCTGTTTTGGTAGCAGCAGCAGCAGGCGTCTTGGCCTGTTTACCCTTGTTCCAGCCTTGCATTGGTTTCCAAGCTGGTTTAGTCTGGGAAGAGTTACCCTCTTGTCTAGAGGCTGCAGAGTTGGAAGCCGGTCCGCTCCTAAAATTGCGAAAGGAACGAAAATTGGACTTATTCTTAGCCTTGAAAGGTCTATCTTGTGGGAGGGCATGGCCCTTTCCCCCTCTTTCAATTCTGGCCCAAAAAGGGTCTTACCTTTGAAAGGGATATTAAGCAATTTTGTCTTGGAAGATACATCCGCCGACCAAGACTTTAGCCAGAGCACTCTGCGCGCCACAATTGCAAACCCTGAATTTTTCGCCGCTAACCTCGCTAACTGTAAAGCGGCGTCTAAAATAAAGGAATTAGCTAACTTAAGTGCGTGAATTCTGTCCATGACTTCCTCATACGGAGTCTCCCTACTGAGCGACTTTTCCAGTTCCTCGAACCAGAACCACGCCGCTGTAGTGACAGGAATAATGCACAAAATAGGTTGAAGGAGGTAACCTTGCTGTACTAAAAACATAATTTATGTAAGAACTTACCTGATAAATTCATTTCTTTCATATTAGCAAGAGTCCATGAGCTAGTGACGTATGGGATATACATTCCTACCAGGAGGGGCAAAGTTTCCCAAACCTCAAAATGCCTATAAATACACCCCTCACCACACCCACAAATCAGTTTAACGAATAGCCAAGAAGTGGGGTGATAAAAAAAGTGCGAAAGCATATAAAATAAGGAATTGGAATAGTTGTGCTTTATACAAAAAAATCATAACCACCAAAAAGGGTGGGCCTCATGGACTCTTGCTAATATGAAAGAAATGAATTTATCAGGTAAGTTCTTACATAAATTATGTTTTCTTTCATGTAATTAGCAAGAGTCCATGAGCTAGTGACGTATGGGATAATGACTACCCAAGATGTGGATCTTTCCACGCAAGAGTCACTAGAGAGGGAGGGATAAAATAAAGACAGCCAATTCCTGCTGAAAATAATCCACACCCAAAATAAAGTTTAATGAAAACATAAGCAGAAGATTCAAACTGAAACCGCTGCCTGAAGTACTTTTCTACCAAAAACTGCTTCAGAAGAAGAAAACACATCAAAATGGTAGAATTTAGTAAAGGTATGCAAAGAGGACCAAGTTGCTGCTTTGCAAATCTGATCAACCGAAGCCTCATTCCTAAACGCCCAGGAAGTAGAAACTGACCTAGTAGAATGAGCTGTAATCCTTTGAGGCGGAGTTTTACCCGACTCGACATAAGCATGGTGAATTAAGGATTTCAACCAAGATGCCAAAGAAATGGCAGAAGCTTTCTGACCTTTTCTAGAACCGGAAAGGATGACAAATAGACTAGAAGTCTTTCGGAAAGACTTAGTAGCCTCAACATATTTCAAAGCTCTAACAACATCCAAAGAATGCAACGATTTCTCCTTAGAATTCTTAGGATTAGGACATAATGAAGGAACCACAATTTCTCTACTAATGTTGTTGGAATTCACAACCTTAGGTAAAAATTCAAAAGAAGTTCGCAACACCGCCTTATCCTGATGAAAAATCAGAAAAGGAGACTCACAAGAAAGAGCAGATAATTCAGAGACTCTTCTAGCAGAAGAGATGGCCAAAAGGAACAAAACTTTCCAAGAAAGTAATTTAATGTCCAATGAATGCATGGGTTCAAAAGGAGGAGCTTGAAGAGCCCTCAGAACCAAATTCAAACTCCAAGGAGGAGAAATAGACTTAATGACAGGCTTTATACGAACCAAAGCTTGTACAAAACAATGAATATCAGGAAGATTAGCAATCTTTCTGTGAAAAAGAACAGAAAGAGCAGAGATTTGTCCTTTCAAGGAACTTGCAGATAAACCTTTATCTAAACCATCCTGAAGAAACTGTAAAATTCTCGGAATTCTAAAAGAATGCCAGGAAAAATGATGAGAAAGACACCAAGAAATATAAGTCTTCCAGACTCTATAATATATCTCTCTAGATACAGATTTACGAGCCTGTAACATAGTATTAATCACAGAGTCAGAGAAACCTCTTTGACCAAGGATCAAGCGTTCAATCTCCATACCTTTAAATTTAAGGATTTGAGATCCTGATGGAAGAAAGGACCTTGTGACAGAAGGTCTGGTCTTAACGGAAGAGTCCATGGCTGGCAAGAGGCCATCCGGACAAGATCCGCATACCAAAACCTGTGAGGCCATGCTGGAGCTACCAGCAGAACAAACGAGCATTCCTTCAGAATCTTGGAGATTACTCTTGGAAGAAGAAATAGAGGCGGAAAGATATAGGCAGGATGATACTTCCAAGGAAGTGATAATGCATCCACTGCCTCCGCCTGAGGATCCCGGGATCTGGACAGATACCTGGGAAGTTTCTTGTTTAGATGAGAAGCCATCAGATCTATTTCTGGGAGTTCCCACATTTGAACAATCTGAAGAAATACCTCTGGTGAAGAGACCATTCGCCCGGATGCAACGTTTGGCGACTGAGATAATCCGCTTCCCAATTGTCTATACCTGGGATATGAACCGCAGAGATTAGACAGGAGCTGGATTCCGCCCAAACCAGAATTCGAGATACTTCTTTCATAGCCAGAGGACTGTGAGTCCCTCCTTGATGATTGATGTATGCCACAGTTGTGACATTGTCTGTCTGAAAACAAATGAACGACTCTCTCTTCAGAAGAGGCCAAGACTGAAGAGCTCTGAAAATTGCACGGAGTTCCAAAATATTGATCGGTAATCTCACCTCCTGAGATTCCCAAACCCCTTGTGCCGTCAGAGACCCCCACACAGCTCCCCAACCTGTAAGACTTGCATCTGTTGAGATTATAGTCCAGGTCGGAAGAACAAAAGAAGCCCCCTGAATTAAACAATGGTGATCTGTCCACCACGTCAGAGAATGTCGGTCAATCGGTTCTAAAGATATTAAATGAGATATCTTTGTGTAATCCCTGCACCATTGGTTCAGCATACAGAGCTGAAGAGGTCGCATGTGAAAACGAGCAAAGGGGATCGCGTCCGATGCAGCAGTCATAAGACCTAGAATTTCCATGCATAAGGCTACAGAAGGGAATGATTGTGACTGAAGGTTTCGACAAGCTGAAATCAATTTTAGACGTCTTTTGTCTGTCAAAGATAGAGTCATGGACACTGAATCTATCTGGAAACCTAAAAGGGTTACCCTTGTCTGAGGAATCAATGAACTTTTTAGTGAATTGATCCTCCAACCATGATCTTGAAGAAACAACACAAGTCGATTCGTATGAGATTCTGCTAAATGTGAAGACTGAGCAAGTACCAAGATATCGTCCAAATAAGGAAATACCACAATACCCTGTTCTCTGATTACAGATAGAAGGGCACCGAGAACCTTTGTAAAAATTCTTGGAGCTGTAGCTAGGCCAAACGGCAGAGCCACAAACTGGTAAAGCTTGTCCAGGAAAGAGAATCTCAGGAACTGATAGTGAGCTGGATGAATCAGAATATGCAGATATGCATCCTGTAAATCTATTGTAGACATATAATGCCCTTGCTGAACAAAAGGCAAGATAGTCCTTACAGTTACCATTTTGAATGTTGGCATCCTTACATAACGATTCAATATTTTTAGATCCAGAACTGGTCTGAAGGAATTCTCCTTCTTGGGTACAATGAAGAGATTCGAATAAAACCCCAGCCCCTGTTCCAAAACTGGAACTGGCATAATTACTCCAGCCAACTCTAGATCTGAAACACATTTCAGAAATGCTTGAGCTTTCACTGGGTTTACTGGGACACGGGAAAGAAAAAATCTCTTTGCAGGAGGTCTTATCTTGAAACCAATTATGTACCCTTCTGAAACAATGTTCTGAATCCAAAGATTGTGAAGAGAATTGATCCAAATTTCTTTGAAAAAACGTAATCTGCCCCCTACCAGCTGAGCTGGAATGAGGGCCGCACCTTCATGTGGACTTAGAAGCTGGCTTTGCTTTTCTAGAAGGCTTGGATTTATTCCAGACTGGAGATGGTTTCCAAACTGAAACCGCTCCTGAGGATGAAGGATCAGGCTTTTGTTCTTTGTTGAAACGAAAGGAACGAAAACTATTATTAGCCCTGTTTTTACCTTTAGATTTTTTATCCTGTGGTAAAAAAGTTCCTTTCCCACCAGTAACAGTTGAGATAATAGAATCCAACTGAGAACCAAATAATTTATTACCCTGGAAAGAAAGGGAAAGTAGAGTCGATTTAGAAGACATATCAGCATTCCAAGTTTTAAGCCATAAAGCTCTTCTAGCTAAAATAGCTAGAGACATAAACCTGACATCAACTCTGATAATATCAAAAATGGCATCACAGATAAAATTATTAGCATGTTGAAGAAGAATAATAATATTATGAGAATCATGATCTGTTACTTGTTGCGCTAAAGTTTCCAACCAAAAAGTTGAAGCTGCAGCAACATCAGCCAATGATATAGCAGGTCTAAGAAGATTACCTGAACACAGATAAGCTTTTCTTAGAAAGGATTCAATTTTCCTATCTAAAGGATCCTTAAAGGAAGTACCATCTGCCGTACGAATAGTAGTACGATTAGCAAGGGTAGAAATAGCCCCATCAACTTTAGGGATTTTGTCCCAAAACTCTAATCTGTCGGACGGTACAGGATATAATTGCTTAAAACGTTTAGAAGGAGTAAATGAATTACCCAAATTATTCCATTCTCTGGAAATTACTTCAGAAATAGCACCAGGAACAGGAAAAACTTCTGGAATAACCACAGGAGATCTAAAGACCTTGTCTAAACGTTTAGATTTAGTATCAAGAGGACCAGAATCCTCAATTTCTAATGCAATTAGGACTTCTTTAAGTAAAGAACGGATAAATTCCATTTTAAATAAATATGACGATTTATCAGCATCAACCTCTGAGACAGAATCCTCTGTATCAGAAGAATCATTAGAATCAGAATGATGATGTTCATTTAAAAATTCATCTGTATAAAGAGAAGTTTTAAAATACTTTTTATGTTTACCAGAAGGAGGAATAACAGACATAGCCTTCTTAATGGATTCAGAAACAAAATCTCTTATGTTATCAGGAACACTCTGAACATTAGATGTTGATGGAACTGCAACAGGTAATGGTACTTTACTAAAGGAAATATTTTCTGCATTAACAAGTTTGTCATGACATTTAATACAAACAACAGCTGGAGGAACAACTACCAAAAGTTTACAGCAGATACACTTAGCTTTGGTAGTTCCAGCACCAGGCAGCGATTTTCCAGTAGTATCTTCTGACTCAGTTGCAACGTGGGACATCTTGCAATATGTAATAGAAAAAACAACATATAAAGCAAAATTGATCAAATTCCTTAAATGACAGTTTCAGGAATGGGAAAAAATGCCAGTGAACAAGCTTCTAGCAACCAGAAGCAACAAACAATGAGACTAATAAAGTGGAGACAAAATTGACGCCCACATTATTTGGCGCCTAAATGCTATTAGCGACAAAAATGACGGCACATCCGGAACGCCGACATTTTTGGCGCGAAAAAACGTCAAAAATGACGCAACTTCCGGCGACACGTATGACGCCGGAAATAGAAAAAAAATCCGTGCCAAGAATGACGCAATAAAATGAAGCATTTTCAGCCCCCACGAGCCTAACAGCCCACAGGGAAAAAGTCAAATTTTTAAGGTAAGATAAAAATGATATATTCAAATGCATTATCCCAAATATGAAACTGACTGTCTGAAATAAGGAAATGTTGAACATCCTGAGTCAAGGCAAATAAATGTTTGAATACATATATTTAGAACTTTATAAAAAAAGTGCCCAACCATAGCTTTAGAGTGTCACAGAAAATAAGACTTACTTACCCCAGGACACTCATCTACATGTTGTAGAAAGCCAAAGCAGTACTGAAACGAAAATCAGCAGAGGTAATGGTATAAATATAAGAGTATATCGTCGATCTGAAAAGGGAGGTAAGAGATGAATCTCTATGACCGATAACAGAGAACCCATGAAATAGACCCCGTAGAAGGAGATCATTGAATTCAAACAGGCAATACTCTCCTCACATCCCTCTGACATTCACTGCACGCTGAGAGGAAAACCGGGCTCCAACCTGCTGCGGAGCGCATATCAACGTAGAATCTAGCACAAACTTACTTCACCACCTCCATAGGAGGCAAAGTTTGTAAAACTGATTTGTGGGTGTGGTGAGGGGTGTATTTATAGGCATTTTGAGGTTTGGGAAACTTTGCCCCTCCTGGTAGGAATGTATATCCCATACGTCACTAGCTCATGGACTCTTGCTAATTACATGAAAGAAATCTTTTTAAGCAAACCCTCCAATTTTTTATCCATAGGATCTTTGAAAGCACAATTGTCCTCAATGGGAATGGTCGTGCGCTTGGCTAGTGTAGAAACCGCCCCCTCGACCTTAGGGACTGTTTGCCATAAGTCCTTCCTGGGGTCGACCATAGGGAACAATTTCTTAAATATAGGAGGGACAAAAGGTATGCCTGGCTTCTCCCACTCCTTATTCACTATGTCCGCCACCCGTTTAGGTATCGGAAAGGCATCAGGGTGCACCGGGACCTCTAGGAACTTGTCCATCTTGCACAATTTTTCTGGGATGACCAGATTGTCACAATCATCCAGAGTAGATAGCACCTCCTTAAGTAATGCGCGGAGATGCTCTAATTTAAATTTAAATGTCACAACATCAGGTTCTGCCTGCTGATAAATTCTTCCTGTATCAGAAATTATCTCCATCTGACAAACCCTCCCTCACTGCCACTTCAGACTGGTGTGAGGGTATGACAGATAAATTATCATCAGCGCCCTCCTGCTCTACAGTGTTTAAAACAGAGCAATCGCGCTTTCTCTGAAATGCTGGCATTTTGGATAAAATATTAGCTATGGAGTTATCCATTACTGCCATCAATTGTTGCATAGTAACAAGCATTGGCGCGCTAGAAGTACTAGGGGTCGCCTGCGCGGGCATAACTGGTATAGACACAGAAGGAGATGATGTAGAACTATCTCTACTTCCTTCATCTGAGGAATCATCCTGGGCAACCTTACTATTTGTGACAGTACTGTCCTTACTATGTTTGGACGCTATGGCACAATTATCACATATATTTGAAGGGGGAACCACATTGGCTTCCATACATACAGAACATGATCTATCTGAAGGTACAGACATGTTAAACAGGCTTAAACTGGTTAATAAAGCACAAAAACCGTTTTAAAACAAAACCGTTACTGTCTCTTTAAATGTTAAACAGGGCACACTTTATTACTGAATATGTGAAAAACTATGAAGGAATTATCCAATCTTTACCAAATTTTCACCACAGTGTCTTAATGCATTCAAAGAATTGCACCCCAATTTTCAAGCTGTTAACCCTTAAAATGTGGAAACCGGAGCCATTTGCAATTTTAACCCCACTACAGTCCCAGCCACAGCCTTTGTTACGACTTCACCAATCCCAGGGGGGGTATACGATACCAATTCAAGCCTTCTAGGAACGTTTTCAGTGGATACCAGACCCTCACACATGCAGCTGCATGCACTGTACTCAAAAGTAAGTGCGCAATAATTGCGCGAAAATGAGGCTCTGCCTACTATAGTGAAAGGCCCTTCCTGACTGGGAAGGTGTCTAAACTAGTGCCTGGCAATAAAAACGTTCCCCAAACAATAAAAGTGTGAAAATTACTTCAAACTTTCAAAAATAACCTAAATAAGCAATCGATTTAGCCCTTAAGAGTGTCCACCAGTTAATAGCCCATAATAAGCCCTTTATTCTTTCTAAGTCTAAGAAAATGGCTTACCGATCCCCATGAGGGAAAAATGACAGCCTTCCAGCATTACACAGTCTTGTTAGAAAAATGGCTAGTCATACCTTGAGCAGAAAAGTCTGCAAACTGTTCCCCCCAACTGAAGTTCTCTCAGCTCAACAGTCCTGCGTGGGAACAGCAATTGATTTTAGTTACTGCTGCTAAAATCATACTCCTCTTTTAAACAGAACTCTTCATCTCTTTCTGTTTCAGAGTAAATAGTACATACCAGCACTATTTTAAAATAACAAACTCTTGATAGAAGAATAAAAAACTACAACTAAACACCACATACTCTTCACCATCTCCGTGGAGATGCTACTTGTTCAGAGCGGCAAAGAGAATGACTGGGGGGGCGGAGCCTGGGAGGGGCTATATGGACAGCTTTTGCTGTGCTCTTTGCCATTTCCTGTTGGGGAAGAGAATATTCCCACAAGTTATGGATGACGCCGTGGACCGGACACACCAATGTTGGAGAAAGACTAGAATACCAGAGAGATGGGAGGGATTAAGTGCTATTAGAGCGTTGGGAAACGTTGCCTCCTCCTACTGGCCAGGAGCTGAATCCCAGGAGTAATAGGTGGTGTACTCTCACCACCTTATGAAATAATTATATATAAAATCTTTTTACATTTATATTGAAATTTACAATGTGTGGAAAATAGGTTTGTATTATAGGGACAACTATTTTATCTGTACTGGTGGATAGAAAGAAGCGTTTTATATTCAGCACTAAAACACATTTTACAAATATTTTAATACCCTTCTACAAACTGAATGGCATGGGGTTTACTATAGGCATTTTTTATGTAGTACTGGGTACATGATACAAAAAAACAGAATTTATGCTTACCTGATAAATTACTTTCTCCAACGGTGTGTCCGGTCCACGGCGTCATCCTTACTTGTGGGATATTCTCTTCCCCAACAGGAAATGGCAAAGAGTCCCAGCAAAGCTGGTCACATTATCCCTCCTAGGCTCCGCCCACCCCAGTCATTCGACCGACGGACAGGAGGAAATATATATAGGAGAAACCATATGATACCGTGGTGACTGTAGTTAGAGAAAATAATTCATCAGACCTGATTAAAAAACCAGGGCGGGCCGTGGACCGGACACACCGTTGGAGAAAGTAATTTATCAGGTAAGCATAAATTCTGTTTTCTCCAACATAGGTGTGTCCGGTCCACGGCGTCATCCTTACTTGTGGGAACCAATACCAAAGCTTTAGGACACGGATGAAGGGAGGGAGCAAATCAGGTCACCTAAATGGAAGGCACCACGGCTTGCAAAACCTTTCTCCCAAAAATAGCCTCCGAAGAAGCAAAAGTATCAAATTTGTAAAATTTGGCAAAAGTGTGCAGTGAAGACCAAGTCGCTGCCTTACATATCTGGTCAACAGAAGCCTCGTTCTTGAAGGCCCATGTGGAAGCCACAGCCCTAGTGGAGTGAGCTGTGATTCTTTCAGGAGGCTGCCGTCCGGCAGTCTCATAAGCCAATCGGATAATGCTTTTAAGCCAAAAGGAAAGAGAGGTAGAAGTCGCTTTTTGACCTCTCCTTTTACCAGAATAAACAACAAACAAGGAAGATGTTTGTCTGAAATCTTTAGTAGCCTCTAAATAGAATTTTAGAGCACGGACTACGTCCAAATTGTGTAACAAACGTTCCTTCTTTGAAACTGGATTCGGACACAAAGAAGGTACAACTATCTCCTGGTTAATATTTTTGTTGGAAACAACTTTCGGAAGAAAACCAGGCTTAGTACGCAAAACCACCTTATCTGCATGGAACACCAGATAGGGCGGAGAACACTGCAGAGCAGATAACTCTGAAACTCTTCTAGCAGAAGAAATTGCAACCAAAAACAAAACTTTCCAAGATAATAACTTAATATCTACGGAATGTAAGGGTTCAAACGGAACCCCTTGAAGAACTGAAAGAACTAGATTTAGACTCCAGGGAGGAGTCAAAGGTCTGTAAACAGGCTTGATCCTAACCAGAGCCTGAACAAATGCTTGAACATCTGGCACAGCTGCCAGTCTTTTGTGAAGTAAAACAGATAAAGCAGAGATCTGTCCCTTCAGAGAACTTGCAGATAATCCTTTCTCCAAACCTTCTTGTAGAAAGGATAGAATCTTAGGAATTTTTATCATGTTCCATGGGAATCCTTTAGATTCACACCAACAGATATATTTTTTCCATATTTTATGGTAAATTTTTCTAGTTACAGGCTTTCTAGCCTGAATCAGAGTATCTATTACAGAATCTGAAAACCCATGCTTTGATAAAATCAAGCGTTCAATCTCCAAGCCTTAAGTTGGAGGGAAACCAGATTCGGATGTTCGAATGGACCCTGAACAAGAAGGTCCTGTCTCAAAGGTAGCTTCCATGGTGGAGCCGATGACATATTGACCAGGTCTGCATACCAAGTCCTGCGTGGCCACGCAGGAGCTATCAAGATCACCGAGGCCCTCTCCTGATTGATCCTGGCTACCAGCCTGGGGATGAGAGGAAACGGTGGGAATACATAAGCTAGGTTGAAGGTCCAAGGTGCTACTAGTGCATCTACTAGAGTCGCCTTGGGATCCCTGGATCTGGACCCGTAGCAAGGAACCTTGAAGTTCTGACGAGACGCCATCAGATCCATGTCTGGAATGCCCCATAATTGAGTTATTTGGGCAAAGATTTCCGGATGGAGTTCCCACTCCCCCGGATGGAATGTCTGACGACTCAGAAAATCCGCTTCCCAATTTTCCACTCCTGGGATGTGGATCGCAGACAAGTGGCAGGAGTGATCCTCCGCCCATTGAATTATCTTGGTCACTTCTTTCATCGCCAGGGAAGTCCTTGTTCCCCCCTGATGATTGATATATGCAACGGTCGTCATGTTGTCTGACTGAAACCTTATAAATTTGGCCTTTGCTAGTTGAGGCCAAGCTCTGAGAGCATTGAATATCGCTCTCAGTTCCAGAATGTTTATCGGGAGAAGAGACTCTTCCCGAGACCATAGACCCTGAGCTTTCAGGGATTCCCAGACCGCGCCCCAGCCCACTAGGCTGGCGTCGGTCGTGACAATGACCCACTCTGGTCTGCGGAAGCTCATTCCCTGTGACAGATTGTCCAGGGTCAGCCACCAACGGAGTGAATCTCTGGTCTTTTGATCTACTTGAATCGTCGGAGACAAGTCTGTATAATCCCCATTCCACTGTCTGAGCATGCACAGTTGTAATGGTCTTAGATGAATTCGTGCAAAAGGAACTATGTCCATTGTTGCAACCATCAATCCTATTACTTCCATGCACTGCGCTATGGAAGGACGAGGAACAGAATGAAGTACTTGACAAGAGCTTAGAAGTTTTGATTTTCTGACCTCTGTCAGAAAAATCCTCATTTCTAAGGAATCTATTATTGTTCCCAAGAAGGGAACTCTTGTTGACGGGGACAGAGAACTTTTTTCTTTGTTCACCTTCCATCCGTGAGATCTGAGAAAGGCTAGGACGATGTCCGTATGAGCCTTTGCTTTTGACAGGGACGACGCTTGAATCAGGATGTCGTCCAAGTAAGGTACTACTGCAATGCCCCTTGGTCTTAGAACCGCTAGAAGGGACCCTAGTACCTTTGTGAAAATCCTTGGAGCAGTGGCTAATCCAAATGGAAGTGCCACAAACTGGTAATGCTTGTCCAGAAAAGCGAACCTTAGGAACTGATGATGTTCCTTGTGGATAGGAATATGTAGGTACGCATCCTTTAAATCCACGGTAGTCATAAATTGATTTTCCTGGATAGTAGGTAGGATCGTTCGAATAGTTTCCATTTTGAACGATGGTACCCTGAGAAATTTGTTTAGGATCTTTAGATCCAAAATTGGTCTGAATGTTCCCTCTTTTTTGGGAACAATGAACAGATTGGAATAAAATCCCATTCCTTGTTCTCTTATTGGAACTGGATGTATCACTCCCATCTTTAACAGGTCTTCTACACAATGTAAGAATGCCTGTCTCTTTATTTGGTTTGAAGATAATTGAGACCTGTGGAACCTTCCCCTTGGGGGTAGTTCCTTGAATTCCAGGAGATAACCTTGAGAAACTATTTCTAGTGCCCAAGGATCCTGAACATCTCTTGCCCAATCCTGAGCAAAGAGAGAAAGCCTGCCCCCCCACTAGATCCGGTCCCGGATCGGGGGCTATCCCTTCATGCTGTTTTGGTAGCAGTGGTAGGCTTCTTGGCCTGCTTACCCTTGTTCCAGCCTTGCATTGGTTTCCAGGCTGGTTTGGGTTGTGAAGTATTACCCTCTTGCTTAGAGGATACAGAATTAGAGACTGGTTCGTTTCTGCGAAAGGGACGAAAATTAGGCTTATTATTAGCCTTAAAAGACCTATCCTGTGGGAGGGCGTGGCCCTTTCCCCCAGTGATGTCTGAAATAATCTCTTTCAAATCAGGTCCAAATAATGTTTTACCTTTGAAAGGAATGTTAAGCAATTTTGTCTTGGAAGACACATCCGCTGACCAAGACTTTAGCCAAAGCACTCTGCGCGCCACGACAGCAAACCCTGAATTTTTCGCCGCTAATCTAGCTAATTGCAAAGCGGCATCTAAAACAAAAGAGTTAGCCAATTTAAGTGCTTGAACTCTGTCCATAACCTCCTCATACGAAGATTCTTTACTGAGCGATTTTTCTAGTTCCTCGAACCAGAAACACGCTGCCGTAGTGACAGGAACAATGCATGAAATTGGTTGTAGAAGGTAACCTTGCTGTACAAAAATCTTTTTAAGCAAACCCTCTAATTTCTTATCCATAGGATCTTTGAAAGCACAACTATCTTCGATAGGAATAGTAGTGCGTTTGTTTAGAGTAGAAACCGCCCCCTCGACCTTGGGGACTGTCTGCCATAAGTCCTTTCTGGGGTCGACTATAGGAAATAATTTCTTAAATATAGGGGGGGAACAAAAGGTATGCCGGGCCTTTCCCACTCTTTATTTACTATGTCCGCCACCCGCTTGGGTATAGGAAAAGCGTCGGGGGGCACCGGAACCTCTAGGAACTTGTCCATCTTACATAATTTCTCTGGAATGACCAAATTGTCACAATCATCCAGAGTAGATAACACCTCCTTAAGCAGTGCGCGGAGATGTTCTAATTTAAATTTAAATGTCACAACATCAGGTTCAGCTTGATGAGAAATTTTTCCTGAATCTGAAATTTCTCCATCAGACAAAACCTCCCTCATGGCCCCTTGAGATTGGTGTGAGGGTATGTCAGAACAGTTATCATCAGCGTCCTCTTGCTCTTCAGTGTTTAAAACAGAGCAATCGCGCTTTCTCTGATAAGTAGGCATTTTGGATAAAAGATTTGCTATGGAGTTATCCATTACAGCCGTTAATTGTTGCATGGTAATAAGTATTGGCGCACTAGATGTACTAGGGGCCTCCTGTGTGGGCATAACTGGTGTAGACACAGTAGGGGATGATGTAGTATCATGTTTACTCCCCTCATTTGAGGAATCATCTTGGGCAATATCATTATCTGTTGCAATACTGTCCTTACTTTGTTTGGACACTATGGCACAATTATCACATAAATTTAAATGGGGAGACACATTGGCTTTCATACATATAGAACATAGCTTATCTGATGGTACAGACATGTTAAACAGGCTTAAACTTGTCAACAAAGCACAAAAAACGTTTTAAAATAAAACCGTTACTGTCACTTTAAATTTCAAACTGAAAACACTTTATTACTGAATATGTGAAAAAGTATGAAGGAATTGTTCACCAAAATTTCACCACAGTGTCTTAAAGCATTAAAAGTATTGCACACCAAATTTCAGAGCTTTAACCCTTAAATTAACGGAACCGGAGCCGTTTTTACATTTAACCCCTATACAGTCCCAGAATGAGGCTCTGTCTATAACTAGAAAGGCCCCCATCTGAAAAAGGTGTCCAACACAGTGCCTGCCGTTTTTCTAAACGTTCCCCAAGATTATAATACCAATAATTAGTTAGAATCTGCATAATATGCCTAGTAAAGCAACTGTTTTAGCCCAGAAAAATGTCTACCAGTTTTTAAGCCCTTTTTGAAGCCCTTTATTCTTTTATGTTTAACTAAGAAAATGGCTTACTGGTCCCCATGAGGGGAAATGACAGCCTTCCAGCATTACATGGTCTTGTTAGAAATATGGCTAGTCATACCTTAAGCAGAAAAGACTGCTAACTGTTTCCCCCAACTGAAGTTACTTCATCTCAACAGTCCTGTGTGGAAACAGCAATTGATTTCAGTTACTGTCTGCTAAAATCATCTTCCTCTTACAAACAGAAATCTTCATCCTTTTCTGTTTCAGAGTAAATAGTACATACCAGCACTATTTTAAAATAACAAACACTTGATAGAAGAATAAAACTACATTTAAACACCAAAAAACTCTTAACCATCTCCGTGGAGATGTTGCCTGTGCAATGGCAAAGAGAATGACTGGGGTGGGCGGAGCCTAGGAGGGATCATGTGACCAGCTTTGCTGGGACTCTCTGCCATTTCCTGTTGGGGAAGAGAATATCCCACAAGTAAGGATGACGCCGTGGACCGGACACACCAATGTTGGAGAAAGCTAAATGGTTTCCTGATCTGATTGAGTGAGTGCACATACAATTACAATATTTAGCATTATATTGTACTGTTACAGGTTTCTTCAATTTCTGATAGGTACAGGGAGATACACTAACTGAAAAGTAACTGGGGGAATATCAGAAACTGGAAATTAGAACCATAAGGAGAAAACAGGACACTGCCACAAGGAGCTTACAATCCAATCAACATCTGGAGGTCTGTAAATCCCATTACACAAACAATATGGCACCTCTTCAGAACACACACAAAACGGTACCGCTAGCAACATTACTGCATTTTCCCTTTGCAAAATCTGTTTATATCAGAAACGCAAATACTTCTCCGAAGACAAAATAAAACAAGCAAGGATTTAATTTGTAACTCTATTTCAAGACCAAGAAGGATCTGCATGTTAAAAACAAAAAAAACAAAATATATCCAAAAAATAGTGCAGAGGAATGTGGCTCTAATATTTTATAAGGACTTAGTCATGCATTTGCCTGTTTGGTTACAGCAGCCAGATGTTCTTTGAAGTCTGATGTTCCCACTTTGTAATCCGCAACAACAAAATATCCACTTTTTTCCCCCCTCTGGTCTGTAAACATTTAAAATTGTCTCAACATTGCTTCTTTTAAGCCAGTCATTTCAAAACGTCTTGCTCTCATAATGCAACCACAGGAAAAAAAAACATAAGGAACGTGAAACAATGCCATAATACCAAAAAATAAAGGAAGAGAGGCAAAAAAAAAATAATACAAAGAAAAACAAAAATTGCATTAGTTGCTTGATGAAAGAAGCATGCAAATTTAACAATATTGAAATATAAGAACAGGCAAAGGCAATCAAACAACAGATGTATGAGGTTCTGGGAGTGCCAGCAGAATAATGATAAATCACATTACTAAACGGATTTTGGATATAAAGCAAGAAAACTTCATAATAATAAAATGCGTAAAGCTGAACTAACTCTGAACCATGCTCAGTAAAAGAATATTCCATTATTACAAGCTGCAATTTGACATACTTTATTAAAGCCTTTCTTCTTTAATTAATCTGGCCAGGAGGCTGTTAGTTTTTTGGCATTGTACTGGAAAATGCTCTTTAATTTCTCAGGGAAATTGTGGCCACCAGCATTGCTTTCCCATAAATTATGTAGGCCGTAGCTTGGGATGTAACTTTATAGCAAACAGCTCAGGTTCTATGTAGATTAAATAAATAATACTTTTTAAATCAAAACTAGTGGAAATACTGTAGCTATGGTCGGGTTCAAGTCACAAAGGTAATAAAGGAAACTATATAAACCTAAAAGTTTAAAACTGATTTTATTGCTATGTAGAAACTATTTTATGTTTTTAAAGGGATATTAAACTGTAGAGTATGGGGCCGAATTATCAAGCTCTGAATGGAGCTTGATGCCCCTTGCTGAAGGCTCACCGGAAACAGAAGATATGAAGTAGACCACTGCTCCATAACTTGTCCGTCTGCTCTGGGGCGGCGGACAGAAATCAACCTGATCGAATACGATCGGGTTGATTGACACCCCCTGCTAGCGGCCGATTGGCTACGAATCTGCAGGGGGTGGTATTGCACAAGCAATTCTGGTGAACTGCTTGTGCAATGATAAATGCTGACAGCGTATGCTGTCGGCATTTATCGATGTGCAGCGGACATGACACGCTACATCGTATCATGTCCGCTTGCACTTTGATAAATATGCCCCTAAGACAACAATAGTGTAATACTTTTCTTGCTATAGTTGTCAGTGCAGATGAGATCCCTCAATGCAATGTGTGTAGTTTTTTATTTATTAAAAAAAGAGCAGTAGAGCACTTTAAGACTAAATAAATGATAGATAGAATGATGCATTTAAAGAAATGATTAGCCTGAGAATAACATGTAGATGTATTTATTTATTTTTTAAAGTTTCATTAGCTGCTTATTGACAAAATAAGTGTAACGTTTCAGTGTCTATAAAACAATGGGAGCTGCCATGTTGTAACTTAGGTTACATTCTCTGCTGTGGCTAATTATAGACAGTTATAAATAGGTCACTAGAGTGTGCAGCTAAGGGCTTTGTGTACTGCACTTCCATTTCTAACAGGAACTGAAAAGCTCATAATTTCAAAATGGAATTACAGGAAAAGGGGACAAAACAAATAATGAAAATATATTGCAGAGTTTTTTTTATATATATATACGATTTATCATTTTATATTACCATCCCAAAGTGTTTAATGTTCCTTTAAGTGTGAACTTTCTTGGTTTTTACATTATCTGTCAAAGTAGTGGCGATGTTATGTATATGGGTAAAAAAAATAAATGATGTGCATAGTTGGGTAAATGCATGGTGGCGCCGCAATAGTGTGGTTTCACTGACGATCAGCAGAAGTGAGAAAACTTAAATTATGCTTACCTGATAATTTTATTTTCTTTATTTTCCACAGCTGCATTTATTACTTTTGGGAATTTAGAACCTGGCCACCAGGAGGAGGCAAAGACACCCCAGCCAAATAATTAAATACTCCTCCCACTTCCCTCATCCCCCAGTCATTCTGCCGAGAAACAAGGAACAGTAGAAGAAACATCAGGGTGAAAAGGTGCCAGAACAACAATTACAGCCGCCCCACAGTAAAAATATGGGAGGGGAGCTGTGGACTCTTTCCATCTGAAGAAAAGAAAATTATCAGGTAAGCATAATTTAAGTTTTTCATTATAAATGGAAAGAGTCCACAGCTGCATTCATTACTTTTGGGAAAACAATGCCCAAGCTATAGAGGACACTGAATGCAAAAACTGGGGGGGTACAAGAGGTGGCCCATTCTAAAGGCACCTGGCCTGAAAACCCCTACCCAACAAAATCCTGCTTCGTCCAAAGCCGAGAACAACTTTGAAAAAAAGGAAAAGGCCCAAGGACACTGACCCACAGATAGTCCACAGCATTGCTAGAGACCGCAGGAACTAGACTCGACTGAGTCAACAGCCTCCAAGAGACACTGTCCCCAGCAGTCGGTCTCCAAACAACACACCCTTTACTAAAGAAAGGGAACAAACTAACGTATTCTTCCACAAAGAAGAAAAGGCACGGAGGAAACATGATTGTACTTGTAAGTGTGACTAATCCCCCTTAATTGACTCAAGGCGCTGCTCATTTTATCAACCTCAAAAGTAAGAAAGGCTGAGTAGACATCACAAAAAGGTATCTCAGAATACCGAAATATTCTGAACGAAACCACGTGCAACAAGCTCAGATAGGTCTGACAAACAACACCTGAAGCAAAAACACTGCACGCTGCAGTCATCTAAAAATGACTCTGAAACTTAAATACTTGCAGGGCAAGTAGAAAGCAGCTGAAGACAGGATCCTTCAAATTTCTAAGTATCCACTAACCCGCAGATAACGTCGCAGGCTATCTAAGAGCCGCCAGTCCTTCCCACAAAGCCTGAATGTGAAGAAAGGAGAAACCTCAAAAAGGCTTACTGTACCTCGAATGCTCCGAGGACGAAATAGCAGAGCAACAGATCTCAGATCCTGCTCCAACACCAGACCAGCCCAAGTGACAGACATGTCTGATAGACAGGGGGACAGAAGACCCCAACTCGAAGGTGGATGAGAACTCTGGCCTACCTGTTAGCAAGCCCAATGAGCTAGCCCTTATGTCGCAACATAGGAACCCTGAAAAAAACTGGGCCGTCGGATCATAAGTCTCCAGTCATCCAAGAAGGATCCAAGACAAGAACTCCAGACCCGGGACCCAGAATCGTCCTAGAACGAACGACACCCTCAGGGAACACAAGATACCCCGACTGAAGCAATCAGACCTCACAGGGAATGAGAACCGGGAAACCCAGAGAATGGGTACAGGACTCACTCGTAATTCCCAGTCCGAAGACAACACCCTTAGCCGGAGGTCAACACCCCCCCACCCAGCAAGGTACTAGGCCGCGACAAAGTCACGCAATTTCTCGAGAGCTCAAAGGCCCCAAGGGCAGCACTAAGGGAAATGAAAACGAGAACAGTCACCCAAAAGAGAGAAGAAGAAAGGCTAGTCTCCATAATCCTTTCAGATTAACGTTCCAGAAGACCACACCCAAGGGAAAAGAATGCAAAGCATCCCAAACCCAGGCAAAAAACATCCCCTGAGCAAAAAGCTTGGAAAAAGAGACAACACTCCCTAAGGAAGACAGAGCCTCAAGTCCTTCACTTCCTAATTAAGTGGCCAAAGCTGCCACAAAAACCGGACGAAGTCCAGAAAGTCTCGACCCAAAGAAAGAGAACCTCTAAAATGAAAAAGTCCTAAAAGGACACTTCCAAAGAGACCATGAAATGCAAAACCGTAAGAACGGAGGTATGAAGGACCTAAATCCTCCAAGCCTCCAACCCTCAACGGGAAGGAGCACTTTAATTCCCTAAAAATTCGGAAACGACTGAGCATGTCGCTGCGGATCTCAACGGAGTCCCGGCCCACTAGATTTAAAGGCGAATGAGGACTGAACCCATCCCCCATGCCCCTAAGCAACCACAGACCCTCAAGTCCTCTCAGGATGCTAGTTGAAGCTTGTAAAACAAGACAATCACACAATCTTATTGTGATCACTAGACGCCCTCACCGGACCAACCAGACATAAAAAAGTGCCACGTGTCTGAACTAAGCCTTAAAGACAGAAAGATTTGCACCCAGTCAGGACCAGCCTGAAACCAAAGGCCCCAGCACTGTCAAGGCTACATGGAGTCTCCCCTAATGATGGAGGGATAAAGAACAGTCAGACAAACTTTTGTAAACAGAGCGAACAAAATCGTAAGTATCAATTCCAGAGAGGAAAGTTACCGAAGGAAACATTACACCACAACATGAGCTTGAAACCAAATAAAAATCATCCTCACCAGATGAAAATAAAAGATAAGGCAACCCGTAGGTTATCGCCCAGGAAGAACGGACAGACCTGCAGGACCAGCCCAACAGGGGTCCGAGACTTCCAAGCTCATAACTGGAAAAGGATACACAAATAACAAGACTATAAGTAGATTACTTCATCCCCTTATGTCTATGTATGCAAGCCAGTCGAAGAGTAAGACTGAGAATCCCCAGACCCATTAAGAGTGGGATCCTCCAGCAACGCCAAAACCGTGCCTTAGTAGGACACAAAGGCGCGCTAGTCTATAACGAAAGGATCAACATACTTCCGCCGGGACAAAAGGAAACACCGGCCGGAAGGTTGACCCCCTGAGGCGTCAGGGGCAGTCGCTCCCCCGGAAGGCTGAACTGGTCAAGGCGATCCCACGCCTGACGAGCCCAGGTTAACAAAACATGGACAATATTGTAAGCACACTCCCGGGTGGTGCAGATGGGCCAGCGCCAAAGATATGGCCATGCGGAACCATGTTGTAACCTCCGGTGGGAACAGGCCACACTCCCTAGAAAGGATAAGTAGTGTTGGGTTACCTGCATGCGTAGTAAGAGTTGATGGTAGGGAACTCGTCTCGTGAGAAATAGAATCCCCAGAGACGGATGGCTCAGTGGGCACCGATTCCCCGATCCGGAGGAACAGAGCACTCTAAAACGGCATTCGGAACATAACTGATGGTCATGTATCACCCTGGCCAATTCATATTCTTCGCAAGAAGTAGAGTCTGAATCAGAGACATACGTCTCCAAGAATCCTCCATAACTGGGACACTGCCGCCTCCAGAGAACCAGACACCAGCGGACCAGGATTTCTCCGTCGCCACGCGGTCAGGAAAACGGAAATGGGGTCACAAGGTAAACCGTGCAGTCCATGCGAAAGCGCGCCCGACCAAAAGGCACCGTCACTAGACATAGGCCGTTATGTTCCAAAATTGCCGTGACACTACACAGTTGCAGACAGAATCACATAACAAACATGATTATAAACCCCCCTGTTCAATAATTCCATTTAGGAGATAATAACCCTTGATTCCTAGATACAAAAAGGAGCCTCACTGAGAACCTATGTAAAAGTTATCCCCGAAAGGTTGTAGCCCCTCTCGTATAAACAGTTGAAATTACAATACATCCATGATGAAAGTAAAATGAAACAATCTTACCGGAATCTACACCATGGAACAGGAACACGGCCCTTCAAGTGTGACAAATAGTAGCGTCGCCTCTGCCATGGACTTGAGAGATAAAAGCAGGCAGAAAAACTTGTCAACGCTGATTTCTTGTGGCGCTGTTAATATGAGTCGGGATGGTTTCACAGAAAGACTCTCCCTGCATCTCCGGACTCTAACTTTCACCTATGCTCTCACTGAGAGGCTGACAGGACTACTTAAAACTCTAGTCCCATGCCGAAGGGTACTACCCTCCATAAGAGACTATCGAAAACTTCTGACACTTCTCTGCCAACCTCCTGGGATGAAAGGCAAATAATGACTGGGGGATGAGGGAAGTGGGAGGAGTATTTAAGCCTTTGGCTGGGGTGTATTTTCCTCCTCCTGGTGGCCAGGTTCAAAAATCCCAAAAGTAATGAATGCAGCTGTGGACTCTTTCCATTTATGAAGAATATAACAATGTCATCATACTCACAAGTTTGATGGCACTACTAAAGTGCTATGTAAGCCTCATGAACCTTAAAGAGCCATTCAGAGAGCTCCTTAGCCAGGTCACATCACTCCCAGCAATTGCGTCCCTCAGATCAGTGATGTTCGCATGAGGATACTGTTCACTTCTCTGGATAGGAAAGGCTGTAGTTCTAACAAGGATCATAGGGTATACAACAACACTACTGCAACAGTGAGTGCAAAGTCCCAACTGAAAACAAAGGATGCTGAAACGTCTATACAAATACAAAATTTATCAAAAAGAAAAAATCACAACACGTTTCTCAGTCTGATCTAACTGTTTCATTGACCTGATGATCAGACTGAGAAACGCGTTGTGATTTTATCTTTTTAATACATTCCGTATTTGTTTAGATGGCTTCGGCAGAATTTGCACATTTCTTTCCCATTTTTATATAATTTGGGACATTTTTAGGATTATTTTTCTATTACATGTTGGTTTGTATTTGTGGTTACACTTATGTGTTTACATAATTTATTGTACATAATTGAATTTTGTTTATACAATTGATTAATTTATTCTATCTCACAGGGATATTATATTATATTATTTTATCACTTGCTTCACTGATACACATAGGAAGGTTGGCGCAACCAGCAGTTTATACATACATTTGTTCTAAATGCATGGTGGACACTGCACCCACCGCGGCTCAAGGCTGTAATCAGCTCTGTGAACACGGAAGAGTTTGTATTACTCCAAAGCGAGGCCACCCAAACCCGGAGTGTCGTTACAGCGGTGGATCATACCGCCAAAATGCATGCTACACAAAAAGTAACAGGCACTAAGATGTGCAATAATACAAACAAAAACTTTATTAGTACCATTTAAAATAGAATATATGCAGCATGGCAATCATCCAAGTAAGTCAACGTCTGACGCGTCCCCCCCCCCCAGTGGCGCTTACTCATAGACATGCACAGTTAACGGCTGCATTAAAAAAAAAAAAAATAAAGATAAAAAGAAATGGAACAACAATTTCTACTGTTGTCTTATTTATTTATTTTTTTAAATACTTTTAACCTATGCATGATCTGTCTTTTTTTGTTTTAGCAGTAGGAGCCCCATTTATTTTTCAATCAGCTGCCCACTGAATATATTTCACAAAGTCTCTTACTTATGACAAGAAATAAATACTTCTATATAAATACACTTCAAACGCGCATTTGTTAGGTATGTTTTAACTAACCACATATTCTCTAAGATCTAAAAATACAGACACTGGATTCACATAAAGAGTATGGAAGAGAGACAGCTGCAGAACATTCTGTGTGTGGTATATGGAGAGAAGTAGTGGAGTAGTGAAGAAGGGAAGCAAGGGGAACAGTTTAATGCTGGTGTGTGGTACTGCAGCCCTTAGGCTGTGTGCTTGACAATCTGCCTATAAAGGTATAAAGTCATAGATCAAATAGAGGCATATTTACTTGTTTGCACATTGCAGACGAGGCTGCCATAGTCTTTTACCATATAGTAAATTCTCAAAAGTAATTAGTTTAATGTTCAGAGGCAGATATTACAAACATATGTGGACATTGTATGTATGCATACATACATGCAGAACACTTGTCCTGTTTTTGCATTATACAAGTAGATAGATTGACAAACAGCAGATATATATAGACAGAAATAGATAGATATAGATAGATGATAGATATAGATGATAGATGCTACATAGATGCATGATAGTAAACTTGCAGCAGCCAAGTAAAAAATGAGGCTGTTTCTTTAGCATGAAACAAGCTAGAATACACATACACCAAATATTCTTTAAAGTAATAAAACATGTACTGTCTAATATAAGGTCACATGTCACTTCTTAAACTCCTAGCTAATAAACAGTGAAGTCAGGTGACAATAACAAGCTCACACAAAGTGCATAGGCAGAAAGTCTAATGGCCCATTTAAATTATTCTGTCTAGCATTGATACATTCTAAAGGAAGCATATTGCAGAAATACTTCTAATGGTGTCTTAAATACAATGCTGTGAAATTACACATAACAGTAGAATGCTTCAAAGTTCAATGTAAATTGTCACCAAAGCATCCAATCTGAACATGGCTCAAGAAGGGAGATTCTTGACAGGTAAATTAGGAAGCACACTGACCTGCCCAATGTTCCCAATCCAACCCACACAATATCTGTGCCTCTGCAGGACATGACTCCGCCCACAAGTCTACCTCACACAGGGGCTAATTCCATAAGGTTTGCCGGTCTAGATGTAGTTTTCCACGCCAACACTCACAGGGGCAGCCCTCATGGAATTCTATTAAAAAAGGGGCTGTCCCTACGAGTGGTGAGATGTCTCCCATATAAATAATGAGAGCTCTCTGTTAGGTAAAAGCTTGCAACGGAAGGTTAAATACAGAGGGGGAAACCGGCGTGTTTTAAAAATTAATATTACGTTAATACAAATCAAATTACGTTGTTTTCGGAGCACTGCACCTTAAATTCGCTGTGATTTTTGTATATATATATAGGTTTTCCTTTCAGAATTACAGTATTAGTGTTTTGAGTATTTTTGGAAAAACTCGCCACTTTTCAACTGATGAAAAAAACCTGTGAGATTTGTACAGCGAAAATGTTTACAGAAATACGCTGGGATTTGAGAGAAAAATGTATACACTCCCATGGAACACCGATGTTCAGCCCATTTTATAAAAAAAACTTTTATGCTTTGTGTTTTGTACTTTTAAAAACAAATTTCTTACTGTTTTTTGCTCATCCAGTGTACTTGAATTATGATTTACGCTGTGCATAGTTAATACGATTTACTATCGTGTAATTTACCTAAAAATGTTACTTCTTTTTAAAAAAAAAAATGTATGCTTACCTGATAAATGTATTTCTTTCTTGACACGATGAGTCCACGGATCCTCTAATTACTATTAGGATATTCACCTCCTGGCCAGCAGGAGCGGCAAAGAGCACCACAGCAAAGCTGTTAACTATCACCTCCCTTCTATCCAACCCCAGTCATTCGACCGAAGTAAAGGAGAGAAAGGAAGCAACGAGGTGCAGAGGTGCCTGAGGTTTATAACATAACAAAAAAATCCTGTCATAAAACAGGGCGGGCCGTGGACTCATCGTGTCAAGAAAGAAAGAAATTTATCAGGTAAGCATAAATTTTATTTTCTTTCTTATGACACGATAAGTCCACGGATCATCTAATTGCTATTGGGAATCAATACCCAAGCTAGAGGACACATATGATAAGGGAGGGACAAGACAGAGACCCTAAACGGAAGGCACCACTGCTTGAAAAACCTTTCTCCCAAAGGAAGCCTCAGCCGAAGCAAAAGTATCAAACTTATAGAATTTTGAAAAAGTATGTAGAGAGGAACAAGTTGCAGCCTTGCAAATCTGTTCTACAGAAGCTTCATTTTTGAATGCCCAGGAAGAGGAAAAGCCCTCGTAGAATGAGCCGTAACCTTCTCAGGAGGCTGCTGTCCAGCAGTTTCATAGGCGAAGCGAATTATACACTTCAGCCACAAAGAAAGAGAAGTAGCCGTTGCTTTCTGCCCCTTACATTTCCCAAAGAAAACTACAAACAGAGCAGAAGACTGATGAAAATCCTTAGTCGCCTGTAAATAGAATTTCAGACCACGAACCACGTCTAGGTTGTGCAGAAGACCTTCCTTATGAGAAGAAGGATTAGGACATAAAGGAGGAACAACAATCTCCTGATTAATGTTCCAATCTGAAACTACTTTAGGAAGAAAACCCAATTTAGTACGTAAAACAACCTTATCCGAGTGAAAGATAAGGATAGGGAGACTCATGCTGTAAAGCCGAGAGTTCAGAGACTCTACGAGCAGAAGAAATAGCAATTAGAAACAAAACCTTCCAAGATAACAACTTAATATCTAAGGAATGCATAGGTTCAAAAGGAGCCTGCTGAACAACCTTAAGAACAAGATTAAGACTCCAGGGAGGAGTAACAGGTTTGAACACAGGCCTGATTCTGATCAAGGCCTGACAGAACGATTGAACATCTGGTACCTCTGCCAGACGTTTATGTAACAAAATAGATAAGGCAGAAATTTGACCTTTTAAGGAGCTTGCGATATCCCCTTCTAAAAAACCCTCTTGGAGAAAAGATAAAATCCTAGGAATCCGAACTCTACTCCAAGAGTAGCCTTTAGAATTGCACCAATACAGATATTTACGCCAAATCTTATGGTAAATTTTCCTGGTAACAGACTTTCGAGCCTGAATCATAGTCTCAATGTCCTGATCTGAAAAACCACGCTTAGATAAAATTAAGCGTTCAATCTCCAAGCAGTCAGCTTCAGAGAAACTAGATTTGGATGAAGGAAGGGCCCTTGAAGTAGAAGGTCCTTTCTTAGAGGAAGTTTCCAAGGAGGGAAGAGATGACATCTCCACTAGGTCTGCATACCAAATCCTGCGAGGGCACGCTGGAGCAATGAGAATCACCGACGCCCTCTCTTGCTTGATCCGAGCAATGACCCGAGGAAGGAGAGCGAACGGAGGAAATAGGTATGCAAGACTGAAATTGCAAGGAACTGCCAGAGCATCTATCAGAACCGCCTGAGGGTCGCTGGACCTCGACCCGTACCTCGGGAGCTTGGCATTCTGATGAGATGCCATGAGATCTAGATCCGGCTGTCCCCATTTGTGAATCAAGGTGGAAAACACTTCCGGATGCAATTCCCATTCCCCCGGGTGAAAGGTCTGTCTGCTCAGAAAATCTGCTTTCCAATTGTCCACTCCTGGAATGTGGATCGCAGATAGACAACAGTTGTGGTCTCCACCCACTGAATAATCTTGGACACCTCTTTCATGGCCAAAGAACTCCAAGTTCCACCCTGATAGTTGATGTAAGCCACTGAGGTTATGTTGTCCGACTGAAATCTGATAAACCGGGCATAAGCTAACTGAGGCCAGGCCAGAAGAGCATTGAAGATTGCTCTTAGCTCTAGAATGTTTATGGGGAGAACAGATTCTTCCCGACTCCATGTCCCCTAAACCCTTAGAAGGACCCAGACTGCTCCCCAACCTGTCAGGCTGGCATCCGTAGTCACTATCACCCAGATAGGTCTGCGAAAACTGGTTCCCTGGGAGAGATGCTCCTGAGACAACCACCAAGGATAAGAATCTCTTGTCATCTGATTCAAATGAATTTGCGGAGACAGATCCACATAACCCCCGTTCCAGTGTCTGAGCATGCATTACTGCAGAGGTCTGAGATGGAAATGAGCAAAAGGAATAATATCCATAGCGGCTACCATGAGACCGATTACCTCCATACATTGAGCCACTGATGGCTGAGAAGAGGACTGAAGAGACAGACAAGATTCGAAAATCTTGGATTTTCTGACCTCCGTCAGAAATATTTTCATCAAAACGGAATCTATTATGGTTCCCAAAAAGACTACCCTTGTAGATGGAATTAAGGAACTCTTTTCCAGATTCATCATCCAACCGTGAGAGCGCAGGAAGGATACAAGCATCTCCGTGTGAGAGCTTGCTAGATGAAAAGACTGGGCCTGAACCAGAATGTCGTCCAGATAAGGCGCCAGTGCAATACCCTGTAACCGGAGCACTGCCAACAGAGATCCCAGAACCTTAGAAAAAATCTGGGAGCTGTAGTCCGAAAGGAAGAGCAACAAACTGGAAGTGTTTGTGGAGAAAAGCAAATCTCAAAAACTTGTGATGATCCCTGTGGATGGAAACATGAAGGTATGCATCCTTTAAATCTACTGTTGTCATAAATTGACCCTCTTGAACTAAGGGGAGAATGGAACGAATAGTTTCCATTTTGAAGGACGGTACTCTGAGGAATTTGTTTAGACTCTTGAGATCCAAGATTGGTCTGAAGGTTCCATCTTTCTTGGGAACCAAAAACAGATAGGAGTAAAATCCCAGACCCTGTTCCTGTACTGGAACAGGAACTATCACTCCCATTTCGGATAGATCCCGAACATAACGTAAGAACGCCTCTTGAGAGAAGAAATCTGCCCCTGGGGGGGAAAGGTCTTGAATGTTTTGTAGAGAGAGAGGAAGGTTTACCCTTGAAGTTTCGAAAGGAACGAAACTTACTCTGACGTCCCTTCTACTAAGATTTCTTATCCTGAGGAAGGAAATGACCCTTTCCTCCTGTAATGTCAGAAATAATCTCAGCCAAAGCTGGGCCAAACAAGGTCTTACTCTTGTAAGGAATAGACAAAAGCTTAGACTTAGATGACACAACTGCAGATCAAGATTTCAGCCATAAAGCTCTTCGAGCCAGAATGGCAAAACTAGAAATCTTTGCTCCCAAATTGATAACTTGAAGGGAAGCATCAGAAATGAAAAAATTGTCCAATTTAAGAGCCCTGATCCTATCCTGGATCTCTTCAAGGTGAATGTCTGTTTGAAAGCAATCAGACAATGCATCAAACCAGTATGCCGCCGCGCTAGCAACGGATGCAATACACACCGCAGGTTGCCATTGTAAACCCTGGTGAACATACATTTTCTTAAGAAAACCCTCCAGTTTCTTATCCATACGGTCCTTAAAAAAACAGCTATCCTCTATGGCAATGCTTTCCAAACTGTGTGTTGTGACACATTAGTGTGTCGGCTGCAGTGTTTAGGTGTGTCCCTGCTTCAGAACAAATTTTTTTGAATTTTTTTTTGGTTTCCGCCTGCTTGCTACGCATATCACATGGTTGACTCGTGATTGATACCTAGTGTGTCACAGATCATCTTAACCTATTGGCGCAGCTCAGTGGGACTGAAACTATTCCCATTCGCGGCTTTGGCGGCACATTGGCTACTGACTGCACGTGTAGTCTCCTCAATTGGCTCGTGACTGCATGTGTAGTCAGTGAGTGGGATAGCAGTGTGGGCAGTAGTCAGTGCAACTCACAGATCTCTGTGGACGGCAGCTTAAATGCGCTGAAGTCAGAAGTCAAAGTGTTTTATTTTTCTGCAGCTAGCTCCCAGTAGTGCATTGCTATTCCTGCTCTTGATATATGGATAGGAAGTGGAAGCTTAAAAATGCTTGATGATGAAATGCGAGTGTCTTTATCTAATATTAAACCAAATATTCCGAAACTGTGTTCATCCCATCAACCTCATACATCCCATTAAAATAGTAAGTAGCTATTGGTGGTATTAAAGTTTTTTTAATTCTTGCACATACTTACATACTGTTACTTGTAAATACATTTCGTTATTATATCATTTATGTATGTGTCCGTATCTCTTAAAACAAGTTAGTTTAACCTCCTGTTTGCTATTACAACTGAATTACTGTGTCGTGAAATTATGTAGGTGTAAAAAGTGTGTCACCAACATGAAAAGTTTAGAAAGCTCTGCTCTATGGGAATAGTAGTTCTCTTAGCTAAAGTGGAAATTGCCCCTTCTACCTTAGGGACCGTTTGCCAAGACTCCTTGATAGAGTCAACAATGAGAAACATCTTCTTAAAAATAGGTGGAGAAAAAGGAATACCAGGCTTCTCCCATTCCTTAACAATAATTTCTGAAGCCCGATCTGGCACGGGAAAACATTCCAGCATGGAAGGTACATCATAATACTTGTTAAGTTTACTAGACTTTTTAAGGTTGACAATGACAGTAGAGTCGTCCAGAGTAGCCAAAACCTCCTTGAGTAGTAAACGGAGGTGTTCCAGCTTAAACTTGAAGGATACAACTTCAGCATCAGAGGTAGGAATTACTCTGTCAGAATCTGAGATTTCACCCTCAGATGCTACCGAAAAATCCTTCTCATCAGATTTATGAGAGGAAACATTCGGAATAGCCACGACCGAGTCAGATACCTTACGCACTGATTCTTTAGACTTCCTCTTGCACTTTCCCTGTAGCATGGGAAAAGCAGTTAACGCATCAGAAACTGCAGAAGAAATGAGGGAAGAATGTCTTGCAAGGAGACCCCAGCCGGAGCTTGAGTGGAAGCGCAGGCACTGAATTAATGGTTACTAAAATTTGGGACACCTGAGGAGAAAAATGCGGCATATCGTGCACATTGTCAGAAGACTCCTGGACAGCATCCGTCTTAGACAATATAGGCTCAAAAAATCTATCCTTAAGATTTAATGTTCTCTCAACACATGAGGAACCAAAAGGAATTGGTGGTTCAATATTAGCATTCAAACATAAAATACATATGTAATTTGTAACAGACTCTTGGTCCATCTTAACAGAATACATATAAATAATTAAATAATTAAATTATGAACAATTTAAAGAAAAAAACGTTACTGTTTCTTTAAATTTTAAAACAAAACGTTTTGATGCAATGCAAAAACAAAACTGCTTTATTTTTTGAACAAATACAAAAACTAAATTGCTTTATTTTACAAGATATTGAGTAATACCTCAAACAGCCTCTACACCTCAGCAATAGCTTTGCTGAGGTTCCTATTTAAAAAGAAACTGCTTTATTTTTTAAAACCTGAATCCAAACTGGAGCTGTTTCAGTAATGACAGGCTAACAAATGACAGTTAAACTTGAAAAACAATAAAATGCAGGTATCTCTCCTCCACACACAGGAAGTGAGAGAATAACAAATGCGCAATAGATACACTTTTACCTCACACAAGCCAGGCCCATCGTGGGCGTTTCAAAAATAACGTCTCTTAATGCAAAAACTTTAATAAAACCACCAAAATGAGCCAAGTTCTCCTCAAGTCCCCAGTGCCTGCAATACTGCCATACATAATCCCCTTAAAACACTAGGAGTAATGTATAAAGTATCCCTGTCAGGGAAAGGTAAAGTGCCATGTCTTTTCCTTAAAGCAGTTTAAGAAAATAAATTAGCGCTTACCTCAATAAAATCTGCCTGGCAGCAAGGCAGCTCACTAGGTTTGGAGAGGTCCTTTCCCTCACATTGACCTGTGGAAAATAATAATAAGGGCAGCAACTTTTATTTAAATATGAGGGAGGCGCAGTGAGAATTATGTCCCACAAGTTCCCTTTGCTAAAAAACGACAAAAAGCTCTACTGAAAAGACTGAAATAGACTACAGCTACACCCTGGAGTAAAAACAGCACATACTAGTACTGCAAATAACATAATAAACTCTTGATTGAAGAATCTTTTCAGACACCTAACTTTACCACTTCCTTACACTAACGTAGGCAAAGAGAATGACTGGGGTTGGATAGAAGGGAGGTGATAGTTAACAGCTTTGCTGTGGTGCTCTTTGCCGCCTCCTGCTGGCCAGGAGGTGAATATCCCAATAGTAATTAGATGATCCGTGGAATCATCGTGTCATTAGAAAGAAATACGATTTTTGTTGAACAATTTTGTCACAAATTTTGATGCACCATAACAATACTACTTTTTCCTGCTTAATTTTGTATGAATGGTTAAATTATTCATTTTGTATGATTTTTAAATTACGATTTTTATTGTGCACTTTTGTAATGTATGCTTCTCCTTTCCATTCAAAAAAAGCAGGATACGCCTCTTAGCGAGACACCCTGTTTTCAAGGTAAAAGGTGATTTTCAAAGGATTCCAATAAGTGGAAAACAGACAGAGGCGCCTCTAAGCGTAGTATCATCAGGGATAAAAATGGAAATATAGAAAAGTGACCAAAGTGGCTTTATAGTATCCCACCAAGGAAACAGGACTGGCGAGCATTCTTATAAAATCTCACCATCCCAGAGAGCTTTTTAGATTCGGGCCCACATCCTGGGAATGACGGACAATTATGGAAGTTATCTGTTAAAAGATTGTGAATATTTTTTAATTCATTACCCATGGCTACTTTATTTTAGTTTAATGTATAAAATACACATAAGCAAGGAACCGTCTTTGAACACACTCAGAAAGAACAAAGACACAGAGAAAAAGGCTATAATCCAACATACATAAATATTTGCACTAATAGTCCAGACTTTAAAGCATATGAAAGAGTAATATTTAAATGGACACAATTTTCATGATTCAGACAGAACATACAAATTTAAACAACCTTTCAGTGTACTTCTATGATCTAATTTGCTTTTTTCACTTGGTATCCTTTGTTAAAAGGCATCACTAGGTAGGCCCAGCTTTCACTACATTCCAGTGCTGACCAGTTTGCACATGTGCAGCAACTCTCCTTCAGATACCTACAGTGTAATCTAGGTTCCATAACGGCAGCACACATGAACAGAATGAGGTGTTTGAAATGTATTTAGTGTTTAGTGACCCTTTAAGGACTGTCTGATAAGCAGATCTCCATTCCAGGAAAAGAAGAGGACTTGTAAGAGTATTTAATGGCTCACAATATACAGCCTCTGACTGCTTTATTTCCTTAGACTAAAAGAGCAATTTCAGACACTGGGCCACTAAAAATAAATGACAATAATGCACTAATTAACTCTTTCAGGCTAGATTTTAATACAACATCAAACATTCTAAGTCTGAGGAAGGGAAGGCACTTTTATGTCACAGTGATGTTACATCATGTTATGCAACCTGTAAGCAATTGTTGCTCACTCAGATATTTTCCAATGCACAGTACTATTTGCAGGCTTTAAATCAGATAAGAATACTAAGGCAGGTTAGTCCTATGGAGTTTAACTTGCTGCTTTGGTTTATCCCACAATTCCTCTCTGCTTGGATAGTCAGGAAGGGTTTATCCCAGATTCCAAATTATGTTTAGGTTAAGTAGTTAGTACAATGCAAAGGATTTGACCCAGGGATTTAAATCAAAAGTTTGCAAAGCAGATGGGATTTTCTTAAAAGTCACCCATGAACTAAGGAATCCTGTGAGATTTTCGTAAATCTCTACTTTTGAGTTAAATCCCCAAAATGTGGAAAGCTTCTTATATTGCACTGAAATACGTCTTGAATATACACAGAGTAGGGAGTGGTCTATACATGAAAAAAGTGCTCCCATTGCAGGTGCAAAGAATTAAAGGGAATCAAAACTTTTTAAAAAAAAATTATGCAGAGAACACAATTAAGCACTCTATTGCAAAAGATCAGAATACACAATCATTGCTTTTAAAATGCTCATTCGCTTAGTAAAATAATTCAGACGTTTACTTTCCAGGGATACATCCTTGAAAATGCTAATTCTTGCGACTAGCGCTACTGATCAACTCAGTGGCAGTTATTGCTCCAACCCAGCATTTCTCTGTGGCTCCTGTGCAGTATTTTAACTATGTGTATAAACTTATTCATGGGGGTTAAACATATAGCTTTGCAGTGTCACGAATGATAAAAATACAGGATCTAATAAAGCATTACATTTTATTGCTGTAATGGCGCTTTAAGTCTGCAGTCTCAGACGGGAATAGAACAAGTTACAGAGGTAAACTACAAAAGCAGGAAAAATAATTGATTGTGCATTGGATTTTAATTAAAACAGTTACGTCTATTTTTCATGCATCTTAAATATAAAAATAATTAAAGGGACACTGTAGTCAGAATTGTAATGGTTACATTACAAAACTATACATGTAAATAAAGTTTTTTTTCAATGTTGTTCATGTATTAAATGTGTACCGTTTACAAAATATATGTTTAAAATATAAAAAATTTCCAAACTCACTGTGCTGTCTTGTGTTACCGATTTCCAATCCGTGCCGACAATTGCAGTTGTAAGATGGCGACTCCGAGACGCAATGCGCGAGTTACCGCAACGTTATTGGATGCGTTTTTTTTCCCAGTTAGCTCTCATGTCGGCTTGAGTGCCACAATATGCGCATGCGAGAGGAAGCTAATTGTATTGAGCATGCGTTGAATGAGGAGACTGTAATATAATTATATGTAAATAATACACATCCGATTGGCGAGATTGTTAGCCCTTAGACGGCCCACATTTGACGGCTGGATGACGTGATGTCATCGGGATTAAAAGAAAAATAATTTTACTGCTAAATGGAGCTTTGTTTCCTAAAATCACAAGGTACATTACATTGCTATGGTATTTTAAATGATAAATGTTTGTTCGGTTTTGCAGAGAGAAAAAAAAAAGTTAGTAATCCTTTAATGTAAAACAAAAAAAAATGCAAAATGACCCCACTTCGCTAAAATGGAACCGGACGACTACTTAACGGGACTGTAAAGTCAAAATAATAATGAATTAAGCTATATATGGATTTGTGACGTTCTGATTCACAACTGAAATTCTTAACTTTAAAAAAAAAAAAAAATAAGTAACAGGATTTGCCCATCTTTGTTGCAAGAGATCCTTAGATTTGCAACTTCTGAAGATCGGTTTCTCTCTCTTGCCAGATCCCGCAAGCCGGAGCTAATAGACGAATCCTAACTTAAAGGGACATAAAACTCAAAATGTTACTTTCATGATTCAGACAAAACATACAATTTTAAACAACTTTCTATTGTACTTCTATTACCAAATGTTTTTTCGTTTTTGTTGATAAGCAGGAAAGTAAGTTCAGGAGTGTGCACGTGTCTGCAGCTTTATGGCAGCTGTAACAATGTTATACATTAGCAAGAGCACTAGATGTATATTCTCTGATTCATGAAAGAAAAAAATTGGGTTTCATGTCCCTTTAAGGGGACATTGTAGTGCAAAAACTACATGCTCTAGTTTTTTTTAGAGCGTCTAATTTTAGCACTATCGACAATGCACATCTATGTGTTTAACATCCACAAAGAGGTTAAACAGACTGTTAAAAGTAACACTCAGAGAACTGCTGGTCATGAGTGCACACAGCAAATGAGCCAATCAGTACCAGCAACTGAGGCTCCTGAGCTGTACTTTATATGTTGAACCCCTTTGCGAGTTTGCTGGGCCAGTGGTGCTAAAATTACATTCTGTAACAAATTAGTGCACATCATTTTTGCACTATAATGGCATTTTAAATGTCTGTATGGAATGTCTGTTTCGTGTATGAATTAAGACATCTTATAAAAGACTACACATTGATTTGTCTCTGCATAAAGAACTGACAGATATAAATGAGCTCCTACACTCATCAAGCAGTAACTATGTAGCATGTTGTTCAGTTCTTCATTAATCCCTTCATGCCGGGGCGCAAGTGCTTAGATCGGAACGAAGTTCCAATGTAAACACTTGCTGGAAAAATGAAATTGTGATTTCAAGGTGGGGATCAGATCATGGGGGACTGCTTACGCTGTTAGGCACACTCCCAGTCCGATTTATCTTTGCACAAAAAAGGGAGGCTGCAGGACGCCAAATACGATCCATGCCTTCCTATAAAGGCTGTTAGGACGGCATGAAACATCCTAATGGCAACTAGGGGTTAATTTACAGAAAACACAGGTAAAATAAATAAGGAAAGTACATTACAAAGTTTTTCTCTATGTGTAATTAAATATTTGGGC
Source organism: Bombina bombina (assembly GCF_027579735.1). NCBI lineage: Eukaryota > Metazoa > Chordata > Amphibia > Anura > Bombinatoridae > Bombina > Bombina bombina. The sequence goes on from NC_069499.1 coordinate 1,500,260,228, forward strand.
TAGATTAACTGCTGTGTGCAAGCGAAAAAAAAGGGTTTATCGCGGCTGTTTGCACTCATCTGTTTTTTCGCTCATATTACAAGTTGAAAGTAAACTCGATCACGTCTGCGCAATTAAAGTTAACGTATGTCAGATTAGTGCAACCCTCTGAGCTCTGGTTAGCTTTCGCAAAACAAGAAAACTCTCACAAAACACATCATAAATACATTGCAAAGTACAGTTACACTCATCCAAACACAAAGGAAACTAGATATATAGAATACCACGTTTCCCAAAGTATGCATTTCTAGCACTCTGGGCCCTGAACTAGAGGGCGGAATACCCCAACAGGATAATTAAAATATAACCTTTATTATGAAAATTAAAAAAACCCAAATAGGTTATTACACATACAATTTAAAATACACTCCAGTACCCAAATCAGTGTAGTAAATATTATTCATTCATTTAGGATCACTAACTACAGTATTTAACTGGTAATATTAAAGAACATTCAGCCTGGGTTGTGCCAGACTTAGTCTAACCGTTAACATAGTTCTTACATATACTCACTAATATGTCTAATGAATGTAAGAATGACTGAATGAATGCTAAGCTGCGGGAGATCTGCAGCATTTGTCACACTTATTCTTGGTGAACGACTAATTAGAAATTCAATCTGGGGTGTGCCAGATACAGTCTAAATTGTATCAACCACATAAGCAGTGCTATCGAACATATTATTACGAAACAAACTTTTTAGTCTGGGTTGTGCCAGATTTATTTCAATAATTACAGATATTTAATACCAGACGGCGTATAGCGCCGTTAAGTGATCAGTACCTACTTACACACTACCTTGGTTAGGTTGGATAGTACAAACTTTGAAGCTATTACTGTGATAGAATTGACCAGCTATTCCACATACAAGTATTATATTTTTATATTAATGGAAGTAGTGAAGAACTCACTAAATATCAGTAATTTTACTGCTAACCGGGATTGCGCCTGACAGAGTCTATAGTACTATAAAAAAAAAAATTATCAACCAAAGTATAAGAACCTAGTAAATCTGTAAATATTTTCAATACTTGAAATATAAGCAGTACTAATAAGCTGTTAGATAAGAAATGAATATGGCGTGTGTTACACCTAACTCAGCTCAATCCTACAACAGAGGCTAGAAATGAATATATATGCCTAATAATGGTATTCAGGGTTTAAATATTAGTTTAAATAAACCTGGTGATTTTCGTGGCACTAGCTAGATTGATTAACGAATCATATTACCGTACATACAGTCTAGGTTGGATTTAGACTTGTTTCAATAAATGGACTCAATCCCTGAATGAATGGTTAATAAATATCGTGATCTAATAATTATTGTTAACCATATCCACATAGATTGTATCTTAAACTATTCATTTCTGAGCTATTTAATTATTCATAGTATTCTGGATGTTTAATTAACAGCCGTACCTTAGAATATGCTTTATTAACAACTAATGTGACTGTTATGAGCTAATACAATCTTTTCGTCCCTATTCATACAAGAGCAGTTCTAAACAGACAGCGTGATTATTGCTGTCAAATAGCACGTGATCATTGATACAATATTGGCACACTTATTACTTTCTGACTCAATAGATACTTAGATATAGGCATAAATGTAAGCTGACTTAATATATTCTTCAGCTCACTATGAATATGTATATTAACCATAGTTACTTTGGATTCACCAATATCATTTGGCAACCACTTTAACAGATATATACATATCATTTACAATCCTGAGCCTGAGAGTCAATTATTCAAGCTTATCATTTTGATACAAGTTTTCAGATCATTATCTACCCTGACTACCAATTTAGTCCTGGCTTGTTTGTAGCAAGCTATTGAATATACTTAAACTAGCGAGTATTATTGGTCACATCTTAGATCACTCATCACTGTGATATTATACAGGCCTAATTATTACTTTCAGTGATCAGACCTAATATTTACTACACTGATCTGGGTACTGGAGTGTATTTTAAATTGTATGTGTAATAACCTATTTAGGTTTTTTTAATTTTCATAATAAAGGTTATATTTTAATTATCCTGTTGGGGTATTCCGCCCTCTAGTTCAGGGCCCAGAGTGCTAGAAGTGCATACTTTGGGAAACGTGGTATTCTATATATCTAGTTTCCTTTGTGTTTGGATTAATATTTATGCACAAGCACCATTTCCTCCTAACAGTTATAGGTTGAATAACATAGAATTGCCTATGCATATACATATATATTACTAGAGGAAAAGCCCATGTAGTGCCACTGTTCATTTGGTGTGCTAGTACAGTTACACTCATAATAACACCATCTAATAATTATAAAAAAAAATTGCAGAAAAAAAGTTAAAGGGCTCAAAGATACAAGGTCTCCGGTTTTAGGGGGGAAAAGGCAGGCAAAGGGTTTTAACAGATAGATAGATAGATAGATAGATAGATAGATAGATAGATAGATAGATGATAGATAGATAGATAGATAGATAGATGATACACACACATGTCTAAAGTTGCCTGATGAAATGGGCTTGCGTCTGAGAAACGCGTTGCATGTTTTATTAACCTGACTGAATTAAAGGTTTTACTTCCATTTTGGTGCAGTTTTCTCTCTAAAACATCAGAGTGATAGAGAGTCATAGGGATTACTTTTAACTCCTAACTCCTCCAACTAAGAGGGACCCAGACAAACACAAGAGGCCAGCTAGCCCTGCACTGGGAGGGATCCTGATTGCCTGTAAAGCCCAGGCAGCCAGTCAGATGGAGGCTGTTGAGATCCTGCTTGCTCTTCTAGCACTTATCTATTGTGCTTTATTCATTGTAAGTAACCTTTTGGGAATTTTTACTCTGATCAATATATGTTTTGAAACTTTCTGCACCATGAGGCGCCCTTCGTCTTTCCATTCCACGTCTAAAGATGTATGTGTACGTATATGTGTGTGTGTGTGTGTACGTACGTATATGTGTGTGTGTATGTACGTATGTGTGTGTGTGTATGTACGTATGTGTGTGTGTGTATGTACGTATGTGTGTGTGTGTGTATGTACGTATGTGTGTGTGTGTATGTACGTATGTGTGTGTGTGTATGTACGTATGTGTGTGTGTGTATGTACGTATATCTGTGTGCATGTACGTATATGTGTGTGTGTGTGTATGTACGTATATGTGTGTGTGTGTATGTACGCATATGTGTGTGTGTGTGTGTGTGTGTGTGTACGTATATGTGTGTACGTACGTATATGTGTGTGTGTGTGTATGTACGTATATGTGTGTGTGTGTGTGTACGTACGTATATGTGTGTGTGTATGTACATACGTATATGTGTGTGTGTATGTACGTATATATGTGTGTGTGTGTGTGTACGTACGTATATGTGTGTGAGTACGTACGTATATGTATGTGTGTGTGTGTGTGTACGTACGTATATGTGTGTGTGTACGTACGTACGTACGTATATGTGTGTGTACGTACGTACGTATATGTGTGTGTACGTACGTACGTATATGTGTGTGTACGTACGTACGTATATGTGTGTGTATGTATGTACGTATATGTGTGTGTGTGTGTACGTACGTATATGTGTGTGTGTGTACGTACGTATATGTGTGTGTGTGTATATGTGTGTGTGTGTGTATGTACGTATATGTGTTTGTTTTGTGTGTGTACGTACGTATATGTGTGTATGTGTGTACGTACGTATATATATATATATATATATATATATATATATATATATATATATATATAAATATAGGTATAAATGTATATTGTACCAAAATACCATCAGATATATGTAGAAATATGTATTTATGAATAAATAGAACATATTCTGCTATGTGCAGAACATTGGAATGTGAAATAACCCTCCACGTCTAATCTGGCGCTTTATAGGGAGTTACATATTGAATAGAATATATTTAATGCAAAATCCACCACCAAAAAAACAGAATTTATGCTTACCTGATAAATTACTTTCTCCAACGGTGTGTCCGGTCCACGGCGTCATCCTTACTTGTGGGATATTCTCTTCCCCAACAGGAAATGGCAAAGAGTCCCAGCAAAGCTGGTCACATGATCCCTCCTAGGCTCCGCCCACCCCAGTCATTCGACCGACGGACAGGAGGAAAACAGAATTTATGTTTACCTGATAAATTACTTTCTCCAACGGTGTGTCCGGTCCACGGCGTCATCCTTACTTGTGGGATATTCTCTTCCCCAACAGGAAATGGCAAAGAGCCCAGCAAAGCTGGTCACATGATCCCTCCTAGGCTCCGCCTACCCCAGTCATTCGACCGACGTTAAGGAGGAATATTTGCATAGGAGAAACCATATGGTACCGTGGTGACTGTAGTTAAAGAAAATAAATTATCAGACCTGATTAAAAAAACCAGGGCGGGCCGTGGACCGGACACACCGTTGGAGAAAGTAATTTATCAGGTAAACATAAATTCTGTTTTCTCCAACATAGGTGTGTCCGGTCCACGGCGTCATCCTTACTTGTGGGAACCAATACCAAAGCTTTAGGACACGGATGAAGGGAGGGAGCAAATCAGGTCACCTAAATGGAAGGCACCACGGCTTGCAAAACCTTTCTCCCAAAAATAGCCTCAGAAGAAGCAAAAGTATCAAACTTGTAAAATTTGGTAAAAGTGTGCAGTGAAGACCAAGTCGCTGCCCTACATATCTGATCAACAGAAGCCTCGTTCTTGAAGGCCCAAGTGGAAGCCACAGCCCTAGTGGAATGAGCTGTGATTCTTTCGGGAGGCTGCCGTCCGGCAGTCTCGTAAGCCAATCTGATGATGCTTTTAATCCAAAAAGAGAAAGAGGTAGAAGTTGCTTTTTGACCTCTCCTTTTACCGGAATAAACAACAAACAAGGAAGATGTTTGTCTAAAATCCTTTGTAGCATCTAAATAGAATTTTAGAGCGCGAACAACATCCAAATTGTGCAACAAACGTTCCTTCTTCGAAACTGGTTTCGGACACAGAGAAGGTACGATAATCTCCTGGTTAATGTTTTTGTTAGAAACAACTTTTGGAAGAAAACCAGGTTTAGTACGTAAAACCACCTTATCTGCATGGAACACCAGATAAGGAGGAGAACACTGCAGAGCAGATAATTCTGAAACTCTTCTAGCAGAAGAAATTGCAACTAAAAACAAAACTTTCCAAGATAATAACTTAATATCAACGGAATGCAAGGGTTCAAACGGAACCCCCTGAAGAACTGAAAGAACTAAATTGAGACTCCAAGGAGGAGTCAAAGGTTTGTAAACAGGCTTAATTCTAACCAGAGCCTGAACAAAAGCTTGAACATCTGGCACAGCGGCCAGCTTTTTGTGAAGTAACACAGACAAGGCAGAAATCTGTCCCTTCAGGGAACTTGCAGATAAACCTTTTTCCAATCCTTCTTGAAGGAAGGATAGAATCCTAGGAATCTTAACCTTGTCCCAAGGGAATCCTTTAGATTCACACCAACAGATATATTTTTTCCAAATTTTGTGGTAAATCTTTCTAGTTACAGGCTTTCTGGCCTGAACAAGAGTATCGATAACAGGATCTGAGAACCCTCGCTTCGATAAGATCAAGCGTTCAATCTCCAAGCAGTCAGCTGGAGTGAAACCAGATTCGGGTGTTCGAACGGACCCTGAACAAGAAGGTCTCGTCTCAAAGGTAGCTTCCAAGGTGGAGCCGATGACATATTCACCAGATCTGCATACCAAGTCCTGCGTGGCCACGCAGGAGCTATCAAGATCACCGACGCCCTCTCCTGATTGATTCTGGCTACCAGCCTGGGGATGAGAGGAAACGGCGGGAACACGTAAGCTAGTTTGAAGGTCCAAGGTGCTACTAGTGCATCCACTAGAGCCGCCTTGGGATCCCTGGATCTGGACCCGTAGCAAGGAACTTTGAAGTTCTGACGAGAGGCCATCAGATCCATGTCTGGAATGCCCCACAGCTGAGTGACTTGGGCAAAGATTTCCGGATGGAGTTCCCACTCCCCCGGATGTAATGTCTGACGACTCAGAAAATCCGCTTCCCAATTTTCCACTCCTGGGATGTGGATAGCAGACAGGTGGCAGGAGTGAAACTCCGCCCATAGAATGATTTTGGTCACTTCTTCCATCGCCAGGGAACTCCTTGTTCCCCCCTGATGGTTGATGTACGCAACAGTTGTCATGTTGTCTGATTGAAACCGTATGAACTTGGCCCTCGCTAGCTGAGGCCAAGCCTTGAGAGCATTGAATATCGCTCTCAGTTCCAGAATATTTATCGGTAGAAGAGATTCTTCCCGAGACCAAAGACCCTGAGCTTTCAGGGATCCCCAGACCGCGCCCCAGCCCATCAGACTGGCGTCGGTCGTGACAATGACCCACTCTGGTCTGCGGAATGTCATCCCTCGTGACAGGTTGTCCAGGGACAGCCACCAACGGAGTGAGTCTCTGGTCCTCTGATTTACTTGTATCTTCGGAGACAAGTCTGTATAGGCCCCATTCCACTGACTGAGCATGCACAGTTGTAATGGTCTTAGATGAATGCGTGCAAAAGGAACTATGTCCATTGCCGCTACCATCAACCCGATCACTTCCATGCACTGAGCTATGGAAGGAAGAGGAACGGAATGAAGTATCCGACAAGAGTCTAGAAGTTTTGTTTTTCTGGCCTCTGTCAGAAAAATCCTCATTTCTAAGGAGTCTATTATGGTTCCCAAGAAGGGAACCCTTGTTGACGGAGATAGAGAACTCTTTTCCACGTTCACTTTCCATCCGTGAGATCTGAGAAAGGCCAGGACAATGTCCGTGTGAGCCTTTGCTTGAGGAAGGGACGACGCTTGAATCAGAATGTCGTCCAAGTAAGGTACTACAGCAATGCCCCTTGGTCTTAGCACAGCTAGAAGGGACCCTAGTACCTTTGTGAAAATCCTTGGAGCAGTGGCTAATCCGAAAGGAAGCGCCACGAACTGGTAATGTTTGTCCAGGAATGCGAACCTCAGGAACCGATGATGTTCCTTGTGGATAGGAATATGTAGATACGCATCCTTTAAATCCACCGTGGTCATGAATTGACCTTCCTGGATGGAAGGAAGAATTGTTCGAATGGTTTCCATCTTGAACGATGGAACCTTGAGAAACTTGTTTAAGATCTTGAGATCTAAGATTGGTCTGAACGTTCCCTCTTTCTTGGGAACTATAAACAGATTGGAGTAGAACCCCATCCCTTGTTCTCTTAATGGAACAGGATGAATCACTCCCATTTTTAACAGGTCTTCTACACAATGTAAGAATGCCTGTCTTTTTATGTGGTCTGAAGACAACTGAGACCTGTGGAACCTCCCCCTTGGGGGAAGTCCCTTGAATTCCAGGAGATAACCTTGGGAGACTATTTCTAGCGCCCAAGGATCCAGAACATCTCTTGCCCAAGCCTGAGCGAAGAGAGAGTCTGCCCCCCACCAGATCCGGTCCCGGATCGGGGGCCAACATTTCATGCTGTCTTGGTAGCAGTGGCAGGTTTCTTGGCCTGCTTTCCCTTGTTCCAGCCTTGCATTGGTCTCCAAGCTGGCTTGGCTTGAGAAGAATTACCCTCTTGCTTAGAGGACGTAGCACTTTGGGCTGGTCCGTTTCTACGAAAGGGACGAAAATTAGGTTTATTTTTTGCCTTGAAAGGCCGATCCTGAGGAAGGGCGTGGCCCTTACCCCCAGTGATATCAGAGATAATCTCTTTCAAGTCAGGGCCAAACAGCGTTTTCCCCTTGAAAGGAATGCTAAGTAGCTTGTTCTTGGAAGACGCATCAGCCGACCAAGATTTCAACCAAAGCGCTCTGCGCGCCACAATAGCAAACCCAGAATTCTTAGCCGCTAACCTAGCCAATTGCAAAGTGGCGTCTAGGGAGAAAGAATTAGCCAATTTGAGAGCATTGATTCTGTCCATAATCTCCTCAAAAGGAGGAGAATCACTATCGACCGCCTTTATCAGCTCATCGAACCAGAAACATGCGGCTGTAGCGACAGGGACAATGCATGAAATTGGTTGTAGAAGGTAACCCTGCTGAACAAACATCTTTTTAAGCAAACCTTCTAATTTTTTATCCATAGGATCTTTGAAAGCACAACTATCCTCTATGGGTATAGTGGTGCGTTTGTTTAAAGTGGAAACCGCTCCCTCGACCTTAGGGACTGTCTGCCATAAGTCCTTTCTGGGGTCGACCATAGGAAACAATTTTTTAAATATGGGGGGAGGGACGAAAGGAATACCGGGCCTTTCCCATTCTTTATTAACAATGTCCGCCACCCGCTTGGGTATAGGAAAAGCTTCTGGGAGCCCCGGCACCTCTAGGAACTTGTCCATTTTACATAGTTTCTCTGGGATGACCAACTTGTCACAATCATCCAGAGTGGATAATACCTCCTTAAGCAGAATGCGGAGATGTTCCAACTTAAATTTAAATGCAATCACATCAGGTTCAGCTTGTTGAGAAATGTTCCCTGAATCAGTAATTTCTCCCTCAGACAAAACCTCCCTGGCCCCATCAGACTGGGTTAGGGGCCCTTCAGAAATATTATTATCAGCGTCGTCATGCTCTTCAGTATCTAAAACAGAGCAGTCGCGCTTACGCTGATAAGTGTTCATTTTGGCTAAAATGTTTTTGACAGAATTATCCATTACAGCCGTTAATTGTTGCATAGTAAGGAGTATTGGCGCGCTAGATGTACTAGGGGCCTCCTGAGTGGGCAAGACTCGTGTAGACGAAGGAGGGAATGATGCAGTACCATGCTTACTCCCCTCACTTGAGGAATCATCTTGGGCATCATTGTCATTGTCACATAAATCACATTTATTTAAATGAATAGGAATTCTGGCTTCCCCACATTCAGAACACAGTCTATCTGGTAGTTCAGACATGTTAAACAGGCATAAACTTGATAACAAAGTACAAAAAACGTTTTAAAATAAAACCGTTACTGTCACTTTAAATTTTAAACTGAACACACTTTATTACTGCAATTGCGAAAAAACATGAAGGAATTGTTCAAAATTCACCAAATTTTCACCACAGTGTCTTAAAGCCTTAAAAGTATTGCACACCAAATTTGGAAGCTTTAACCCTTAAAATAACGGAACCGGAGCCGTTTTGAACTTTAACCCCTTTACAGTCCCTGGTATCTGCTTTGCTGAGACCCAACCAAGCCCCAAGGGGAATACGATACCAAATGACGCCTTCAGAAAGTCTTTTCTAAGTATCAGAGCTCCTCTCACATGCGACTGCATGCCATGCCTCTCAAAACAAGTGCGCAACACCGGCGCGAAAATGAGGCTCTGCCTATGCTTTGGGAAAGCCCCTAAAGAATAAGGTGTCTAAAACAGTGCCTGCCGATATTATTATATCAAAATACCCAGATAAAATGATTCCTCAAGGCTAAATATGTGTTAATAATCAATCGATTTAGCCCAGAAAAAGTCTACAGTCTTAATAAGCCCTTTTGAAGCCCTTATTTACGATCGTAATAAACATGGCTTACCGGATCCCATAGGGAAAATGACAGCTTCCAGCATTACATCGTCTTGTTAGAATGTGTCATACCTCAAGCAGCAAGAGACTGCTCACTGTTCCCCCAACTGAAGTTAATTGCTCTCAACAGTCCTGTGTGGAACAGCCATGGATTTTAGTGACGGTTGCTAAAATCATTTTCCTCATACAAACAGAAATCTTCATCTCTTTTCTGTTTCTGAGTAAATAGTACATACCAGCACTATTTCAAAATAACAAACTCTTGATTGAATAATAAAAACTACAGTTAAACACTAAAAAACTCTAAGCCATCTCCGTGGAGATGTTGCCTGTACAACGGCAAAGAGAATGACTGGGGTAGGCGGAGCCTAGGAGGGATCATGTGACCAGCTTTGCTGGGCTCTTTGCCATTTCCTGTTGGGGAAGAGAATATCCCACAAGTAAGGATGACGCCGTGGACCGGACACACCTATGTTGGAGAAATATATATAGGAGAAACCATATGATACCGTGGTGACTGTAATTAGAGAAAATAATTCATCAGACCTGATTAAAAAACCAGGGCGGGCCGTGGACCGGACACACCGTTGGAGAAAGTAATTTATCAGGTAAGCATAAATTCTGTTTTCTCCAACATTGGTGTGTCCGGTCCACGGCGTCATCCTTACTTGTGGGAACCAATACCAAAGCTTTAGGACACGGATGAAGGGAGGGAGCAAATCAGGTCACCTAAATGGAAGGCACCACGGCTTGCAAAACCTTTCTACCAAAAATAGCCTCAGAAGAAGCAAAAGTATCAAATTTGTAAAATTTGGCAAAAGTGTGCAGTGAAGACCAAGTCGCTGCCTTACATATCTGGTCAACAGAAGCCTCGTTCTTGAAGGCCCATGTGGAAGCCACAGCCCTAGTGGAGTGAGCTGTGATTCTTTCAGGAGGCTGCCGTCCGGCAGTCTCATAAGCCAATCGGATAATGCTTTTAAGCCAAAAGGAAAGAGAGGTAGAAGTCGCTTTTAGACCTCTCCTTTTACCAGAATAAATAACAAAGAAGGAAGATGTTTGTCTGAAATCTTTAGTAGCCTCTAAATAGAATTTTAGAGCACGGACTACGTCCAAATTGTGTAACAAACGTTCCTTCTTTGAAACTGGATTCGGACACAAAGAAGGTACAACTATCTCCTGGTTAATATTTTTGTTGGAAACAACTTTCGGAAAAGAAAACCAGGCTTAGTACGCAAAACCACCTTATCTGCATGGAACACCAGATAGGGCGGAGAACACTACAGAGCAGATAACTCTGAAACTCTTCTAGCAGAAGAAATTGCAACCAAAAACAAAACTTTCCAAGATAATAACTTAATATCTACGGAATGTAAGGGTTCAAACGGAACCCCTTGAAGAACTGAAAGAACTAGATTTAGACTCCAGGGAGGAGTCAAAGGTCTGTAAACAGGCTTGATCCTAACCAGAGCCTGAACAAATGCTTGAACATCTGGCACAGCTGCCAGTCTTTTGTGAAGTAAAACAGATAAAGCAGAGATCTGTCCCTTCAGAGAACTTGCAGATAATCCTTTCTCCAAACCTTCTTGTAGAAAGGATAGAATCTTAGGAATTTTTATCTTGTTCCATGGGAATCCTTTAGATTCACACCAACAGATATATTTTTTCCATATTTTATGGTAAATTTTTCTAGTTACAGGCTTTCTAGCCTGAATCAGAGTATCTATTACAGAATCTGAAAACCCACGCTTTGATAAAATCAAGCGTTCAATCTCCAAGCCGTCAGTTGGAGGGAAACCAGATTCGGATGTTCGAATGGACCCTGAACAAGAAGGTCCTGTCTCAAAGGTAGCTTCCATGGTGGAGCCGATGACATATTCACCAGGTCTGCATACCAAGTCCTGCGTGGCCACGCAGGAGCTATCAAGATCACCGAGGCCCTCTCTTGATTGATCCTGGCTACCAGCCTGGGGATGAGAGGAAACGGTGGGAATACATAAGCTAGGTTGAAGGTCCAAGGTGCTACTAGTGCATCTACTAGGGTCGCCTTGGGATCCCTGGATCTGGACCCGTAGCAAGGAACCTTGAAGTTCTGACGAGACGCAATCAGATCCATGTCTGGAATGCCCCATAATTGACTTATTTGGGCAAAGATTTCCGGATGGAGTTCCCACTCCCCCGGATGGAATGTCTGACGACTCAGAAAATCCGCTTCCCAATTTTCCACTCCTGGGATGTGGATCGCAGACAAGTGGCAGGAGTGATCCTCCGCCCATTGAATTATCTTGGTCACTTCTTTCATCGCCAGGGAAGTCCTTGTTCCCCCCTGATGATTGATATATGCAACGGTCGTCATGTTGTCTGACTGAAACCTTATGAATTTGGCCTTTGCTAGTTGAGGCCAAGCTCTGAGAGCATTGAATATCGCTCTCAGTTCCAGAATGTTTATCGGGAGAAGAGACTCTTCCCGAGACCATAGACCCTGAGCTTTCAGGGATTCCCAGACCGCGCCCCAGCCCACTAGGCTGGCGTCGGTCATGACAATGACCCACTCTGGTCTGCGGAAGCTCATTCCCTGTGACAGATTGTCCAGGGTCAGCCACCAACGGAGTGAATCTCTGGTCTTTTGATCTACTTGAATCGTCGGAGACAAGTCTGTATAATCCCCATTCCACTGTCTGAGCATGCACAGTTGTAATGGTCTTAGATGAATTCGTGCAAAAGGAACTATGTCCATTGTTGCAACCATCAATCCTATTACTTCCATGCACTGCGCTATGGAAGGACGAGGAACAGAATGAAGTAATTGACAAGAGCTTAGAAGTTTTGATTTTCTGACCTCTGTCAGAAAAATCCTCATTTCTAAGGAATCTATTATTGTTCCCAAGAAGGGAACTCTTGTTGACGGGGACAGAGAACTTTTTTCTTTGTTCACCTTCCATCCGTGAGATCTGAGAAAGGCTAGGACGATGTCCGTATGAGCCTTTGCTTTTGACAGGGACGACGCTTGAATCAGGATGTCGTCCAAGTAAGGTACTACTGCAATGCCCCTTGGTCTTAGAACCGCTAGAAGGGACCCTAGTACCTTTGTGAAAATCCTTGGAGCAGTGGCTAATCCAAATGGAAGTTCCATAAACTGGTAATGCTTGTCCAGAAAAGCGAACCTTAGGAACTGATGTTCCTTGTGGATAGGAATATGTAGGTACGCATCCTTTAAATCCACGGTAGTCATAAATTGATTTTCCTGGATAGTAGGTAGGATCGTTCGAATAGTTTCCATTTTGAACGATGGTACCCTGAGAAATTTGTTTAGGATCTTTAGATCCAAAATTGGTCTGAATGTTCCCTCTTTTTTGGGAACTATGAACAGATTGGAATAAAATCCCATTCCTTGTTCTCTTATTGGAACTGGATGTATCACTCCCATCTTTAACAGTTCTTCTACACAATGTAAGAATGCCTGTCTCTTTATTTGGTTTGAAGATAATTGAGACCTGTGGAACCTTCCCCTTGGGGGTAGTTCCTTGAATTCCAGGAGATACCCTTGAGAAACTATTTCTAGCGCCCAAGGATCCTGAACATCTCTTGCCCAAGCCTGAGCAAAGAGAGAAAGTCTGCCCCCCACTAGATCCGGTCCCGGATCGGGGGCTATCCCTTCATGCTGTTTTGGTAGCAGTGGTAGGCTTCTTGGCCTGCTTACCCTTGTTCCAGCCTTGCATTGGTTTCCAGGCTGGTTTGGGTTGTGAAGTATTACCCTCTTGCTTAGAGGATACAGAATTAGAGACTGGTCCGTTTCTGCGAAAGGGACGAAAATTAGGCTTATTATTAGCCTTAAAAGACCTATCCTGTGGGAGGGCGTGGCCCTTTCCCCCAGTGATGTCTGAAATAATCTCTTTCAAATCAGGTCCAAATAATGTTTTACCTTTGAAAGGAATGTTAAGCAATTTTGTCTTGGAAGACACATCCGCTGACCAAGACTTTAGCCAAAGCACTCTGCGCGCCACGACAACAAACCCTGAATTTTTCGCCGCTAATCTAGCTAATTGCAAAGCGGCATCTAAAACAAAAGAGTTAGCCAATTTAAGTGCTTGAACTCTGTCCATAACCTCCTCATACGAAGATTCTTTACTGAGCGATTTTTCTAGTTCCTCGAACCAGAAACACGCTGCCGTAGTGACAGGAACAATGCATGAAATTGGTTGTAGAAGGTAACCTTGCTGTACAAAAATCTTTTTAAGCAAACCCTCTAATTTCTTATCCATATGATCTTAGAAAGCACAACTATCTTCGATAGGAATAGTAGTGCGTTTGTTTAGAGTAGAAACCGCCCCCTCGACCTTGGGGACTGTCTGCCATAAGTCCTTTCTGGGGTCGACTATAGGAAATAATTTCTTAAATATAGGGGGGGGAACAAAAGGTATGCCGGGCCTTTCCCACTCTTTATTTACTATGTCCGCCACCCGCTTGGGTATAGGAAAAGCGTCGGGGGGCACCGGAACCTCTAGGAACTTGTCCATCTTACATAATTTCTCTGGAATGACCAAATTGTCACAATCATCCAGAGTAGATAACACCTCCTTAAGCAGTGCGCGGAGATGTTCTAATTTAAATTTAAATGTCACAACATCAGGTTCAGCTTGATGAGAAATTATTCCTGAATCTGAAATTTCTCCATCAGACAAAACCTCCCTCATGGCCCCTTGAGATTGGTGTGAGGGTATGTCAGAACAGTTATCATCAGCGTCCTCTTGCTCTTCAGTGTTTAAAACAGAGCAATCGCGCTTTCTATGATAAGTAGGCATTTTGGATAAAAGATTTGCTATGGAGTTATCTATTACAGCCGTTAATTGTTGCATGGTAATAAGTATTGGCGCACTAGATGTACTAGGGGCCTCCTGTGTGGGCATAACTGGTGTAGACATAGTAGGGGATGATGTAGTATCATGTTTACTCCCCTCATTTGAGGAATCATCTTGGGCAATATCATTATCTGTTGCATTACTGTCCTTACTTTGTTTGGACACTATGGCACAATTATCACATAAATTTAAATGGGGAGACACATTGGCTTTCATACATATAGAACATAGCTTATCTGATGGTACAGACATGTTAAACAGGCTTAAACTTGTCAACAAAGCACAAAAAACGTTTTAAAATAAAACCGTTACTGTCACTTTAAATTTCAAACTGAAAACACTTTATTACTGAATATGTGAAAAAGTATGAAGGAATTGTTCAAAATTCACCAAAATTTCACCACAGTGTCTTAAAGCATTAAAAGTATTGCACACCAAATTTCAGAGCTTTAACCCTTAAATTAACGGAACCGGAGCCGTTTTTACATTTAACCCCTATACAGTCCCAGAATGAGGCTCTGTCTATAACTAGAAAGGCCCCATCTGAAAAAGGTGTCCAACACAGTGCCTGCCGTTTTTCTAAACGTTCCCCAAGATTATAATACCAATAATTAGTTAGAATCTGCATAATATGCCTAGTAAAGCAATTGTTTTAGCCCAGAAAAATGTCTACCAGTTTTTAAGCCCTTTTTGAAGCCCTTTATTCTTTTATGTTTAACTAAGAAAATGGCTTACCGGTCCCCATGAGGGGAAATGACAGCCTTCCAGCATTACACAGTCTTGTTAGAAATATGGCTAGTCATACCTTAAGCAGAAAAGACTGCTAACTGTTTCCCCCAACTGAAGTTACTTCATCTCAACAGTCCTGTGTGGAAACAGCAATCGATTTTAGTTACTGTCTGCTAAAAATCATCTTCCTCTTACAAACAGAAATCTTCATCCTTTTCTGTTTCAGAGTAAATAGTACATACCAGCACTATTTTAAAATAACAAACACTTGATAGAAGAATAAAACTACAAAAAACTCTTAACCATCTCCGTGGAGATGTTGCCTGTGCAACGGCAAAGAGAATGACTGGGGTGGGCGGAGCCTAGGAGGGATCATGTGACCAGCTTTGCTGGGACTCTTTGCCATTTCCTGTTGGGGAAGAGAATATCCCACAAGTAAGGATGACGCCGTGGACCGGACACACCAATGTTGGAGAAAACAATTCATCTTTTTGAAAGACGGCCCTTGTTTAATAGGAAATCTCTTCTAATAAGCCAAGATGAGAGCCCATACTACTTTATATTGTGTCTGTGCTGCAATAAATGTATATACTTAGTGTCAAAAAGTACTTATGTTCTGCCACTAAGTAAATAAATACATCTCTAAAATGTTAAGATTGTGTCATTTTTATTTTTACATTTACAATAAAGGAAAACTGTGTAACCATCCCTTCAGGCACCTAAAACAATCAGTTACTGCAGTGTGCTTTGAACTTTCTCTTTAAAGACTCTTTGCTTCCTCATCCCCTCCCAGACAAAAAGATTGGTACACTACTATCAGCCACACACACCTGCATAAATACATACAGTAACTAATACTTATTTCACTGCTATATGATAATTATACTGCTGCAGCACCCCCTATGGGTCTGCTGTTGCACAGCAGCTACACGTAGGCACTGTTACAGGCACTAAGGATGGGGACCCAGTAAGATTTGACTTAAAAAAAGAAATTATTCTAGAAATAGTTGTTTTGGGGAAATCTTGGCCAACTTGGGCAAAAAGTGGAAATATGTTTAGGCATCTGAAAAGTAAAGAGTAAGTAAAGTAGTATTACACTGCACAAAATACTGAACTTTGTTATCACAGCTGTTAGCATTGGTACCAAACCGAAAGCGTTGGGGTTAGTGTTGGTACCTAACTGTCATGTTGCTGCGCATTGTTAAAGGTCGGCCCTGTATAGGCAATATAGATCAATACAGAAACAAGGCTCAAATATAATTGAAAAAATAAAAAAACTTGAATCATTTTTTGAAAGACAATTATATTGTGCATATGGGTGACGTTATATATATATATAAAGCAATCCTAAAAGTAAATCCGTTCTCCTGGGTCAAAAGCCTGGGTGCAAACATGAAAATAATACAGCAACAAGTGAAAGCACTCTCAGGACTTGTTAGTAGTGAGTCATAAACTAATGTTTATTTGACGTTTCGGGGTTCACACAGACCCCTTTATCCTGGATGAAGGGGTCTGTGTGAACTCCGAAACGTCAAATAAACAGTAGTTTATGACTCACTACTAACAAGTCCTGAGAATGATTTTGCTTGTTCCTGTGTATGTATGTATGTATGTATGTATGTATATATAGATAGATAGATAGATAGATAGATATATTTATTATATAACTTTAAAAAAATAGAGGCTACACTGGAATTTTTGATTCTACATTATCACTGAATAATATGTAATCAAAGCAAAATAAAATTATAATTTTATATAAACAATCTTTAAATAAGTCATTCTTAAAGGACCAGTAAATGCAGTAGATTTGCATAATCGACAAATGCATGATAAAAAGACCACGCAATAGCGCTTAGTCTGAACGTCGAATGAGTAGATGTTTTACTATTTCCACTCCTCCTGTACCATGTGACAGCCATCAGCCAATGACAAATGCATATACGTATATTGTGAATTCTTGCACATGCTCAGTAGGAGCTGGTGACTCAAAAAGTATAAATATAAAAAGACTGTGCACATCTTGTTAATGGACGTAAATTGGAAAAAGGTTTAAAATTGCTGCTCTATCTGATTCATGAATGTTTAATTTTGACTTGAGTGTCAAGCAATATGAGTATTTGTCAGTTTCAGAAATGATGGGACAATCTGGTCTAGAGTATATTGAATTAAGTGGACAGTAAAGTCAAAATTAAACTTTCATGATTCAGATGAAGCATGTAACTTTAAACAACTTCCCAATTTACTCCTATTATCTCGTTTGCATCACTCTCTTGGAATCATTTGTTGAAAAGCATACCTAGGCAGGCTCAGAAGCAGTAATGCACTGCTGGGAGCTAGCTGCACATATATGCCTCTTGGCATTGGTTCACCAGATGTGTTCAGCTAGAACCAAGGTGTGTATTGCTGTTTCTTCATCAAAGGATACCAAGATAATAAAGCAAATATGATAATAGAGTTCATTTGAAAAGTTGTTTTACATTGTATTTTCTAACTGAATTATGAAAGTACTAATTTGTGCTTTATGCCCCTTTAAAAAGCTTTTGAAACTACAAAAATGTAAAAAGGCAGAAGGTGAATGCAGGTGGGATATTTTATAGCAGATAGGAATATTGTGCTAGATACAATATAGTCTTTGGGAAGAAAATATGGAATCTGCTATTAGCCTCCTGGATTTTGTTTATATACACTAATCAACATGATCAAACATCGGTCTTAAAGTGATTCTTGATGCTTAAGTGCCCGTTTTTTAAAAATTTGATTAAAAACAGGGGCACTTTAATTCATCAAAATTTTCATTTCACTCCTGTTGTGAAAAAAAACTTACCTTTTAATCTTCATAGCAGCTCCAGCATCCTCCACCCGTTTCAACGCCTCTTCCTGGGTCTAAAATGAGGCATCCAGCTTCCTCCAATCACAGCAGTGAATCAGACACTGAATCCCCCGGGGGGGGGGGGGAAGCTGTGATTGGAGGATGACCTATCAATCATTTCTGACATCAGAAATGGCTTGTGAGACCGGAGGAAGCTGGAGAAGCTGTGAAGATTAAAAGGTAAGTTTTTTTGTCACAACAGGAGTGAAATGCAAATTTTGATGAATTAAAGTGCCCCTGTTTTTAATCAAAGTTTTAAAAACCGGGCACTTTAGCATCAAAATTTACATTCACTTTAATAGAAATGTGATTGGATACAGTAAATGACATTACTGGCTAATATATCCCAGTATACAAAGTAATGTAACTATCAGCCTGACAATATCAGGGCTTGCACAGTATTTATATGCACACATACACACTGCTAGTTATGATAAATGTATCACTTATGTCACAGTGATTTGTGTGACATGACAATGACGTGCCTTCTCAATGGAGTGGCAGGGATCAGTACTTAGGCCTCGCCTCAGCAAGACCCTTTTCTACAAACAGTAAGAGCAGAACTTTCATGACGTGTTCAGTGAGATCCCTCAGCAGTAGTCTGTGCACTTAGCTACAGCTCCAATTCCTACCAGGTCTCACAAGCAATGCCCAGTGCACACATCCCCAGGGGATATGACACCCTATGAAACTGGACACTTGTGACCGTGGCTTCTAATATTTGCAGAGTTGCTGTATGCAAAACATTTCCTACTTGCAAATGGAATATTTCCCATGCAGATTTGTCATGCTCATAAGATCCAAGGATATATATAGGGAGAAAACCCTTTATCCAAACTGCTTGAGAGCGGAAAAGGTTAGGATTTTGGAATATTTGCATCTGTAAAATGGGACAGCTTGGAGAGGGGATAAGACCAAGTGTAACCAACAATATCGTATGTGATTTAGGCAATATTTGCATGCCATAATACAGCTTATACATGAAACCTAAAGGTCATTTATATAACTTTTAATACTTTTGTATACAGAGAACTTATAAATACAGGTTACCCTCGTTTTACAACGATTCAATTTACACCGTTTCAGAATAACAGAATTTATGTTTACCTGATAAATTTCTTTCTCCAACGGTGTGTCCGGTCCACGGCGTCATCC
Source organism: Bombina bombina (assembly GCF_027579735.1). Classification (NCBI taxonomy): domain Eukaryota; kingdom Metazoa; phylum Chordata; class Amphibia; order Anura; family Bombinatoridae; genus Bombina; species Bombina bombina. Next base: position 1,500,279,368 of record NC_069499.1, read on the forward strand.
TTACTTGTGGGATATTCTCTTCCCCAACAGGAAATGGCAAAGAGCCCAGCAAAGCTGGTCACATGATCCCTCCTAGGCTCCGCCTACCCCAGTCATTCGACCGACGTTAAGGAGGAATATTTGCATAGGAGAAACCATATGGTACCGTGGTGACTGTAGTTAAAGAAAATAAAATATCAGACCTGATTAAAAAAACCAGGGCGGGCCGTGGACCGGACACACCGTTGGAGAAAGAAATTTATCAGGTAAACATAAATTCTGTTTTCTCCAACATAGGTGTGTCCGGTCCACGGCGTCATCCTTACTTGTGGGAACCAATACCAAAGCTTTAGGACACGGATGAAGGGAGGGAGCAAATCAGGTCACCTAAATGGAAGGCACCACGGCTTGCAAAACCTTTCTCCCAAAAACAGCCTCAGAAGAAGCAAAAGTATCAAACTTGTAAAATTTGGTAAAAGTGTGCAGTGAAGACCAAGTCGCTGCCCTACATATCTGATCAACAGAAGCCTCGTTCTTGAAGGCCCATGTGGAAGCCACAGCCCTAGTGGAATGAGCTGTGATTCTTTCGGGAGGCTGCCGTCCGGCAGTCTCGTAAGCCAATCTGATGATGCTTTTAATCCAAAAAGAGAGAGAGGTAGAAGTTGCTTTTTGACCTCTCCTTTTACCTGAATAAACAACAAACAAGGAAGATGTTTGTCTAAAATCCTTTGTAGCATCTAAATAGAATTTTAGAGCGCGAACAACATCCAGATTGTGCAACAAACGTTCCTTCTTTGAAACTGGTTTTGGACACAGAGAAGGTACGATAATCTCCTGGTTAATGTTTTTGTTAGAAACAACCTTTGGAAGAAAACCAGGTTTAGTACGTAAAACCACCTTATCTGCATGGAACACCAGATAAGGAGGAGAACACTGCAGAGCAGATAATTCTGAGACTCTTCTAGCAGAAGAAATCGCAACTAAAAACAAAACTTTCCAAGATAATAACTTAATATCAACGGAATGTAAGGGTTCAAACGGAACCCCCTGAAGAACTGAAAGAACTAAATTGAGACTCCAAGGAGGAGTCAAAGGTTTGTAAACAGGCTTGATTCTAACCAGAGCCTGAACAAAGGCTTGAACATCTGGCACAGCTGCCAGCTTTTTGTGAAGTAATACCGACAAGGCAGAAATCTGTCCCTTCAGGGAACTTGCAGATAATCCTTTTTCCAATCCTTCTTGAAGGAAGGATAGAATCCTAGGAATCTTAACCTTGTCCCAAGGGAATCCTTTAGATTCACACCAACAGATATATTTTTTCCAAATTTTGTGGTAAATCTTTCTAGTCACAGGCTTTCTGGCCTGAACAAGAGTATCGATAACAGAATCTGAGAATCCTCGCTTCGATAAAATCAAGCGTTCAATCTCCAAGCAGTCAGCTGGAGTGAAACTAGATTCGGATGTTCGAACGGACCCTGAACAAGAAGGTCTCGTCTCAAAGGTAGCTTCCAAGGTGGAGCCGATGACATATTCACCAGATCTGCATACCAAGTCCTGCGTGGCCACGCAGGAGCTATCAAGATCACCGACGCCCTCTCCTGCTTGATCCTGGCTATCAGCCTGGGGATGAGAGGAAATGGCGGGAACACATAAGCTAGTTTGAAGGTCCAAGGTGCTACTAGTGCATCCACTAGAGCCGCCTTGGGATCCCTGGATCTGGCCCCGTAGCAAGGAACTTTGAAGTTCTGACGAGAGGCCATCAGATCCATGTCTGGAATGCCCCACAGGTGAGTGACTTGGGCAAAGATTTCCGGATGGAGTTCCAACTCCCCCGGATGCAATGTCTGCCGACTCAGAAAATCCGCTTCCCAATTTTCCACTCCTGGGATGTGGATAGCAGACAGGTGGCAGGAGTGAGACTCCGCCCAAAGAATAATTTTGGTTACTTCTTCCATCGCTAGGGAACTCCTTGTTCCCCCCTGATGGTTGATGTACGCAACAGTCGTCATGTTGTCTGATTGAAACCGTATGAACCTGGTCCTCGCAAGCTGGGGCCAGGCCTGGAGAGCATTGAATATCGCTCTCAGTTCCAGAATATTTATCGGTAGAAGAGATTCTTCCCGAGACCAAAGACCCTGAGCTTTCAGGGATCCCCAGACCGCGCCCCAGCCTATCAGACTGGCGTCGGTCGTGATAATGACCCACTCTGGTCTGTGGAACATCATCCCTTGAGACAGATTGTCCAGGGACAGCCACCAACGGAGTGAGTCTCTGGTCCTCTGATTTACTTGTATCTTCGGAGACAAGTCTGTATAGTCCCCATTCCACTGACTGAGCATGCACAGTTGTAATGGTCTTAGATGAATGCGCGCAAAAGGAACTATGTCCATCGCCGCCACCATCAACCCGATCACTTCCATGCACTGAGCTATGGAAGGAAGAGGAACGGAATGAAGTATCCGACAAGAGTCCAGAAGCTTTGTTTTTCTGGCCTCTGTTAGAAAGATCCTCATTTCTAAGGAGTCTATAATTGTTCCCAAGAAGGGAACCCTTGTTGACGGGGATAGAGAACTCTTTTCCACGTTCACTTTCCAGCCGTGAGATCTGAGAAAGGCCAGGACAATGTCCGTGTGAGCCTTTGCTTGAGGAAGGGACGACGCTTGAATCAGAATGTCGTCCAGGTAAGGTACTACTGCAATGCCCCTTGGTCTTAGCACCGCTAGAAGGGACCCTAGTACCTTTGTGAAAATCCTTGGAGCAGTGGCTAATCCGAAAGGAAGCGCCACGAACTGGTAATGTTTGTCCAGGAATGCAAACCTTAGGAACCGATGATGTTCCTTGTGGATAGGAATATGTAGATACGCATCCTTTAAATCCACCGTGGTCATGAATTGACCTTCCTGGATGGAAGGAAGGATAGTTCGAATGGTTTCCATCTTGAACGATGGGACCTTGAGAAATTTGTTTAAGATCTTGAGATCTAGGATTGGTCTGAACGTTCCCTCTTTTTTGGGAACTATGAACAGATTGGAGTAGAACCCCATCCCTTGTTCTCTTAATGGAACAGGATGAATCACTCCCATTTTTAACAGGTCTTCTACACAATGTAAGAACGCCTGTCTTTTTATGTGGTCTGAAGACAACTGCGACCTGTGGAACCTCCCCCTTGGGGGAAGTCCCTTGAATTCCAGAAGATAACCCTGGGAGACTATTTCTAGCGCCCAAGGATCCAGAACATCTCTTGCCCAAGCCTGAGCGAAGAGAGAGAGTCTGCCCCCCACCAGATCCGGTCCCGGATCGGGGGCCAATATTTCATGCTGTCTTGGTAGCAGTGGCAGGTTTCTTGGCCTGCTTTCCCTTGTTCCAGCCTTGCATTGGTCTCCAAGCTGGCTTGGCCTGAGCAGTATTACCCTCTTGCTTAGAGGACGTAGCACCTTGGGCTGGTCCGTTTTTACGAAAGGGACGAAAATTAGGTCTATTTTTTGCCTTGAAAGGCCGATCCTGAGGAAGGGCGTGGCCCTTACCCCCAGTGATATCAGAGATAATCTCTTTCAAGTCAGGACCAAACAATGTTTTCCCCTTGAAAGGAATGTTTAGTAGCTTGTTCTTGGAAGACGCATCAGCCGACCAAGATTTCAACCAAAGCGCTCTGCGCGCCACAATAGCAAACCCAGAGTTCTTAGCCGCTAACTTAGCCAATTGCAAAGAGGCGTCTAGAGTGAAAGAATTAGCCAATTTGAGAGCATTGATTCTGTCCATAATCTCCTCATAAGGAGGAGAGTCACTATCGAGCACCTTAAGCAGTTCATCAAACCAGAAATATGCGGCAGTAGTGACAGGGACAATGCATGAAATGGGTTGTAGAAGGTAACCCTGCTGAACAAACATCTTTTTAAGCAAACCTTCTAATTTTTTATCCATAGGATCTTTGAAAGCACAACTATCCTCTATGGGAATAGTGGTGCGTTTGTTTAAAGTAGAAACCGCTCCCTCGACCTTGGGGACTGACTGCCATAAGTCCTTTCTGGGGTCGACCATAGGAAACAATTTTTTAAATATGGGGGGAGGGACGAAAGGAATACCGGGCCTTTCCCATTCTTTATTAACAATGTCCGCCACCCGCTTGGGTATAGGAAAAGCTTCTGGGAGCCCCGGCACCTCTAGGAACTTGTCCATTTTACATAGTTTCTCTGGGATGACTAAATTTTCACAATCATCCAGAGTGGATAATACCTCCTTAAGCAAAATGCGGAGATGTTCCAATTTAAATTTAAATGTAATCACATCAGATTCAGCCTGCTGAGAAATGTTCCCTAAATCAGTAATTTCTCCCTCAGACAAAACCTCCCTGGCCCCCTCAGATTGGGTTAGGGGCCCTTCAGAGATATTAATATCAGCGTCGTCATGCTCTTCAGTAACTAAAACAGAGCAGCCACGCTTACGCTGACAAGGGTTCATTTTGGCTAAAATGTTTTTGACAGAATTATCCATTACAGCCGTTAATTGTTGCATAGTAAGGAGTATTGGCACGCTAGATGTACTAGGGGCCTCCTGAGTGGGCAAGACTCGTGTAGACGAAGGAGGGAATGATGCAGTACCATGCTTACTCCCCTCACTTGAGGAATCATCTTGGGCATCATTGTCATTATCACATAAATCACATTTATTTAAATGAATAGGAATTCTGGCTTCCCCACATTCAGAACACAGTCTATCTGGTAGTTCAGACATGTTAAACAGGCATAAACTTGATCAGAAAGTACAAAAAACGTTTTAAAATAAAACCGCTACTGTCACTTTAAATTTTAAACTGAACACACTTTATTACTGCAATTGCGAAAAAACATGAAGGAATTGTTCAAAATTCACCAAATTTTCACCACAGCGTCTTAAAGCCTTGAAAATATTGCACACCAATTTTGGAAGCTTTAACCCTTAAAATAACGGAACCGGAGCCGTTTTAAGCTTTAAACCCCTTTACAGTCCCTGGTATCTGCTTTGCTGAGACCCAACCAAACCCAAAGGGGAATACGATACCAAATGACGCCTTCAGAAGTCTTTTATAAGTATCAGAGCTCCTCTCACATGCGACTGCATGCCATGCCTCTCAAAAACAAGTGCGCAACACCGGCGCGAAAATGAGACTCTGCCTATGCTTTGGGAAAGCCCCTAAAGAATAAGGTGTCTAAAACAGTGCCTGCCGATATTATTATATCAAAATACCCAGATAAAATGATTCCTCAAGGCTAAATATGTGTTAATAATCAATCGATTTAGCCCAGAAAAAGTCTACAGTTTAAATAAGCCCTTGTGAAGCCCTTATTTACAATCGTAATAAACATGGCTTACCGGATCCCATAGGGAAAATGACAGCTTCCAGCATTACATCGTCTTGTTAGAATGTGTCATACCTCAAGCAGCAAGGGACTGCAAACTGTTCCCCCAACTGAAGTTAGTTGCTCTCAACAGTCCTGTGTGGAACAGCCATGGATTTTAGTTACGGTTGCTAAAATCATTTTCCTCATACAAACAGAATTCTTCATCTCTTTTCTGTTTCTGAGTAAATAGTACGTACCAGCACTATTTGAAAATAACAAACTCTTGATTGAATAATGAAAAACTACAGTTAAACACTAAAAAACTCTAAGCCATCTCCGTGGAGATGTTGCCTGTACAACGGCAAAGAGAATGACTGGGGTAGGCGGAGCCTAGGAGGGATCATGTGACCAGCTTTGCTGGGCTCTTTGCCATTTCCTGTTGGGGAAGAGAATATCCCACAAGTAAGGATGACGCCGTGGACCGGACACACCTATGTTGGAGAAATAAAACCGTTACTGTCTCTTTAAATTTTAAACTGAACACACTTTTTTACTGAATATACGCAAAAGTATGAAGGAAATGTTCAAAATTCACCAAAATTTCACCACAGTGTCATAAAGCCTTAAAAGTATTGCACACCAAATTTGAAAGCTTTAACTCTTAAAATAACGGAACCGGAGCCGTTTTTACATTTAACCCCTATACAGTCCCTGGTATCTGCTTTGCTGAGACCCAACCAAGCCCAGAGGGGAATACGATACCAAATGACGCCTTCAATAAGCTTTTTCAGTGGATCTGAGCTCCTCACACATGCATCTGCATGCCTTGCTTCTCAAAAACAACTGCGCATTAGTGGCGCGAAAATGAGGCTCTGCCTATGACTAGAAAAGGCCCCCAGTGAAAAAGGTGTCCAATACAGTGCCTGCCGTTTTTTTAATAAAATTCCCAAGATTAAAATAACTCTCCAAAGTTATAAACCATTAAATATGCTTATAAAGTAATCGTTTTGGCCCAGAAAAATGTCTACCAGTCTTTAAAGCCCTTGTGAAGCCCTTTTATTCTTATATTGAAAATTAAGAAATTGGCTTACCGGATCCCATAGGGAAAATGACAGCTTCCAGCATTACCAAGTCTTGTTAGAAATGTGTCATGCCTCAAGCAGCCAAAGTCTGCTCACTGTTTCCCCCAACTGAAGTTAATTCCTCTCAACAGTCCTGTGTGGAAACAGCCATCGATTTTAGTAACGGTTGCTAAAATCATTTTCCTCTTACAAACAGAAATCTTCATCTCTTTTCTGTTTCAGAGTAAATAGTACATACCAGCACTATTTTAAAATAACAAACTCTTGATAGAAGAATAAAAACTACATTTAAACACCAAAAAACTCTGAGCCATCTCCGTGGAGATGTTGCCTGTGCAACGGCAAAGAGAATGACTGGGGAAGGCGGAGCCTAGGAGGGATCATGTGACCAGCTTTGCTGGGCTCTTTGCCATTTCCTGTTGGGGAAGAGAATATCCCACAAGTAAGGATGACGCCGTGGACCGGACACACCTATGTTGGAGAAAACAACCTTTTTTTCCAGTCATGTGACTGCTATTGAAAAGCATTGAGAAGCAGTGCATTTATTAAAATAGCCAGTAGGTGGAGCTGTCCGCTTGTGTTGCAGCAAAGCCAAGCCAGCTGAAATGAATCAGTTTAACCAGACCTGAGCTATTGAGCAGATTTCAAAGGAACAAGATCTTCCTGTCTATAAATCAGTCCAGATTGGAATGCATAGAAAGAACTGTTTGCAGAAAAATGCAAGTGAAGTCTGTGTTGTGTAATTATTTTATTAGGTTTATAATGCTGTTTAGAAAATGTTTTTGTTCATTTAACTTAGTTTAATTATATATTCTGTGTTGTGTGATTATTTTATTAGGTTTATAATGCTGTTTGGCATTTAAAGTCTTAATTTCAAAGATTTAAAAATAATGTATTCAGTGTTACTTATGACAATTTTGAGAGGGGCCTGGAACCTATCTCCCTCACTTCTCATTGACTTACATTATAAACTGGGTTTCAATTTACAATGGTTTCGATTTACAACCATTCCTTCTGGAACCTAACCCCGGCGTAAACTGAGGGCTACCTGTATAGCACAGTACTGTAATCAGAAAGGTGATATTTGTTATTTCAAATAAACAGACTATTCTTTGCATATTTGAACACCAAACCAAAGACACAGGCAGAGAAGACTGTGACTTACAGATGGGGAGGGAACAAAAGTAACTTTTGATAATTTTATTTAAAAAAATATTGAGTGTAATGTTTTGGGGACACACTCTTCTTTGTCTGAAGAAGGGGAGTGTGTCCCCAAAACGTTACACTTAATAAACTTCACGGATTGAAAAAGAACCAGAGAGTGCCTCCATTATATTGCTGTATTTGAACCGTTGGCACCCTGGCGGCTGTGTATTGAAGTGAGAGTGCGCTTTATTGGAAATATATATATATATGTGTGTGTGTGTGTGTGTGTGTGTGAGTATACATACACATACATATCTCCCCTGGTCCTTTGTTATTTAAATTAAACAAAAAATTGTAGGAATAGAAAATAACCATCATATCATTTGAAAATGTTTAAAATTACACAGAAGTCTGATTTCTCAGAGAAGTAACAATTTATTCTGAAAATACATGCAATCTCCTACAATCCTGACTGATATCAGTAAGAATAGTAAAAAAAAAAATTCTTGCCATTCCCTTTAGAATTTCACAAAACATAAACATTACATTTATTTTAAATTGTTTATTAGTTCAGAGAATAAGGATCTATAAACCTTGATACAAAGAAAATAATGCTAGAGATTTTCGGCAATTACCCGTACCTTTAAGTCAGAATGAAACTATCATGATTTAGAAGTAACTTTAAAATTGACTTGTATTATCAAAGCTGCTTTGTTCTCTTACATTTACGTTAAATTATGCAATAAATTTGTGCTTTGAATAGCAGAAAATGATATAATATTAGAAAATATTACACTGCCCCCACTTGCCTAGCAAAATTTTCTGTGGAGAACACTGCTTTGTATCCTTTGTTCAAGCGCAAACCTATGTTGGCTCAGGAGAGTGCACGAGTGCTACAACCATTGAACTAATATATTTTTAAATTATGTCTAGCGCTTATTTAGTGTTTAAATGTCATTTAAAACCAAATCCTGTTGTCAGTTACTAACGCTTTGAAGTGCCCAGTATGTGACTAACTTGGGGTGGTATGGTTTTTATCCAGAATTCCTTATAAATAAATATAAAACTGCTTAATTAGATGACATAGTTTGAAGTAATTTGTCTACCCATTACATGTGGACAATATTTTTTTTCTATCTCTGCCTGCAGACAATAAATGCTAAGTCTGCCAAACAAATAATCTCATGAAGGGACATCACAGAAAAACAATTCAAAGCAGCAGAAGACGACCAACAGGGGATTGTTTTGCTGTTAAACTAAGCAATGGATAAGATTCAAAGAATCATCATCAAAAAGTCACAACAAAAGCAGACAGTCAAACTGGTTCAAAGAGCAGGATTAGCAAATGCCAAAGTATGAGTGTTATGACTTCATTTCTGCTTTGAAACCGTCCAGCTCCAGTAGATAGATGGCTGTGAGATGGCTATTTTATGTTAGCATCTTCAGCTATTCAAATGATTCATTTACTGGAGTTATTAATGTAACTGACAATCCAGCGGTTTTACAGTCCAGCTCAAGGCTTCGGCCTTTACTTTGATGAACAAGCAACGTATTTATAATTATGCCCTAAGTCTCCTATAAGATAATGGAATAAAATACAAAAACATATCTATAAAATGATTACAGCAATAAAAAAAATTCATGCTTATCTAATAAATTTCTTTCTTTCCGAACATGGAGAGTCCAAGTTATTCAAATTACTAGTGGGATAGTCAACTCCTGGCCAGCAGGAGGAGGCAAAGAGCACCCCAGCAAAGCTGTTAAGTGTAACTGCCTTACGCATAACCCCCAGTCATTCAGCCAAATGAAATGGAAAGGAAGAAACACAAAGGTGAAAAGGTGCCTGAGGTTTAATAAAAAAAACTGCCAAATTAAAATTAAAAAAAGAGGGCAGGGTCGTGGACTCTCTATGTCTGTAAAGAAAGCAATTTATCGGGTAAGCATACATTTTGTTTTCTTTCCTATGATATGGAGAGTCCACAACGCCATTCCAATTACTAGTGGGAACCAATAACCAAGCTAGAGGACACAGAATGAACGGGGAGGGAGACAAAAGGCAGAACCTAAACAGAAGGCACCACCGCTTGAAGAACCTTTCTCCCAAAAGAAGCCTCAACCGAGGCAAAAGTATCAAATTTGTAGAATTTGGAAAAAGTATGCAAAGAGGACCATGTTGTCGCCTTGCAAATCTGTTCCACAGAAGCTTCATTTTTTTAAAGCCCAACAAGAGGAGACAGCCCAAGTGTAATGAGCCGTAATTCTCTCAGGAGAGAGGCCAAACAAATCAAACTTCTCAACCAGAGAGACAGAGAAGTAGAAGTGGCCTTCTAACACTTATGCTTTCCAGAGAAAACAACAAACAGGGCAGAAGATTGTCTAAAATTTTTAGTAGCTTGTAAGTAACATTTTAGAGCCCGCACAACATCCAAGTTATGCTAAAGACTTTCCTTTTGAGAAGAAGGATTAGGACAAAAAGCAGGAACAACAATTTCCTGATTAATGTTTCGATCTGATACAACCTTAGGGAGAAACCCCAATTTAATATGAAGAACCGCCTTATCAGCATGAAAAGTAAGGTAGAGGGAATCGCACTGCAAAGCTGAGAGCTCAGAAACTCTGTGAGCGGAAGAAATGGCGACAAGAAACAAAACTTTCCAAGATAATAGTTTAATATCAACAACATGCATTGGCTCAAACAGAGCCTGCTGCAAAACTTTAAGAACTAAATTAAGACTCCACGGGGGAGCAACAGGTTTAAACACAGGCCTGATTCTAACCATGGCCTGTACAAAAGCTTGAACATCTGGTAGGTCTGCCAGACGTTTGTGCAAAAGGATAGATAATGCAGAAATCTGACCCTTTAGAGTACTGACCGATAAACCCTTATCCAGTCCATCCTGAACAAAAGACAAAATCTGGGGAATCCTCACCCGGCTCCAGGAGAACCCTTTAGATTCACACCAAGAAAGATATTTACGCCATATCTTATGGTAAAATCCTGCGAGTAACCGGTTTTCAAGCCTGAATCATTGTTACAATGACCGCTTCAGAAAAAACATGTTTAGACAGAACTAGGTGTTCAATCTCCAAGCAGTTAGCTTCAGAGAATCTAGAGTTGGATGGAGGAAAGGACCCTGAAGTAGAAGGTCTTTCCCCTGAGGTAACCTCCAAGGAGGCAGAGATGACAACCTAACAGATCCTGCAAGGCCATGCAGGAGCTATTAGTATGACTGATGCTCTCTCCTGTTTGATACGAGCAATGACTCGTGGAAGGAGAGCAAACAGAGGGAACAGATAAGCTAGAGAAAACCTCCAAGGAACCGCTAGATCATCTATCAGAACGGCCTGAGGATCTCTTGACCTTGAACCGTACTTTGGAACCTTGGCGTTTTGGCGGGACACCATCAGATCCAAATCTGGAACCCCTCACTTTGAGGGATATTTGAGAGAATACCTCCGGATGGAGAGCCCACTCCCCGGCATGAAAAGTGTGTCTGCTCAAGAAATCTGCTTCCCAGATGTCCAATCCTGGAATGTGGATGGCAGACAGAAGACAATTGTGGGCTTCTGTCCAATGTAGAATGTGAGTCACCTTCTTCATGGCTAGGGAACTCTGGAGTCCCTCCCTGGTGGTTGATGTAAGCCACTGAGGTGATGTTGTCCAATTGGAATCTTACAAACCGGCCCAACAACAGTTGATGCTTTGCTGATACGGCATTGAAGATAGCTCTCAACTCCGAGATGCTTATGGGAAGAGAGGACTCTTCACAAAACCACAGACCCTGAGCCTTCAGAGGTCCTCAAACAGCTCGCCAGCCTGACAGGAAGGTCTCAGAAAGCAAGTGCCCGAGACAGATGTTCCCACAACACCCATCACGAGAGAGTCTCTCGTAAGAGGGTCCAGATTTATCCTCTGAGATAAGTCCGAATGATCTCCATTCCATTGACGAAGCATACAAAGTTGCAGCAGTCGCAGGTGAAACCGAGCAAACTGAATAATATCCATGGAAGAGACCATCAGACCAATCACTTCCATGCATTGAGCCACAGATGGACGGAAAGCAGACTGGAGAGAAAGGCAAAGAGCAAGAAGTTTGGTTTTTCTGACCAAGGTCAAGAAAATCTTCATGGACAGGGAATCTATTATAGTCCCTAGGAAACACACCTTGGTAGATGGAACAAGAGAACTTTTTTTCCAAATTCACCTTTCATCCATTGGATCGTAGAAAAGACAACAGCATCTCTGTATGAGATTGGGCTAGATTAAAAGATACGCCTGAACCAAGATGTTATCTAGATAAGGTGCCACAGCAATTCCCTGGGATCTGATTACAGCCAATAGCGCCCCCAGAACCTTTGTGAATATTCGGGGAGCCATGGCCAGACCAAATGGAAGTGCAACAAATTGGAAGTGCTTGTCCAGAAAGGCAAACCTCAGATACTGATGGTGTTCCCTGTGAATGGGAACATGAAGGTATGCGTCCTTCAGGTCTATGGTCGTCATAAACTGACCTTCCTGTACCAAAGGAAGAATGGAACGAAGAGTTTCCATCTTGAAGGACGGAACCCTGAGGTATTTGTTGTGGTTTTTGGGAACCACAAATAGATTTAAATAGAATCCTAGACCCTGTTCTGCTAAAGGGACAGAAACAATAACTCCCAGAGAGTATAGGTATTTTACAGTGTAAGAAGGCCTCCTCCTTTATTTGGTTTGAGGACAGTCTTCAAACCCATCCTGTAACCCTGGGATACTATGTCCACTGCCCAAGGGTCTGGGACATCTCGTATCCAGGCTTGACAAAAAAGAGAAAGCCTGCCCCCCACAATATCCAAACTGGAATCCGGGTGGAACCTTCATGCTGATTTAGAGTCAGCAGAAGGCTTCTTGGATTGTTTTTCCTTGTTCTAGGGCTGGTTAGATTTCCAAGAAGATTTGGGTTCATCTGGTTTAGAGGAAGTGGAGGACTTCTGCCCCTTAAAGTTATGAAAGGAACGAAAAATAGAGGTCTGACGACCTTTAGGTCTATTTTTCTTTTCCTGAGGTAAGAAAAAAGATCTCTTTCCACCTGTAATCTCTGAAATGATCTCTGCCAGACCAGGTCCAAAAGGTGTCTTTCCCTTGTAGGGGAAATCCAAGATTTTAACCACAGAGCCCTGCGGGCTAGTACCATGAAGCAAGACATCTTAGCTCCCAGACAAACCATCTGCATATTGGCATCACAGATAAAGGTATTGGTCAATGTGAGAGCTTTGATCCTATCTTGGATCTCCTCTACTGTAGTTGCCTGTGTAATGAGATCACACCAATAGGATGCAGCTCCTGCAACCGTAGCAATACTCGCTGCTGGCTGCAACTGTAACCCTTGATGTATATACATCTTTTTTAAGTAAGCCTCTAGCTTCTTGTCCATTGGGTTATTAAAAGAACAACTATCCTCTATAGGAATGAGTCACAAATAGAGTCAGCAACAAGAAACATCTTCTTAAAAAAAGGAGAAGAGGAAAAAGGAGCCTCTGGTTTGTTCCATTCCAGAGCAATAATTTAAGCACAGGAAAAACCAGATCAATAATTTGGGAAAGGAAAAACCAACTCAGAAGATGGAGAATCATAGACTCTTTTTGAAGACTTCATGGGGTTGACAGCAACCGCTGGTTGAGAGTCGTCTAAAGTAGCTAGAACCTCCTTCAATAGTAACCGGAGGTGCTCAAGCTTAAATCTAAAATAAACTTCTTAAGATTCTGAAGATTTTTCTGCTAAAGTGTCAGAATCTGAGATCACACCTTCAGAAGCTACTGAAGTATTCTCTTCATCAGACATCTGAGCTAATGCAGTTCTAGAATCAAAAGTCTGAGCATCAGGCAAGTGTTTAGTTTTTCTCTTATGCTACCAAATGAAGGGGAAGCTGACAAGGCTGCTGTTTACTGCAGAAGAAACCTGAGTGGAAAAATCCCCAGTTAAATAAACACCCTTAGGTGGATGTGAGGACACAAAACGCGCAGTATGAGAAACAACTAAGGCTTTGGATGTTTGAGGAGAAAGCTGAGGCATGTCATGCACAGCATTATCCTGAGAGACAGTTGGCTCAGAAGAGAGTAATTTATGTTTAACTTTTAAAGCTTTAGCTAAACAAGAGGAACAAAATTGCATTGGAAGAACAATTTGGGCCTCTAAGAATAATAAACATTTATCCATAGAGATGGACTCATTCATTACTTGTGGGAAACAAATACCCAAGCTCTAGAGGACACTGAATGAAAAAAACGGGAGGGCAAAAGAGAGGCGGACCCTATTCTGAGGGAACTACAGCCTGTAAAACCTTTCTCCCAAAAGCTTCTTCTGTCAGGCTGAAGGTATGAACTGTATTGATGGATCACAACTGAAGATTCCTAGTAGGTAGGGAACGAGGTTGTCGAATTATGTATTAGAAAGTAACAAGGTTTTGTCTTGTCAGTTGGTTATAGGAGGAAGGATGGTATTCCCCTGTAATTTGTTTAGATAGAGATAGATGTTTGTGCACAAGATCTTATAGTGATGCAATTCTCTGGTATCAAGGTATCGATCTTTGCCTGGTATTCACTATGTATCTAGACAGAAGCAGACTTTGAAGTTTATAACGTGTCAAGCTCAGTTAGGTATTTAATCCTTTCTGCAGCACGTATCAGAGGGGACGTAACAGCCCAGTTAGCATTGACTTATCTGTTTGCAGGAGTCAGAGACATGGCAGCAGATCTTAGTGAGGAATCCGTGACGTGGAGATAGGGGTGTGTCAGCCCTGAGCCTGAAACAGATCTCCGTGAGGAGGTAGTAGGGGGCGTGCAAGCCCTCGAGTTAGAGGTATGTCAGTGACGAAGAAGAGGGCGGTTCAGCGCGGAGTTGTAGCGAGTATGCTAGTGAGATACGTCAGAGTGACGTAGATGCAGTAACGGAGCGGCCTGAATATTCTACAAAGTCCGGTGTAAGTATTAGGCAGGAATAGAGAGTAACCCCTTTGGTTTGATGATAGAGGCAAGCGGCAAGGAGCTTAATTGGTGAGGGTGCCTGTATGAGCAGACGCAGGTCATTATCTGTCAGATGAGTTGACACAGAGATTAAGTTACCCAGATGCCGGTTCACTGCCATGATAGAAGCAGACCGTTAGGTAGGTGTCTCAATTCTTATGATAACAGGAACTGTAGTAGTTTGTGAAAGCTGTGATTTGAGGTAGAAGTCCGTTTTTTGCAGCTTGAGCCGGATTTCTGCAAGAGCAGTTTCGTTCAGACATGCAGCTATGCTACACACCTTAAACACTAATTGGCAAGTGCTGAAAGGTACCATGGGAGTTTATAGGAATCACTTAAAGGTATACACAATAGCTGTTAGGATCATAACAGCTTCCACCGAAACGAAAACTTCAAATTTGTAAAACTTTGAAAAAGTATGTAAGGAGGACCAGGTAGCCGCCTTACAAATCTGCTCCATAGAGGCCTCATTCTTGAAGGCCCAAGAAGAAGCCACATCTCTAGTTGAGGAGGCTTATGTCCCGCTGTCTCATAAGCCAAGCGAATCATGCTCTTCAGCCAAAAAGATAGGGAAGTGGAAGAAGCCTTCTGCCCCTTGCGCTTCCCTGAATAGACAAAAAAACAATGCTGAAGTTTGTCTAAAATCCTTTGTAGCCTGAAGATAGAATTTCAAAGCTTGAACCACATCCAAATTATGAAGTAACTTCGAAGAAGGATTAGGACACAAGGAAGGAACCACAATCTCCTGATTGCTGTTGCGATCAGAAAAAACCTTAGGGAGAAAACCCAACCCAGTGAAAGGAACAGCCTTATCAGCATGAAAAACCAGGTAAGGTGTCTCACATTGCAAGGCCGCCATCTCAGAGACTCTGCGTGCCGAAGCAATAACCAGTAGAGAAAGAAACTTTCAAGACAGTAATTTAATGTCAACAGAATGCATAGGCTCAAATGGAGCCTTCTGCAAAACTTTAAGAACTAAATTTAAACTCCAAGGAGGAACGGAATGCCTAAACACAGGCCTGATTCTGGACAGAGCCTGAACAAAGGACTGAATATCAGGAAGCTCAGCGAGCTTCTTGTGTAACAACACAGAAAGAGCGAAATCTGTCACTTTAAGGAACTGGCGGCAAGTCCCTTCTCCAAACCGTCCTGGAGGAAGGGAAAGGATCCTGGATACCTTGACCTTATGCCAGGGATACCCATGGGCCTCACACCAGAATAAGTAGGTCCTCCACACCTTATGGTAGATGAGTCAGGTGACCGGCTTCCTGGCTTGAATAAGAGTATCAGTCACACTCTCAGAAAACCCCCTCTTGGCTAGGACTAAGCTTTCAATCTCCACAGCTTCAGAGAATCTAGATTTTGATGCACAAAGGGATCCCTGTGACAAGGTAACCTCCATGGAGGAGACAATGACATCCCCCCCAGATCCGCAAACCACATCATTTGCGGCCATGATGGAGCAATCAGAATAGTCTAAGCTTGCTCCTGTTTGATGCGGGCCACTACTCAAGGAAGAAGTAGTGACAGTGGAAATATGTAGACTAAGATGAGCCCCCAAGGCACTACTAAGGCATCTATCAGTTCTGCCTGGGGATCCCTGGACCATGACCTGTATCTGGGTAGCTTAAAGTTGAGCCTGGACGCCATGAGATCCATCTCCAGTGTCCCCCATCTGATGCAAATCTCAGCAAACACCTCGGGTGAAGAGACAATTCCCAAGGATGAAACGATTGTCTGCTGAGAAAACTTGCTTCCCAGTTGTCCAGATCCCAGTGGATAGCTGACAGCAAAGATGTGAGTCTCCGCCCATTCCAGAATCCGAGATACTTCCCTTATGGCTAGGGAGCTTCTCGTTCCCCTCTGATGATTGATGTAAGCCACCAAGGTAATGTTGCCTGACTGGAATCTAATGAACTGGGACAAACCCAGGAGGGGCCAAGTTCTCAGAGCGTTAAAGATCATTTTAAGTTCCAGGATGTTGATCGAAAGAAGTGACTCCTCCTGATTCCACCTGCCCTGTGCCTTCCTGGCACCCCAAACAGCTCCCCATCCTGAGAGGCTCGCGTCCATAGTCACAATCTCCAAGGATGGTCTCAAGAAGGATGTCCCCTGGGACAGCTGATCTGGACTGAGCCACCAAGAGAGGGATTCTTTCGCTCGGCTGTCCAAAGAAATCTGTTGGGATAGATCCGAGTAATCACTGTTCCATTGCCTCAGCATGCACAACTGAAGAGGTATAAGATGGAACCTGGCGTATGGAATGACATCTATGCTGGATACGATGAACCCAATCACCTCCATACACCGGGCCACAGATGGTCTTGAGGAGGTTTTTTGCAATGTCTCTGGTCTTTCAGGAATATCTTCATGGATATTGAGTCTATTATAGTTCCCAGGAACTCCACTTTGGTACTGGGAACCGGAGAACTATTTCCTGAGTTTATTTTCCATCCATGAGATCGAAGTAGAAGAGCTCTCGAATGGTCCTCTGCAAGCCGGAAGGACGGAGCCTGGACCACAATGTTGTTGAGATAAGGTGCTACTGCAATACCTCTGGATCTCGCCACCGCAAGTAGAGCTCCAAGAACTTTCGTAAAGACTCTTGGAGCAGAAGCCAAACCGAAGGGGAGAAATACAAACTAGAAGTGCTGGTCAGGAAAAGCGAATCTTAGGAACTTGAAGTGATCCTTGTGAATTGGCACATGAAGGTAAGCGCCCTTCAAGTCTATCGTAGTCATGAACTGTCCCTCTTGAACTAGGGGCAGAATGGACCTTTTTGTGTCCATCTTGAAGGATGGGACCGATAGAAACTTGTTTAAGCACTTTAGGTCTAGAATCCTTCTTTGGGACCACAAAATGGTTTGAATAGTACCCTAGACCTCTTTCTGCCAGAGGTACTGCTACAATTACTCCTAGAGAGGAGAGATCCCTCACACACTCTAGAAAGGCATCCAATTGCTTCTCCAGTTTTGATGATAGATTTGACAAGAGGAATCTGCCCCTGGGAGGGAAAGATTTGAAACCTATCCTGTAACCATGGGCAATGACTTCCAGAACCCAAGGATCCTGTACGTTCCTCATCCAAGCCTCCATGAAAAGAGATAGTCTGCCCTCTACACAATCCAGAACCGGATCGGGGACCGCCCCTTCATGCCGACTTTGTCTCGGCAGGGTTCTTGTTCTGCTTGGCTTTATTCCAAGTCTGAGATGGCTTCAAAGATCCCTTAAACTGCTCGGGCTTCACGGCAGGCTGCTGTCGTTGGTACTTGTCCAAACAAAAGGGATGAAAATTAGGACCCTTAGGCTTATTTTTATCCTGTGGTAGAAAGGCACCCTTGCCCCCCGTGACCGTGAATATGATAGAGTCCAGGCCTGGACCGAAAATAACCTTCCCCTTAAATGGAAGGGAGATTAATCTAGATTTGGACGTCATGTCAGCAGATCACCACTTCAACCACAGAGCCCTCCGGGCCAGTACAGAAAAGCCTGATGTCTTGGCATTCAAGCGAATAATCTGAATATTTTCATTACAGATAAACAAATTAGCTACCTTCAGGGCCTAAATTCTTTCCTGTATATCATCGCGGGGAGTTTCCACCTCGATCAGATCCGACAGAGAGTCACACCAATAGGTAGTGGCTCCCGTCACTGCAGCGACCGCCGCTGCCGACTGAAACAAGAACCCTGTGTGCTGAAACATTTTTCTTAACTGGGACTCTAATTTCTTATCCATGGGTTCCTTAAACAACAAACTATCCCCGGGAGGGATAGTGGTGCGCTTAGCGAGGGTGGAGATAGCTCCATCCACCTAAGAGACAGACCCCCCACAATTCTACCTGAGAGTCAGGAACCGGGAACAACTTCTTAAACGAAGAAGAAGGGAAGAAACATAATTTATGCTTACCTGATAAATATATTTCTCTTGTGGTGTATCCAGTCCACGGATCATCCATTACTTGTGGGATATTCTCCTTCCCAACAGGAATTTGCAAGAGGATCACCCACAGCAGAGCTGCTATATAGCTGCTCCCCTAACTGCCATATCCAGTCATTCGACCGAAACTAGCCGAGAAAGGAGAAACCATAGGGTGCAGTGGTGACTGTAGTTTAAAATTTAGACCTGCCTTAAAAGGACAGGGCGGACCGTGGACTGGATACACCACAAGAGAAATAAATTTATCAGGTAAGCATAAATTATGTTTTCTCTTGTTAGGTGTGTCCAGTCCACGGATCATCCTTTACTTGTGGGATACCAATACCAAAGCTAAAGTACACGGATGAAGGGAAGGACAAGGCAGGTACTTAAACGGAAGGGACCACTGCCTGTAGAACCTTTCTCCCAAAAATAGCCTCCGAAGAAGCAAAAGTATCAAATTTGTAAAATTTTGAAAAGGTATGAAGCGAAGACCAAGTTGCCGCTTTGCAAATCTGTTCAACAGAAGCCTCATTTTTAAAGGCCCAGGTGGAAGCCACAGCTATAGTAGAATGAGCTGTAATCCTTTCAGGGGGCTGCTGTCCAGCAGTCTCATAGGCTAAGCGTATTACGCTCCGAAGCCAAAAAGAAAGAGAGGTTGCCGAAGCCTTTTGACCTCTCCTCTGTCCAGAGTAAACAACAAACAGGGAAGATGTTTGACGAAAATCTTTAGTCGCTTGTAAGTAAAACTTTAAAGCACGGACTATGTCCAAATTATGTAAAAGACGTTCCTTCTTTGAAGAAGGATTAGGACACAATGATGGAACAACAATCTCTTGATTGATATTCTTGTTGGAAACTACCTTAGGTAAAAACCCAGGTTTTGTACGCAGAACTACTTTATCTGTATGGAAAATCAGATAAGGAGAATCACATTGTAAAGCTGATAACTCAGAGACTCTACGAGCCGAGGAAATAGTCATCAAAAACAGAACTTTCCAAGATAAAAGTTTGATATCAATGGAATGAAGGGGTTCAAACGGAACTCCTTGAAGAACCTTAAGAACCAAGTTTAAGCTCCATGGAGGAGCAACAGGTTTAAACACAGGCTTAATTCTAACCAAAGCCTGACAAAATGCCTGGACGTCTGGAACCTCTGCCAGACGCTTGTGCAAAAGGATAGACAGAGCAGAAATCTGTCCCTTTAAAGAACTAGCTGATAATCCTTTATCCAAACCCTCTTGGAGAAAGGACAATATCCTAGGAATCCTAACCTTACTCCATGAGTAATTCTTGGATTCACACCAATGAAGATATTTGCGCCATATCTTATGGTAGATTTTCCTGGTTACAGGCTTTCGTGCCTGTATTAAGGTATCAATGACTGACTCGGAGAAGCCACGCCTTGATAAAATCAAGCGTTCAATCTCCAGGCAGTCAGTCTTAGAGAAATTAGATTTGGATGATTGAAAGGACCTTGTAGTAGGTCTTGTCTCAGAGGCAGAGGCCAAGGTGGAAAGGATGACATGTCCACCAGGTCTGCATACCAGGTCCTGCGTGGCCACGCAGGCGCGATCAAGATCACCGATGCTCTCTCCTGTTTGATTTTGGCAATCAGTCGAGGGAGCAGAGGAAACGGTGGAAACACATAAGCCAGGTTGAAGAACCACGGTGCTGCTAGAGCATCTATCAGCGTCGCTTCTGGGTCCCTGGACCTGGATCCGTAACAAGGAAGCTTGGCGTTCTGGCGAGACACCATGAGATCCAATTCTGGTGTGCCCCAACGATGAACCAATTGAGCAAACACCTTCGGATGGAGTTCCCACTCCCCCGGATGAAAAGTCTGATGACTTAGAAAATCCGCCTCCCAGTTCCCTACACCTGGGATATGGATCGCTGATAGATGGCAAGAGTGAGTCTCTGCCCAGCGAATTATCTTGGAGACTTCTAACATCGCTAGGGAGCTCCTGGTCCCCCCTTGATGGTTGATGTAAGCCACAGTCGTGATGTTGTCCGACTGAAATCTGATGAACCTCAGGGTTGCTAACTGAGGCCAAGCTAGAAGAGCATTGAATATTGCTCGTAACTCCAGAATATTTATTGGGAGGAGTTTCTCCTCCTGAGTCCACGATCCCTGAGCCTTCAGGGAATTCCAGACTGCACCCCAACCTAGAAGGCTGGCATCTGTTGTTACAATTGTCCAATCTGGCCTGCAAAAGTCATACCTTTGGACAGATGGATTCAAGATAGCCACCAGAGAAGAGAATCTCTGGTCTCTTGATCCAGATTTAGCAGAGGGGACAAATCTGTGTAATCCCCATTCCACTGACTGAGCATGCATAATTGCAGCGGTCTGAGATGTAGGCGCACAAATGGCACTATGTCCATCGCCGCTACCATTAAGCCGATCACTTCCATGCACTGAGCCACCAAAGGGCGCGGAATGTAGTGAAGAACACGGCAGGAATTTAGAAGCTTTGATAACCTGGACTCCGTCAGGTAAATTTTCATTTCTACAGAATCTATCAGAGATCCTAGGAAGGAAACCCTTGTGAGGGGTGATAGAGAACTCTTTCCCTCGTTCACTTTCCACCCATGCGACCTCAGAAATGCCAACACTATGTCCGTATGAGATTTGGCAATTTGGAAGTTTGACGCCTGTATCAGGATGTCATCTAGATAAGGGGCCACTGCTATGCCCCGTGGTCTTAGGACCGCCAGAAGAGAACCCAGAACCTTTGTAAAAATTCTTGGGGATGTAGCTAACCCGAAGGGAAGAGCCACAAACTGGTAATGCCTGTCTAGAAAGGCAAACCTTAGGAACCGATGATGATCTTTGTGAATTGGTATGTGAAGGTAAGCATCCTTCAAATCCACTGTGGTCATGTACTGACCCTCCTGGATCATAGGTAGGATTGTCCGAATAGTTTCCATTTTGAACGATGGAACTCTGAGGAATTTGTTTAAGATCTTTAGATCCAAAATTGGTCTGAAGGTTCCCCCTTTTTTGGGAACCACAAACAGATTTGAATAAAATCCCTGTCCTTGTTCCATCTGTGGAACTGGATGGATCACTCCCATTATTAGGAGGTCTTGCACACAGCGTAAGAATGCCTCTTTCTTTATCTGGTTTACAGATAATCTCGAAAGGTGAAATCTCCCTTGTGGGGGGGAAGCTTTGAAGTCCAGAAGATATCAGTGAGATATGATCTCCAACGTCCAGGGATCCTGAACATCTCTTGCCCACGCCTGGGCGAAGAGAGAAAGTCTGCCCCCTACTAGATCCGTTGCCGAATAGGGGGCCGTTCCTTCATGCTGTCCTAGAGGCAGCAGCAGGCTTTCTGGTCTGCTTGCCTTTGCTCCAGGCCTGGTTAGATTTCCAGGCCGGCTTGGATTGCGCAAAAGTTCCCTCTTGTTTTGTAGCAGAGGAAGTTGATGCTGCACCTGCCTTGAAGTTTCGAAAGGCACGAAAATTAGACTGTTTGGCCCTTGATTTGGCCCTGTCCTGAGGAAGGGTATGACCCTTACCTCCAGTAATGTCAGCAATAATTTCCTTCAAACCAGGCCCGAATAGGGTCTGCCCCTTGATGGGAATGTTAAGTAATTTAGACTTTGAAGTCACGTCATCTGACCAAGATTTAAGCCATAGGGTCATACGCGCCTGGATGGCGAATCCAGAATTCTTAGCCGTTAGTTTAGTCAAATGAACAATGGCATCAGAAACAAAAGAATTAGCTAGCTTAAGTATTCTAAGCTTGTCAAGTATTTCAGTCAATGGAGTAGCTGTCTGAAAGGCCTCTTCCAGAAACTCAAACCAGAATGCCGCCGCAGCAGCATTGACAGGAGCAATGCATGCAAGAGGCTGCAGGATAAAACCTTGTTGAATAAACATTTTCTTAAGGTAACCTTCTAATTTTTTATCCATTGGATCTGAAAAAGCACAACTGTCCTCAGGGATAGTGGTACGCTTTGCTAAAGTAGAAACTGCTCCCTCCACCTTAGGGACCGTCTGCCATAAGTCCCGTGTGATGGCGTCTATTGGAAACATTTTTCTAAAAATAGGAGGGGGGGAAAACGGCACACCGGGTCTGTCCCACTCCTTAGTAATAATTTCTGTAAACCTTTTAGGTATTGGAAAAATGTCAGTACACAACGGCAACGCGTAGTATTTATCCAGTCTACACAATTTCTCTGGCACTGCAATTGTGTCACAGTCATTCAGAGCAGCTAAAACCTCTCCAAGCAACACCCGGAGGTTCTCAAGCTTAAATTTAAAAGTAGACATATCTGAATCAGGTTTCCCCGAGTCAGAGACGTCACCCACAGACTGAAGCTCTTCCTCAGCTTCTGCATATTGTGACGCAGTATCAGACATGGGCCTTAAAACATCTGCACGCTCTGTATTACGTCTAACCCCAGAGCTATCGCGCTTTCCTCTGAATTCAGGCAGTCTGGCTAATACCGCTGACAGGGTATTATCCATGATTGCCGCCACGTCCTGCAAAGTAATCGCTATGGGCGTCTTTGATGTACTTGGCGCCATTTTAGCGTGAGTCTCTTGAGCGGGAGTCAAAGGGTCCGACACGTGGGGAGAGTTAGTCGACATAACTTCCCCCTCGTCAGAATCCTCTGGTGATAATTCTTTTAAAGATAACAGCTGATCTTTATTGTTTAAAGTGAAATCAATACATTTAGTACACATTCTCCTATGGGGTTCCACCATGGCTTTTAAACATAATGAACAAGGAGTTTCCTCTATGTCAGATATGTTTATACAGACTAGCAATGAGACTAGCAAGCTTGGAAAACACTTTAAATCAAGTTAACAAGCAATATAAAAAAAAAACGTTACTGTGCCTTTAAGAGAAACAAATTTTGCCAAAATTTGAAATAACAGTGAAAAAAGGCAGTTAAACTAACGAAATTTTTACAGTGTATGTAACAAGTTAGCAGAGCATTGCACCCACTTGCAAATGGATGATTAACCCCTTAATACAAAAAACAGATTAACAAAACGAAAAATATGTTTTTTAAACAGTCATAACAACTGCCACAGCTCCTACTTTTGAATCCTTTTGAGCCCTTCAGAGATATAGCATGCAGGGGACTGCTGAGGGAAGCTGAATGTCACAGTTTGTAATTTTAACTGCACCAACTGTAACTTTTATACTATAACAGTGGAAAGCCTCAGGAAACTGTTTCTAGGCAAAAATAAAGCCAGCCATGTGGAAAAAACTAGGCCCCAATAAGTTTTATCACCAAAGCATATATAAAAATGAATAAACATGCCAGCAAACGTTTTATATTGCACATAAATCAGAGTATATACCTCTGATAGCAAGCCTGATACTAGTCGCTATTAAAGCACTGTATTTAGGCTTTAACTTACATTAATCCAGTATCAGCAGCATTTTCTAGCAAATTCCATCCATAGAAAAACTTAACTGCACATACCTTATTGCAGGATACCCTGCACGCCATTCTCCCTCTGAAGTTACCTCACTCCTCAGACATATGTGAGAACGGCAGTGGATCTTAGTTACTTCTGCTAAGATCATAGAAAAACGCAGGCAGATTCTTCTTCTAAATGCTGCCTGAGATAAAATAGCACAATATCACTTTCCTCTTACTACCTCCAGCTATGTTGAGAGCTTGCAAGAGAATGACTGGATATGGCAGTTAGGGGAGGAGCTATATAGCAGCTCTGCTGTGGGTGATCCTCTTGCAACTTCCTGTTGGGAAGGAGAATATCCCACAAGTAATGGATGATCCGTGGACTGGATACACCTAACAAGAGAAAAGAAGATCCAAGTCTCTCCCATTCATTCTTAATACTATTCGCCATCTTAACGGGAACCAGGAAAGTCTGGGGCACAACCCTGTCCTCGTAAACTTTATCAAGCTTAGGAATAGAAGGTTCCTCGGGTAACTTCAGTTCCGGAACCTCGTCTAGAGTAGCTAATACCTCTTTTAATAAAAAGAATAAGTGCTCAACTCTAAACCTAAAGTCTGGTTCCTCCGCAGCCGGAGGTTTAGAGGCCGCTGATTCCGACCCAGAGAGAGAGTATTCCGAGGTATCAGGGTCTTCCTCATCAGCGGATAATATAGTTTCAGATACATCCAGCGGAGTAGATGACCCCTGGGAAGAATAGCAATGTTTAACCTTTCACTTGCACATAGCAGGGAAAGATAAAGCAATAAAGGCTGCAGACAAAGGGCCCCTTCCTGCAGGAGGATTAGTAGTGCACTGGGGAGCTGCATGTGTAATCGTAGATGGTTGTAGAGAACGCACCTCGCGGGATGGAGACCCCTCAGAGGTGGACGGCTCAGTGGTATTAAACATCTTGTTCTTTTTAAATATCACTATTTTATCAAAGCATGTGGAACATAGTTGAGCAGGCGGGTATACCATAACCTCCTCACAATAAACACAGGCATTAGATCTAGTCAAAGAGGGAGTACCCTCTAACGCATCAGAGACCTCTATAGCTTGCGCCTTTAAAAAATATAAATGGCACCTTTATACCTCCAATGGCCGGGGCACTCACCATCTCCTATAACCCAGGCCCACAGAGAAAACACTTCTGCAATAGATGGTCAGGAAACAGGAAGATAATGAGGCCACACCCGGTCACATGGAGTGCCATGCAGGACCGCCCCTACAGCCGAGAAAAACCGTGCCAAACTAAACAGACTGCGTAGTTAATCAAAAACAAAGGAAGAACCTGACTGTTCACACATTGCCAGAGCAACATCTCACACATGTTGCAGCAAAAAACAAAGTAATCATGTATAAATCCCCCCCCTGTCCAATAATCCCCTTTCCGGAGATATTAACCCTTGATACTGTACAGATAAAAGGAGTCACACTGTGACCCTGTCTTTTTGCGTTATCATAAATGTATAAAATGAAACGATCTTACCAGAATCTATGCCGTAGAACAGGAAGACGGCCTCTCAAGTTTGACAGTGTTATAGCCTCGCCTCTGACATGGACTTGAGTGGTAGAAAGCAGACAGCGAAACTCGTCAACGCTGATTGCTTAAGGAGCTGTTAATAGGAGTCGGGATCGTTTTCCCGAAAGACTCTCCCTGCATCTCTGGACTCTAACTTTCATCCATGATCTCACTGAGAGGCTGACAGGACTACTTAAAACTCCAGTCCCATCTCGAAGAGTACTACCCTCCATGAGAGACTACTCCGTAAACTTCTGACACTTCTCTGCCAACCTCCTGTGACGAAAGGCAAAGAATGACTGGGGGATGAGGGGAGTGGGGGAGGTATTTAAGCCTTTGGCTGGGGTGTCTTTGCCTCCTCCTGGTGGCCAGAATCTGTATTTCACACAAGTAATGAATGAAGCCGTGGACTCTCCTCATATTAGGATGGAAATAGGAGAAGTGGGAAAAGACACCCCTGGTTTCTCCCATTCCTGTGAGATAATCTCCCTTGCACGGTCCGGCACAGGAAAAACCTCCGAAGTGGAAGGTTCATCAAAGAAACTATCAAAGAAACTATTAATTTTACTAGATTTCTTAGGAGTGACAACGACAGGGGTATCAGAGTCATCTAAAGTAGCTAAAACCTCCTTTAACAATACACAAAGGTGTTCAAGCTTAAATCTGAAGGATACCATATCATTCTCAGAAGAAGGAATTATACTGTCCAAATCTGAGATTTCACCCTCAGAAAGTCCCAATGTATCTTCCTCATCAGACTTATGAGAAAGGGCAACTTGGGAAGCAGAACTGAGCACAGACACCTTACTTTCTGAATTTCTAGATTTCCTATTGCGTTTTCCCTGTAATCTGGGAATGGCAGCTAATGCCGCAGATACCAATGAAGATACCTGGGCAGCAATTTCTGCATGTGACGCCACTGAGGCTTGGGACGTAGCAGGAGAAAGCTGAGGTATTATTTTAACAGAATCATCCTGAGAGAAATTAGGCTCAAAAATGTTACCTTTATTTTGCAAGGTTTTCTTGACACATGAAAAACAAAATTGCATAGGAGCTGCAATTTGAGCATCTAAACATAATAAGCATGAATTCCTGAGAGTAGGCTCTTGCTCCATATCAGACATGTTGTGAAACAGTAAATAAACTTGTACATATAAGTTTCAAAGATTTTAATATTCAATTAAAATAAGCCAAGGAAAAAATACACTTTATATATTATCCCAAATTAGGATCAATCCCCAGCTAAAATTATGTGATAAAGGTTAAGAAAAAACAATTAATAAACATCAAATAAACTTCTAAAATACCCCTCAGGCAACCCCACACCTCAATTACTGAGGTGCCTTACCGCTACCAATTAAGAGTGGATAACCCAGAAATGGAGAAAAACGAAACATTATGAAGTTGTGACCGCAACTGCCGAGCTCAAATTACTGCTGAGACACAGAGAGGCACTACTTCCTGGTACACTGAGTACCAGAAAACAGAATTTATACTTACCTGATAAATTACTTTCTCCAACGGTGTGTCCGGTCCACGGTTTCATCCTTACTTGTGGGATATTCTCCTCCCCTACAGGGAATTGCAAGGAGAGCACACAGCAAGAGCTGTCCATATAGCTCCCCCTCTGGCTCCGCCCCCCAGTCATTCGACCGACGGTTAGGAGAAAAAGGAGAAACTATAGGGTGCCGTGGTGACTGTAGTGTATAAAGAAAAAAAAAAAAATTTCAAACCTGATTAAAAAACCAGGGCGGGCCGTGGACCGGACACACGTTGGAGAAAGTAATTTATCAGGTAAGCATAAATTCTGTTTTCTCCAACATTGGTGTGTCCGGTCCACGGTTTCATCCTTACTTGTGGGAACCAATACCAAAGCTTTAGGACACGGATGAAGGGAGGGAGCAAATCAGGTTACCTAAACAGAAGGCACCACGGCTTGCAAAACCTTTCTCCAAAAAACAGCCTTCGAAGAAGCAAAAGTATCGAATTTGTAAAATTTGGCAAAAGTGTGCAGAGAAGGCCAAGTCGCTGCCTTACATATCTGATCAACAGAAGCCTCGATCTTGAAAGCCCATGTGGAAGCCACAGCTCTAGTGGAGTGAGCTGTGACTCGTTCAGGAGGCTGCCGTCCGGCAGTCTCATAAGCCAATCGGATAATGCTTTTCAGCTAGAAAGAAAGAGAGGTAGCCGTAGCTTTTTGTCCTCTCCTCTTACCAGAGTAAACGACAAACAAAGATGAGGTTTGTCTAAAATCCTTAGTTGCTTCTAAATAAAACTTTAAAGCACGAACAACATCTAAATTGTGCAACAAACGTTCCTTCTTTGAAACTGGATTCGGACACAGAGAAGGAACAACTATTTCCTGGTTAATATTCCTGTTGGAAACAACCTTCGGAAGAAAACCAGGCTTAGTACGCAAAACGACCTTATCTGAATGGAACACCAGATAGGGTGTATGACACTGCAAAGCAGATAATTCCGAAACTCTTCTTGCAGAAGAAATAGCAACCAAAAACAGAACCTTCCAAGATAGTAACTTGATATCTATGGAATGTAAGGGTTCAAACGGAACCCCTTGAAGAACTGAAAGAACTAAATTTAGACTCCAAGGAGGAGTCAAGGGTCTGTAAACAGGCTTAATTCTGACCAAAGCCTGTACAAAAGCTTGTACATCTGGCACAGCTGCCAGTCGTTTGTGTAACAAGACAGATAAAGCAGAAATCTGTCCTTTTAGAGAACTCGCTGACAATCCCTTATCCAAACCTTCTTGGAGAAAGGAGAGGATCTTAGGAATTTTAATCTTACTCCAGGAGAATCCCTTGTATTCACACCAACAGATATATCTTTTCCATATTTTATGGTAAATCTTTCTAGTCACAGGTTTTCTGGCTTGAACCAGAGTATCTATCACTGAATCTGAAAACCCACGCTTGGATAAAATCAAACGTTCAATTTTCAAGTCAGCTGCAGAGAAACTAGATTTGGATGTTCGAATGGACCTTGTACTAGAAGATCCTGTCTCAAAGGTAGCTTCCATGGTGGAGCCGATGACATATTCACCAGGTCTGCATACCAAGTCCTGCGCGGCCATGCAGGAGCTATCAGAATCACCGAGGCCTTCTCCTGTTTGATCCTGGCTACAAGCCTGGGAAGGAGAGGGAACGTTGGAAACGCATAAGCTAGGTTGAACGACCAAAGCTTCACTAATGCATCCACTAGAGTCGCCTTGGGATCCCTGGATCTGGACCCATAGCAAGGGACCTTGAAGTTCTGACGGGACGCCATCAGATCCATGTCTGGAATGCCCCATAATTGAGTCAACTGGGCAAACACCTCCGGGTGGAGTTCCCACTCCCCCGGATGGAAAGTCTGACGACTCAGATAATCCGCCTCCCAGTTGTCTACTCCTGGGATGTGGATTGCAGATAGGTGGCAGGAGTGATCCTCTGCCCATCTGATGATTTTGGATACCTCTCTCATCGCCAAGGAACTCCTTGTTCCCCCCTGATGGTTGATGTAAGCTACAGTCGTCATGTTGTCTGACTGGAATCTTATGAATCCGGCCTTCGCTAGTTGAGGCCAAGCCCGGAGAGCATTGAATATCGCTCTCAGTTCCAGGATGTTGATCGGGAGAAGAGACTCTTCCCGAGACCATAAACCCTGAGCTTTCAGGGAATCCCAGACCGCGCCCCAGCCTAATAGACTGGCGTCGGTCGTGACAATGACCCACTCTGGTCTGTTAGAATCTTTGGAGACAAGTCTGTATAGTCCCCATTCCACTGCTTGAGCATGCACAGTTGTAATGGTCTTAGATGAATTCGAGCAAAAGGAACTATGTCCATTGCTGCAACCATCAACCCTACTACTTCCATGCACTGAGCTATGGAAGGCTGCAGAATAGAGAGAAGAACTTGACAAGCGTTTAGAAGCTTTGACTTTCTGACCTCTGTCAAGAAGATCTTCATTTCTAAAGAATCTATTATTGTTCCCAAAAAGGGAACTCTTGTCGACGGAGACAGGGAACTCTTTTCTACGTTCACCTTCCACCCGTGAGATCTGAGAAAGGCTAGAACAATGTCTGTATGAGCCTTTGCCTTGGAAAGAGACGACACTTGAATTAGAATGTCGTCCAGATAAGGTGCCACTGCAATGCCCCTTGGTCTTAGAACCGCTAGAAGGGACCCAAGCACCTTTGTGAAAATTCTGGGAGCAGTGGCTAGTCCGAATGGGAGAGCCACGAACTGATAATGTTTGTCCAGAAAGGTGAACCTTAGGAACTGATGATGATCTTTGTGGATAGGAATATGTAGATACGCATCCTTTAAATCCACGGTAGTCATATATTGACCCTCCTGGATTGTAGGTAAAATTGTTCGAATGGTTTCCATTTTGAACGATGGAACTCTGAGAAATTTGTTTAGAATTTTTAAATCCAGAATTGGTCTGAAAGTTCCCTCTTTTTTGGGAACTACAAACAGATTTGAGTAAAACCCCTGACCTTGTTCCACAGTTGGAACTGGGTGTATCACTACCATCTTTAACAGGTCTTCTACACAATGTAACAATGCCTGTCTCTTTATTTGGTTTGAAGATAAGTGAGACATGTGGAACCTTCCCCTTGGGGGTAGTTCCTTGAATTCTAGAAGATAACCCTGAAAGACTATTTCTAGTGCCCAGGGATCCTGAACATCTCTTGCCCAAGCCTGAGAAAAGAGAGAGAGTCTGCCCCCTACTAGATCCGGTCCCGGATCGGGGGCTACCCCTTCATGCTGTTTTGGTAGCAGCAGCAGCAGGCTTCTTGGCCTGTTTACCCTTGTTCCAGCCTTGCATTGGTTTCCAAGCTGGTTTAGTCTGGGAAGCGTTACCCTCTTGTCTAGAGGCTGCAGAGTTGGAAGCCGGTCCGTTCCTGAAATTGCGAAAGGAACGAAATTGGACTTATTCTTAGCCTTGAAAGGCCTATCTTGTGGGAGGGCATGGCCCTTTCCCCCAGTGATGTCTGAAATAATTTCTTTCAATTCTGGCCCAAAAAGGGTCTTACCTTTGAAAGGGATATTAAGCAATTTTGTCTTGGAAGATACATCCGCCGACCAAGACTTTAGCCAGAGCGCTCTGCGCGCTACAATTGCAAACCCTGAATTTTTCGCCCCTAATCTCGCTAACTGCAAAGCGGCGTCTAAAATAAAGGAATTAGCTAACTTAAGTGCGTGAATTCTGTCCATGACTTCCTCATACGGAGTCTCCCTACTGAGCGACTTTTACAGTTCCTCGAACCAGAACCACGCCGCTGTAGTGACAGGAATAATGCACGAAATAGGTTGAAGGAGGTAACCTTGCTGTACAAAAATCTTTTTAAGCAAACCCTCCAATTTTTTATCCATAGGATCTTTGAAAGCACAATTGTCCTCAATGGGAATGGTCGTGCGTTTGGCTAGTGTAGAAACCGCCCCCTCGACCTTAGGGACTGTTTGCCATGTGTCCTTCCTGGGGTCGACCATAGGGAACAATTTCTTAAATATAGGAGGAGGGACAAAAGGTATGCCTGGCTTCTCCCACTCATTCACTATGTCCGCCACCCTTTTAGGTATCGGAAAGGCATCAGGGTGCACCGGGACCTCTAGGAACTTGTCCATCTTGCACAATTTTTCTGGGATGACCAGATTGTCACAATCATCCAGAGTAGATAGCACCTCCTTAAGTAATGCGCGGAGATGCTCTAATTTAAATTTAAATGTCACAACATCAGGTTCTGCCTGCTGAGAAATTCTTCCTGTATCAGAAATTTCTCCATCTGACAAACCCTCCCTCACTGCCACTTCAGACTGGTGTGAGGGTAATTATCATCAGCGCCCTCCTGCTCTACAGTGTTTAAAACTGAGCAATCGTGCTTTTTGGCATTTTGGATAAAATATTAGCTATGGAGTTATCCATTACTGCCGTCAATTGTTGCATAGTAACAAGCATTGGCGCGCTAGAAGTACTAGGGGTCGCCTGCGCGGGCATAACTGGTATAGACACAGAAGGAGAGGATGTAGAACTATCCCTACTTCCTTCATCTGAGGAATCATCCTGGGCAACCTTACTATTTGTGACAGTACTGTCCTTACTGTGTTTGGACGCCATGGCACAATTATTACATATATTTGAAGGGGGAACCACATTGGCTTCCATACATACAGAACATGATCTATCTGAAGGTACAGACATGTTAAACAGGCTTAAACTGGTTAATAAAGCACAAAAACCGTTTTAAAACAAAACCGTTACTGTCTCTTTAAATGTTAAACAGGGCACACTTTATTACTGAATATGTGAAAAACTATGAAGGAATTATCCAATCTTTACCAAATTTTCACCACAGTGTCTTAATGCATTCAAAGTATTGCACCCCAATTGTCAAGCTGTTAACCCTTAAAATGTGGAAACCGGAGCCGTTTGCAATTTTAACCCCACTACAGTCCCAGCCACAGCCTTTTTTTGGGACTTCACCTATCCCAGGGGGGTATACGATACCAATTCAAGCCTTCTAGGAACGTTTTCAGTGGATACCAGACCCTCACACATGCAGCTGCATGCACTGCACTCAAAAGAAACTGTGCAATAATGGTGCGAAAATGAGGCTCTGCCTACTACAGTGAAAGGCCCTTCCTGACTGGGAAGGTGTCTTAACTAGTGCCTGGCGATAAAAACTTTCCCCAAACAATAAAAGTGTGAAAACTACTTCAAACTTTTTAAAAAAACTTAAATAAACAATCGATTTAGCCCTTAAGAGTGTCCACCAGTTAATAGCCCATAATAAGCCCTTTATTCTTTCTGAGTCTAAGAAAATGGCTTACCGATCCCCATGAGGGAAACTGACAGCCTTCCAGCATTACACAGTCTTGTTAGAAAAATGGCTAGTCATACCTTGAGCAGAAAAGTCTGCAAACTGTTCCCCCCAACTGAAGTTCTCTCAGCTCAACAGTCCTGCGTGGGAACAGCAATTGATTTTAGTTACTGCTGCTAAAATCATACTCCTCTTTTAAACAGAACTCTTCATCTCTTTCTGTTTCAGAGTAAATAGTACATACCAGTACTATTTCAAAATAACAAACTCTTGATAGAAGAAATAAAAAACTACAACTAACACCACAAACTCCTCACCATCCCCGTGGAGATGCTACTTGTTCAGAGCGGCAAGGAGAATGACTGGGGGGCGGAGCCAGAGGGGGAGCTATATGGACAGCTCTTGCTGTGTGCTCTCCTTGCAATTCCCTGTAGGGGAGGAGAATATCCCACAAGTAAGGATGAAACCGTGGACCGGACCGGACACACCAATGTTGGAGAAATAACCATTTTTTTCAAACCTGACAGTTTAAAATGTTGCATCGGTTTATTTTAAAGCAATGGGGAAATGAATAAGCTTCTGAAATAGAAAATTCAGCCTTACTTTCAGTTTAAACTTGTATTGTTTTATCAAGTAAATATGTGTCAGAAAATAAAGCCTAATAAAAACATTTTACCCTTTCTTTTTAAAAGAGTATAAATGTTAGTCTCACACATGCTACAGTGCCTGCTTCATGCCCCAGTGTAACCCATTATCTATGTCCCAATAAAAAGTGCATGGTCTCGCCAACTGGAAGAAAAAGCACTCACCTGCTCCGCTGTCCGGCATGTAGACAGTTACAAGGTATAAGAGGACACAGTTACTCACAGAGACCTTTGAAAAAGAAAGAACAGAGTAGCCATCTCTGGCTTTCTAAACTAGGCCAGCAATTGTTAGGAAAACGCAGAAGGTACCTCTTTACAAGTTCCTAACTGCTTTAAAGTCACCACTACACGACTGCAAGGAATGACGTGGAATATGGCTATACCCCAAAACTTGCTTGTAGATTAAATCAAAAATTTTCTTCAGACACCTAAACTTCACCTCCTCTATGCACCGAAGGCAAAGGGAATGACTGGGGGTTGTGGGTAAGGGAGTGATACTTAGCTGTTTAACTGTGGTGCTCTTTGTCTCCTCCTGCTGGCCAGGAGTGATATTTCCAACAGTAATTACTCAAGCCGTGGAATCGCCATATCTTAGGAAATAAAATAGACATAGGATAATAAATAAACATCCTTAATATTATAAGAAAAAGAAGCACAGAGGCGCCAACATGGCCTAGTAATGTCACGGCAGTCGGATACAAAACATCAGCAGGATAGGAAATATACTCACAAGCGTAGCGCACCCAAATGGTGCTATTGTGGCAGCCTGGAACATCAAACAGTGGTCCAGCTCACTGGTGTCTCCAGCCAGATAGAGATGATCCTTGGCGAGGGCCTATCATATGATGCCTATAAGGGCAAAAAAGGCACACACATAGCCCAGTAACGTTTGTACACCAGATAAAAAAGGATTCAAGGTTGTACTTACAGGAAACAAAGCACCACCAGGTGCAATATCAGCAGTACTGGGACCTCTCAGCCGCCCAGTGGACTGTGGAATCCAATTTGCAGGATGCAGAAAATCACCACTTTGGAAGATAGGACTAGCACACACACTCTGCCCCCAAACAGGAGCAGAATAATTGTGATAAAGCAAGTGTATATTTAAAAACTTTTATTTTAAAAACAGCGACATGTTTCTCAGCCACCACAGGCTGTTTCCTCAGGCTATGTTAAAATGTTAACAACACTTGCTTTATAAAGACAATAGAACACATAAAACTAAATCTGATAGGCTAATTAATTTCTAAAGTGTGAACACCTGTTACACAGGTCAGCAGTTGGTAGTCATGGAAACCCCTATATACAAAGCTCTCATATGTAACACAAACCATTTTGAGCAAATCCCAAATAAGAATAGACATCTCTGTATTAACCTCCATACCATTGCCAAAACCAAAATAGACAATAGCAATAACCTTGTAACCCTTCAAATTAAGATTAAAAAAAAAAAAAAATGGAGAACAGTAATATGACAATAACAATAAAAACATTTGTTATACACCTCAAAATAAAATAATCACAATATGTACAACAATATAATATACCCACATAAAAAACATAAGCAAGATACATGTATTTTAATAGTCTCTATTCTACATATAATCACTTAATATGCCTGACCACATGTATGTTTTATATCACAATAGATCTATATTTTTCCTTTAGTATTATAGACCTTAATTGGTATTATATCTACATTGAACCCTCCTTTAAAGTGTGACATTTATTTCTCTGCCCTAACAAAAAAGCTCTCATATGTAACACAAACCATTTTGAGAAAATCTCAAATATGAATAGATATCTCTGTATTAAGTATAAAATTTTTTAAAAATAAATAAATAATAAATAAGTAATCGCCTTATGTGCAAACCTATAACAAGTAATTAATACTAGATGTGTCAACATGAATATATAAATAAATTTACTAATATGAAAATTATATATTCATGTTGACACATCTAGTATTAATTACTTGTTATAGGTTTGCACATAAGGCGATTACTTATTTATTATTTATTTATTTTTTTAAAAAATTATACTTAATACAGAGAAATCTATTCTTATTTGAGATATGCTCAAAATGGTTTGTGTTACATATGAGAGCTTTTTTGTTAGGGCAGAGAAATAAATGTCACACTTTAAAGGAGGGTTCAATGTAGATATAATACCAATTAAGGTCTATAATACTAAAGGAAAAATATATATCTATTGTGATATAAAACATACATGTGGTCAGGCATATTAAGTGATTATATGTAGAATATTATTTTATTTTGAGGTGTATAACAAATGTTTTTATTGTGATTGTCATATTACTGTTCTCCATTTTTTATTTTTTAATCTTAATTTGAAGGGTTACAAGGTTATTGCTATTGTCTATTTTGGTTTTGGCAATGGTATGGAGGTTAATACAGAGATGTCTATTCTTATTTGGGATTTGCTCAAAATGGTTTGTGTTACATATGAGAGCTTTGTATATAGGGGTTTCCATGCCTACCAACTGCTGACCTGTGTAACAGGTGTTCACACTTTAGAAATTAATTAGCCTATCAGATTTAGTTTTATGTGTTCTATTGTCTTTATAAAGCAAGTGTTGTTAACATTTTAACATAGCCTAAGGAAACAGCCTGTGGTGGCTGAGAAACATGTCGCTGTTTTTAAAATAAAAGTTTTTAAATATACACTTGCTTTATCACAATTATTCTGCTCCTGTTTGGGGGCAGAGTGTGTGTGCTAGTCCTATCTTCCAAAGTGGTGATTTTCTGCATCCTGCAAATTGGATTCCACAGTCCACTGGGCGGCTGAGAGGTCCCAGTACTGCTGATATTGCACCTGGTGGTGCTTTGTTTCCTGTAAGTACAACCTTGAATCCTTTTTTATCTGGTGTACAAACGTTACTGGGCTATGTGTGTGCCTTTTTTGCCCTTATAGGCATCATAGGATAGGCCCTCGCCAAGGATCATCTCTATCTGGCTGGAGACACCAGTGAGCTGGACCACTGTTTGATGTTCCAGGCTGCCACAATAGCACCATTTGGGTGCGCTACGCTTGTGAGTATATTTCCGATCCTGCTGATGTTTTGTATCTGACTGCCGTGACATTACTAGGCCATGTTGGCGCCTCTGTGCTTCTTTTTCTTATAGATCATGCCACACCAGGATGACCGTCCTATGACAGAGAGCTGCCTTCTTTCTTTTGGATTATTCTTTGTGCGGACATTTTGTTATTTGATTACACCAATATCATCTGTGAGCATATCATCTCTAATAATCTGATATAAGTGTGCTAGGTTTATTGTATATTCTCTTAATTATCTGTATATATTTGCTTACCTGTTTGCTGCTTATTGTTAGCGCCCCCTAGGAGTGTGGTGTATATTCTATATGCACCACCCTCCTTATATCTTTTGTTATCCTTAATATTAGCCTGTTACATCCCATAGCCTGTCATACTGATTAAGTGCCATACTGAGTAAGTAAAATATTGTATCCCCAATATAAATCCTTACAATAAAAGGATTATTAAGTCCCTGAATGGATCTGTAAAAGAAGATTAACCTCGTAAGTGCTGCAGCCCTCCTGTACCTAGAAGGTAAAAACACTTACCTTAGATCCATTGCATTCAAGATGCTGATCCTCAAGGTGTGACAGGCACTACTCTCCCTGTCATGGACCTGAAGGTAAAGAAAGAACAGAGTAACCAACTCTGGCTTTCCTCAAAGGGGTAGCAAAGTGTTAAAAGTAAAGCAAAGGACTGCCTTTTAACTGCTAAAAGCCACCACTACTCTTACTCAAGAGATCGCCATGGACACAGCTAGACCCCAATCTTTGCTTGCAGGGAAATGTACCCAAAAAAGGATTAAATTCTTCAGACACTAACTTTGCACAACCTCCATTGACAGAGGCAAAGAGAATGACTGGGGGTTATGGTTACACTTAACAGCTTTGCTGGGGTGCTCTTTTCATTCTCCTGCTGGCCAGGAGTTGAATATCCCACTAGTAATTGGAATGACGTCGTGGACTCTCCATGTCATAGGAAAGAAATATATTTCGTATTTAGTGATTTGTTTCATATTGCTATCATCATTTATTAACTAATTATAATAATAAATTAATTAAACCTATTAAAGAGGCATTAAACTCTAAATGTAATTTCCTATAAAATGCTTAAAGGGACAGTAAAGTCAAAATTAAACTTGCATGAATAAGTAGAGCATAATAAATGCCTCCGCCAGGCTGATCTTCCTTACACGTCGCTCTTCATCTGCTGCACCTCTCTGCCAGTCCCTTTACTGGATTCCTCTAACCTCCAAAATTAAAAAAAAAAAAAAAAAAAAAAACTGACATTCAAGGCCCAAATAACACTGTTCCCCCTATATCTCAGACCTCATCTCCAGATACTCTCCCCTCCAGACCCCTTTGCTCTACTCATGACCTCCTCCTCCCTTGTTACCTCCTTACAGTCCCTTCTACAGGACTTCTACAGATTGGCCCCTATTTTGTGGAACTCTCTGCCTCGCTCTACAAGACTCCCCCCGGGTTTTCAAAGTTTCATGCTTTCCTTAAAGACTCTACTGTTCAGGGATGCATACAATACGCAATAACCATTTCCCTCCTCCTTTTGTTGTCCCCTTGAACCCCCTTATCTTATGAGCCCAGCTGCTCTGTAGATCACATTCATGAGACTTGATTTACAACAATCCAACTCTTGTCAGGGTGCTCTACTCATTTGTCTCCTATAAATGTTACCTTGCATAGCATACCTATTTTTATAGTGCTGCAGAAAATGCTATGCTCTATTATTATTGTTATTATTTTGAT
This sequence comes from Bombina bombina, assembly GCF_027579735.1. Taxonomy (NCBI): domain Eukaryota; kingdom Metazoa; phylum Chordata; class Amphibia; order Anura; family Bombinatoridae; genus Bombina; species Bombina bombina. Next base: position 1,500,317,054 of record NC_069499.1, read on the forward strand.
CAACTTTCCAATTTATTTACATTACCTAATTTACACTGTTCTCTTGGTATCCTTTATTGAAAAGCCTACCTAAGAAGACTCAAAAGCAGAGATACAATACTGGGAACTTGCTGCAGATTGGTAGCTGCACATATATGCTTCTTTTCATTGGCTCCTTAGATGTGTTCATCCAGCTCCCAGTAATGCATTGCTGCTGCTTCAACAAAGGATACCAACAGTATGAATCAAATTTAATAGAAGTAAATTGGAAAGCTGTTTCATATTTGGGTTTTATGTCCCTTTAATTATGCATAGTAACAAAAGAATGTAGTTTATTTATTTTGCCTGTTTTACAATTACAGGGTACTATCTCTTAAAGCTTAAAGGGACATAAAACAAGTTGGGATAGTGACAAAATATTATAATATGTACTTTAATTACATTACCTGTAAATTTATACTGCAGTGCCTCACCATTAACCTTTTCTTTATGTTTCTGAATTGAAAAGCTCTAACTCCCCCCAAACATTTCCGTCTATGGCTGTATCTATATCTATTGTTGTTTTGGTAGAATGCAAAAATGAAAAGGTGTTATCTGCTGGAGCATGCCTAGAAGCTGTGAACTCAGTTGAAATACAATGCCTGTCTCTAAACACTGATAAGGGTGGAGCACAGTGCTCCAGACAGCATTGCTATGTAAGTATTTTTGATTATTTTTGAAAAAAAAAATTAAAATACCTTCCAGCAATTCAATTTTTAAACATTTTTTTATGCACACTATTTGTAATTAATTAGCCCTTTTATGATTTGCACAGATTTGCACAAATTGGTAACATTTTGAAAAGGTATGTTAGGAGGACCAGGTAGCTGCCTTACAAATCTGCTCCATAGAGGCCTCATTCTTGAAGGCCCAAGAAGAAGCCACAGCTCTAGTTGAATGAGTCGTGATCTTCTGAGGAGGCTTTTGTCCCGCTGTCTCGTAGGCCAAGTGAATCATGCTCCTCAACCAAAAGGACAAAGAAGCTGAAGAGGCCTTCTGTCCCTTGTGCTTCCCTGAATACACCACAAAGAGATGTAGACTGTCTAAAATCCTTCGTAGCCTGAAGATAAAACTTCAAAGCATGAACCACATCCAAATTATAATGTAACCTCTCCTTAGGAGAAGAAGGGTTAAGAAACAAAGAAGGAACAACTATATCCTGATTGATGTTACGGGTAGTCACAACCTTAGGAAGAAATCCCAAACAAGTGCGAAGAACAGCCTTATCAGCATGAAAAACCAGATAAGGAGGCTCATATTACAAGGCCGCCAACTCAGATATATAACAAAACAAAGGGAAGTAATCCCAGATTTGCTGGAAAAGGCAAAAATTCTATTTTCTCCCAGCTGGCCTTGTTGTCTGTATTAGAGAAGAGGTAACTGGCTGGGAGTGTGCTTAGAGCATTTTACAACATTTAAATCAAAGAAAAAAAAAACCTATTAAGAGAATAGGGAAAAGTATGCTCTTTCTACACATAAATTTTATATTTTTCCACTTAAAATTTAACTTTACTAGTTATAGTTAAAAAGGCAGCAGAAATAGAAGTTGTATCTAGCATGCCAAAAAATAGTTAAAAACACAACTCTGTAACTGTGATTTGTATAAAGTGCTTCAATGTTGCTGATTTTAGATTGTCTATCACATATGTGGGGGAGGGGAAAAATCAAAGATATTAGGTAAATATAAGAGCCTCTATTTAGGAACTGTGTCCTGTATTGCCCTATATTAGAGAAGATAAGCCACTTTTTTTACACTAAATATGCTATATATACCTTCCCCATCCTTCCAACAATATGCCCCAAATGTTACAACAACAAATAAAAAATATCAATTAGTAGATAGTCTGAAATCAACAGAGTGCAGTTAAAATAAACACGAAGCCCCTAACGCGGTCGTGTTTCACTTATACGTTTCCTCAGAGGGGTTGCGTGTCGATGCAATAGCCAACAAAAACAGAACCTTCTAAGAAAGTAACAATGTCAAGAGAGTGCATAGGTTAAAACGGAACCGTCTGCAACACCTTCGGAACCAAGTTCAAGCTCCAGGGAGGAGCGGACTGTCTGAAAACAGACCTGATTCTAGACAGAGCCTGGACAAAAGACTGGATATCAGGAAACTCAGCGAGCATCTTGTGCAACAGAACAGATAAAATTGAAATCTGTCCCTTCAAGGAACTGGCGGCAAGCCCCTTCTCCAGTCGATCCTGGAGAAAGGACAGAATCTTGGATACCTTAAAGGGACATTAAACCCCAAAATTTTCTTTCGTGAGTCAGACAGAGAATACAATTTTAAACAACATCCCAATTTACTTCTATTATCTAATTTGCTTCATTCTTTAGATATCTTTTGTTAAAGAAATAGCAATGCACATTGGTGAGCCAATCACATGAGGCTAATATGTGCAGCCACCAATCAGAAGCTACTGAGCATATCCAGATATGCTTTTCAGGAAAGAATATCAAGAGAATGAAGCAAATTAGATTATATAAGTAAATTAGAAAATGGTATTCTCTATCTGAATCATGAAAGAATTTTTTTTGGGTATAATGTCCCTTTAACCTTGTGCCTAGGATATCCATACTTCTCACACCAGGACAAGTAAGTCCTCCACACCTTATGATAGATACAACGAGTGACCGGCTTCCTGGCCTGAACAAGAGTATCAATCCCTCTCTCCGAGAATCCTCTATTAGCTAAGACTAAGCGTTTAATCTCCACGCAGTGAGCCTCAGAGAATCTAGATTTTGATGTTGAAAGGGACCCTGTACCAACAGATCCCTGAGACAGGGTAACCTCCAAGGAGGAGACAATGACATCCTCACCAGATCCGCAAACCACGTCCTCTGCGGCCACGACGGAGCAATCAGAATAGCCAAAGCTTGCTCCTGCTTGATGCGGGCCACTACTCGAGGTAGAAGTGGCAACGGTGGAAAAAACGTAAACTAGGTTGAACCCCCAAGGAACCGCTAAGGAGTCTGTCAGCTCTGCCTGGGGATCCCTGGATCGTGACCCGTATCTGGGTAGCTTGCAATTGAGTCTGGACGCCATGAGATCTATCTCCGGCGTCCCCCATTGGAGACGAATCTCTGCAAACACCTTGGGATGGAGAGACCATTCCCCTGGATGGAAGGATTGCCTGCTTAGAAAATACGCTTCCCAGTTGTCCACACCCGGAATGTGGATTTCTGAGAGCAAGCAGCTGTGGGACTCCATTCTAATATCTGAGAAACCTCCCTCATTGCAAGGGAGCTTCTCGTCCCCCCCTGATGGGTTGATGTAAGCCACCGAGGTAATGTTGTCTGTCTGGAACCTGATGAAGTTGAACGACCCCAGGAGAGGCCACGCCTTCAGAGCATTGTAGATCACCCGAAGTTCCAGAATATTGATCGGAAGGAGAGACTCTTCTCAAGATCACCTTCCCTGTGCCATCCTGGCCCCCCACCCTGCTAGACTCGCGTCCGTGGTCACAATCTCCAAGGACAGTCTAAGGAAGGATATCCCCTGGGACAGTTGTTGTGGACGGATCCACCAAGAAAGAGAATCCCTCGTCCGAACATTTAGAGAAATCTGTTAAGATAGATCTGAATGATCGCCGTTCTACTGTCTCAACATGCACAGCTGAAGAGGTCTGAGATGCAACCTGGCGAATGGAATGACATCGATGCTGGACACCATGAGCTCGATCACCTCCATGCTCGGAGCCACAGAGGGACTGTAGGAGCACTGAAGAGCAAGACAAGTGGAACCATCTTCCTGCGTCGCTGATCTGTGAGAAATATCTTCATTGATATAGAATCTATTATCGTTCCCAGGAACTCCACCCTGTTGCTGGGAATCAGGGAGCTCTTTCCTGAGTTTATCTTCCAACCGTGAGATTGGAGTAATGAAAGAAGGGCCCTGGAGTGATCCTCTGCGAGACTCAACGACGGCGCCTGGACTAGGATGTCGTCCAGATAGGGCGCCACAGCAATGCCTCTAGATCTGGCCACTGCAAGTAGCGCCCCCAGAACCTTTGTAAAGACTCTCGGGGCCGTCGCCAGAACAAAGGGAAGGCCCACAAACTGGAAATATTGGTCCAGAAACGCAAATCTTAGGAACCTGATGTAATCGCTGTGGATTGGCATATGAAGGTAGGCATCCTTCAAGTCTATAGTCGTCATGAACTGACTCTCTTAAACTAGGGGCAGAATAGACCTGATTGTTTACATTTTGAACGATGGAATAGCCAGAAATTTGTTTAAACATTTTAGGTCTAGAATCGGGCGGAACATGCCCTCCTACTTTGGGACCTTGAAAAGGTTTGAATAGTAACTACACCCTTTTCTGCTGGGGGTACTGGTACAATTACTCCGAGAAAAGAGAGATCCCTCACACATTCTAGAAAGGCGTCTCTCTCTTCCGGTCTGGAAGACAGATTTGACAGGAGGAATCTGCCCCTGGGCGGATGAGATCTGAACCCTATCCTGTATTCCTGGGCGACAATCTCCAGAACCAAGTAGATCCCTTAGGCTTAAACTTTTTAGCCTGCGGTAGGAAAGCGCCATTGCCTCCCGTAACCGTGTATATGATCGTGTGCCATCCTGGACCTAACAGGATCTTTCCTTGAAAGGGAAGGGATAGAAGTCAGGAGTTAGAGGTCATGTCCGCAGACCACAATTTTAGCCAAGAGCCCTGCAGACTAATACGGAAAAACAATGACACCTTTGCGTTCAGGCGAAAAATTTACATATTGGCATCACAAATAAAAGAATTAGTGACCCTCAAGGCCTTAATTCTCTCCTGTATGTCATCGAGGGGAGTCTCCCTCTCGACCATGTTAGACAGAGACTCGCACCAATATGTCGCAGCTCCGGAAACTGCAGCTACCGCAGCTGCCGGCTGAAAAACAAACCCTGTGTGTTGGAACATCTTTCTTAACATGTTCTCCAACTTTTTATCCAAGGGCTCTTTAAACGACGAACTATCCTCAAGGGGAATCGTCGTCCGCTTTGAGAGCGTAGAGATAGCACCATCCACCTTAGGGACAGTCCCCCATAGCTCAAGCTGAGAGTCCGGACGGGGAACAGCTTCTTAAAGGAAGAAGAAGGGGAAAAGGAAGAACCTAATCTCTCCCATTCATTCTTAAAAATGTTGGCCATCTTAACAGGAACCGGGAAGGTATGGGGTACCACCCTGTCCTCATACACTTTATCAAGCTTAGGAATCGAAGGTTCCTCCGGTAATTTAGGTTCCAGAACCTTGAGGGTAGCAAGCACCTGCTTCAGCAAAAAGCGCAAATTTTCCATCCTAAACCTAAAGTCAGGCTCCTCTGCAGTGGGAGCTTTAGATGACATGGACTTCGACCCAGAAGGAACGTCCTCCAAAGAGTCTGAGTCGTCGCGGATAATCTTTCCGAGATATCCATTGGAGTATAGGACCCCTAGGCCAGATCGCCATATTTTACCTTACGCTTGCGCTTGGCAGAACGTGGTAAGGCACTTATCACCGTCGTTTGCAGTTGATCCGCAAAATCTGACGGCCAACGGATCTCTCCCGTAGGAGAAATAGACATGCCCTGGGGCGCAGCATGTGTACTCGGAGGGAACGCACCTCACAGGACAGGGAGCCCTCAGAGGTGGACGGCTCAGTAGTACTAGACATCCTTTTCTTTTGAGATGTCGTGACTTTATCAAGGCATGTGGAACATAGTTGAGCAGGCGGATCTACCAGAACCTCCTCACAATAAACACAGTTACTAGACTTAGTTAAAGAGGGAGTACCCTCTAACGTGTCAGAGTCCTCTATAGCTCGCAGCTTTAGTACGGACTTGTAAAATCTAAATAAAAATGGAACCTTTATAACCTCCAATGGCGGGGGCACTCACCACCACCTATGACCCGGACCACAGAAACAGTTACATCTCCTGTGCCGCCGGTCACGTCAGGAAGTCGATAGGCCCCACCCGACAGAAGGAATGCCTCACAGGACCGCTCCTGCACTAGGGAGAAAACGCACCAAATCTGCTGTGCAAATACTCCCAGAATGAAACTAAAGTCCACTCATTGCCAGAGCCACATCTCACACATATCGCAGCAATGACACAACAAACAATATTATGTACAGGGATATTAACCCTTGATTCTATAAAGATAAGAGGTATCACACTGTGACCCTGTCTTCTGCATTATCATTATGTGTATAAAAAATGAAACTATCTTACCAGAATCTACGCCGTGGAACAGGAACACGGCCTCTGAAGTGTGACAGTGTAGTAGCATCGCTCCTGACAGGGACTTGAGTGAAGAAAGCAGGCAGCGAAACTCGTCAACGCTGATTGCTTATGTAGCTGTTAATCTGAGTCGGGATGGTTTTGCAGAAAGACTCTCCCTGCATCTCCGGACTCTAACTTTCGCTCAGGCTCTCACTGAGAGGCTGACAGGGCTACTTAAAGCTCCAGTCCCTTTCCGAAGAGTACTACCCTCCATAAGAGACTACTCCAAATCTGACACTTCTCTGCCAACTTCCTGTGACGAAAGGCAAAGAATGACTGGGGGATGAGGGAAGTGGGGGAGGTCTTTAAGCCTTTGGCTGGGGTGTCTTTGCCTCCTCCTGGTGGCCAGGTTCTTAATTCCCACAAGTAATGAATGAATGAAGCCGTGGAGTCTCCTCCCCTTTAGATGGAAATCGTATGCTATATCTGGATCATGAAAGTAAACTTTTGGGTTTCATGTCCCTTTAAAGTCAATATTTTTTGGAATGTCACAAGTGTCAGTTTTACCAAATCCCTACACTTTTCTGCCTTGTCACAATCTACCAATGAGTTAAATTCAGCAGTGGAACTTGAAAAGTGGTAACATAACACATTAGCTAAATTAAGTGAATTAAATTTGATCACAAACAAAGAAAATAAAGTAAACTAAAGTAAAAAGGCAAATAATATGTAATTACAATGTATAATAACAGTCTTTGGATTCAAAAGGAAACACAATGTATCAGAACATAGCAGCCTAGTCCCCAAATGATCAGATACTTAGTAGGGTATTAAAGAAATATGAAACCCAAATTTTTTGTTTCGTATTTCAGATGGAGCATACAATTTTAAACAAATTTCGAATTTACTTCAATAAGCAAATTTGCGTTATTCTTTTGGCAATCTTTGTTCAAGGAGCAGAAATGCACTTCAGGAAGCTAGCTAAACACATTGGGTGAACCAATGACAAAAGGCATATATGTGCAAACAGCAGTCAGCAACTAGCTCCCAGTAGTGCGTTGCTGTGCCTGAGCCTATCTAGGTATTCTTTTTAACAAGTTATATCAAAAGAACAAAACAGGGGGAACTTCCGGGCAGCAGCCATGACTAGTCTCACAATTCCATGCTGCTCCAGCACCTCAGCCATTCTTGTATGATATCATATGCCAGACAACTCATCTTTGTGCTATACAAATGGATATGAGACCTACTAAGAACCTACATCTGATGAGCCCAATATTATTGACATAGCTGCAAATATAAGCACCAGGAGCAACTTATAACTTTTAAGGTTGAGGCCTTTACCATACCCGGCGAGGCACACTTTGGCACTACCTACTAGATGAAATCAGGGTTCTTCTACAGCAATACCAGCTCTCCTTTGCAGAAACCATGCAATCCACTTTTGACCCACTCAATTGAGATGCCCCAGAAACAACCCAGGGGAAGCCGGGTGATCTAACCCTAATGGATCAGTGCACTGGGATGGCTCGCCACAGAGCAAGACGCCGCTCTCAACAAAGTTGACCAGTGACCTAATATGAAAATCTGAAGTCTTGATAAAGCCTAAGGGCGAAACGCGTTGACCTGACACTGTTTCCACCTGCAATTTTATCTTATCTTTTATGCTATTTGATAAGAATATTTTTTCTTTAAGGAGTTTGTACTCTCTATCAGAACTTTATTATTTGCTGTGCCTGTTGGCACCAACACACTAATATAGGATTTTCTAGTCGCTACTAGCGACCGCACAGTTAACCATCACCAAGGATCTCTTAGTCGCTATTAGCGACCGCAAAGTTTTTCAACAAAGGACTCTATAGTCACATTAAGCGACCGCAAAGATTTTTCCAGCATAAAGGATCCTCTAGTCGTTATAAACGACCGCCAAGTTTTTCAACTCAAAGGATCCCTCAGTTGCTACTAGCAACCACAGAAGCCAACTATATAGTATCCTTAGTCGCTATATAGCGACCGCAAAGTCTCTAAGCACAGCTTAACCAGTCTTGATGGTCTTTACCATTTATTACTCCTAAGTGTGAAGAAAGAATACTAGTCACACACTGTGACCGCAAAGATTTCTTACATCTCCCCCAGGACCTCCTTTTTTACTAAGGAATAGGGGCTGCTACGAAAATACTGAACGTCAAATACACACGTGACGTCAGAGGGGTCACGCAAGAGCCGCATAAAAAGCTGCCTACATCACCAGACGGTAACTCCAAGCCGCAAACAAATGGTGAGCATTGCTTCTCACTAACACGCTCATTTGCCTCTCCTCACTGAATACGGATAAACACCCTCTATCGTCACTGGCAACTAAGGAACTCCCTTTGCTTATCTTGGATTGAGACATTTTCTAAAGGGCAAGTACTGACTGCTTTATTTTAAAAGGTCTTTTAAAGGTCTCATTTTTAGTGTAACCATATCTTAGAAATTGTGTTAGTTTCAATTGCACATTACTCTAATTGAGACTGTGCTTTAAATAAATTGATATATTGTTATATTCATTGATATTTGATACATTATTTGCCACTTTAGTTTACCTCTTTATATCGGACATATATCTCTATAGTGTAATTCCTTTTGATTGATACAATCTTAGTATACTACACATTCAGATTACCACTTATATATTTTTTCTTATGGATTAATTATACACACCTATTTCACCCAATCACTTGTTATATATTTTGGGTTTTAAGTATTGGATGTGATTATACATTTGGCCACTACATATTAACACCCTTGCATTTAGCGCTTAACTTTCTTTGTATATAGCTTGTTGCATCATTTGTTTTCTTGGAGGGGAATTAACAAATTAAGCTGGGTTCACACATCCTCTAGCGCTTATAATTTCTTTTTTCCTCTTATATGAAAATCTGACACTTACGAGGTTCCAAGATACAAGCAGAAAGCTACCGATCGCAAGCAAGCTACGATGATCTCCTTAAAAGGGTCTGCCGAGAGGAAACATACATTACCATAAAGGCTGCAAGCCAACAAGTTGCAGCTGACTCTTTTCCACATCAAGGACGCTCTTTCGCTGGAATACAGTGCAGTCAACCTATATATTACCCTTCGAGCCACCACAACACATGGAGCCTAGAAGCAAGGACACTCACAGATGCACAAATACCCTTACGGTTAAATGACTGGGTGTACCTGGTATACAGCGAGTGCAGCCGAACTGGTGTTGGCTGAAATAAAAAACAAAATGTACGCTTACCTGATAAATTTATTTATTTTTGACACGGTGAGTCCACGGATCATCAGTAATTACTATTGGGAATATCACTCCTGGCTAGCAGGAGGAGGCAAAGAGGACCACAGCAAAGCTGTTAAGTATCACTTCCCTACCCACAATCCCCCAGTCATTCAACCAAAGGAAAGGAGAGAAAGGAAGCTACACAAGGTGCAGAGGGGCCTGAGGTTTATATAACAAAAACTGTCTGAAAAAAACAGGTCGGGCCGTGGACTCGCCGTGTCAAGAAATAAATAAATTTTTAAGGTAAGCATAAATTTTGTTTTCTTTCTAATGACACGGTGAGTCCACGGATCATCATCAATTACTGTTGGGACTCAATACCCAAGCTAGAGGACACAGATGATAAGGGAGGGACAAGACAGGTTACCTAAACAGAAAGCACCACTGTTTGAAGAACCTTTCTCCCAAAAGAAGCCTCAGCCGAAGCAAAAGTATCAAATTTATAAAATTTTGAAAAGGTATGCAGAGAAGACCAAGTTGCAGCCTTGCAAATCTGTCCACAGAACAGAAGCTTCATTTTTGAAGGCCCAGGAAGAAGAAATAGCCCTCGTTGAATGAGCCCTGATTCTCTCAACAGGCTGCTGTCTAGCAGTCTCATAGGCCAAACGAATAATACTCTTCAGGCAAAGAGAAAGAGAAGAAGTCGTAGCTTTCTGACCCTTGCGTTTCCCAAAGAAACAAACAAAGCAGAAGACTGGCGAAAGTCCTTAGTCGTCTGCAAGTAGAATTTCAGCACCCGTACAACATCTAGGTTGTGTAGCAAACGCTCCTTAGGAGAGGAAGGACTAGGACACAGAAAAGGAACAACGATCTCCTGATTAATATTCCTGTCCGAAACAACTTTAGGAGGGAAACCTAACTTAGTACGAAGAACCACCTTATCAGAATGAAAGTTAAGATAAGGAAGATCACATTGCAGCCCCAAGAGTTCTGAGACTCTCCGAGCAGAAGAAAAAACCTTTCAAGATAACTTCTTAATATCTAAGGAATGCATAGGTTTAAACGGAGCCTGCTGTAACACTCTAAGAACAAGGTTAAGACTCCAGGGAGGAGTAACAGGTTTAAACACAGACCTAATTCTAACTAGGGCCTGACAAAAGGATTGCACGTCTGGCACCTCCGCCAGACAGTTATGCAACAAAATAGACAAAGCAGAAATCTGACCCTTCAATACTTGCTGACAAACCCTACTCCAGACCCTCCTGGAGAAAAGACAAAATCCTAGGAATCCTGACTCTACTCCAAGAGTAGCCTCTGGATTCACACCAATACAGATATTTACATCATATCTTATGGTAAATCTTTCTTGTCACAGGCTTACGAGCCTGGATCAAGGTCTCAATGACCGGCTCTGAGAACCCACGCTTAGATAAAATTAAGCGTTCAATCTCCAAGCAGTCAGCTTCAGAGAAACAAGATTTGGATGAAGAAAAGGACCCTGAAGTCACCAAGGTGGACAAGATGACATTTCAACTAGGTCTGCATACCAGATCCTGCGAGGTCACGCTGATGCAATTAGAATCACAGATGCCCTCTCCTGCGTGATCCGAGCAATGACTAGAAGAAAAAGAGCGAACGGGGGAACAGGTATGCTTGACTGAAATTCTGAAGAGGCCGCCAGAGCATCTATTAGGACGGCCTGAGGGTCCCTTGACCTCAAACCGTACCTCGGAAACTTGACATTCTGCCAATATGCCATGAGATCCAGCTCTGGCCGCCCCCACTTGAGGGTCAAGCTGGAAAACACCTCCGGATGGAGTTCCCACTGCCTGGGATGAAAAGTCTGTCGGCTCAGAAAATCCCCTTCCCAATTGTCCACTCCTGGAATGTAGATTGCCGATAGACAGCAGTTGTGAGTCTCTGCCCACTGAATAATTCAGGCCACCTCTGTCATCGCCAAGGAACTCCGAGTTCCTCCCTGGTGGTTGATGTATGCCACCGATGTTATGTTGTCCGACTGGAACCTGATAAACCGGGCTAAGGCTAACTGAGGCCAGGCCAGTAGAGCATTGAAGATCACCCTCAGCTCTAGGATGTTTATGGGGAGAACTGACTCCTCTCGAGTCCATGCACCCTGACCCTTCAACGAGCCCTAGACTGCTCCCCAACCCAGCAGGCAGGCATCCGTGGTTACAATCACCCAGGAAGGAATGCGGAAGCAAGTTCTGTTCCTGAGACAACCACCATGGAAGAGAGTCTCTTGCTGCCTGATCCAGATCTATTCACAGAGACAAATCTGCATAGCCCCCATTCCATTGTCTAAGCATGCATAATTGCAGAGCTCTGAGATGGAACTGAGCGAACGGGATGATGTCCATGGAAGCCACCATCAGACCAATTACCTCCATACATTGAGACACGGACGGCCAAGGAGAGGACTGAAGGGCAAGGCAAGAGTCGAAAATCAAGGATTTTTTTACCTCTGTCAGAAAAATTTTCATCGATAGGGAATCTATTATGGTCCCCAAGAACACAACACTTGTAGCTGGAACCAGAGAACTTTTTCCCAGATTCACCTTCCATCCGTGGGAACGAAGAAAAGACAACAAGGTCTCAGTATGAGAGTTTGCTTGTTGAAAAGACAGCGCCTGCACAAGAATATCGTCTAGATATGGCGCCACTGCAATGCCCCGAGACCGGATCACTGCCAATAGAGCCCCCAGAACCTTTGAGAAAATTCTGGGAGCTGTGGCAAGGCCAAATGGAAGAGCCACAAACTGAAAGTGATTGCCCAAGAAGGTGAATCTCAGAAACTTGTGATGATCCTTCTGAATGGGAACATAAAGGTACACATCCTTTAGGTCTATGGTTGTCATGAACTGACGCTCTTGGACCAGGGGAAGAATGGAACGAATAGTTTCTATATTGAAGGATGGTACTCTGATGAACTTGTTTAGACATTTCAGGTCTAAAATGGGTCTGAACGTTCCCTCTTTTTTGGGAACCATGAACAGATTTGAGTAAAATCCCAGACCCTGCTCCTGCGGAGGAATTGAATCTATTACTCCCAGGGCGGAAAGATCCTTAACACAATTTAAGAACGCCTCTCTCTTTATCTGGTCTACAGATAATCTTAAAAGGAGGATCTTGCCTCTGGGAGGGAAGGTCTTGAATTCTATTTTGTACCCCTGGGATACGATGTCCACCACCCAGGGATCCGGAACATCTCGTATCCAGGCTTGAGCAAATTAAGAAAGTCTGCTTCCTACTAGATCCGCTCCCGGATCGGGGGCCGACCCTTCATGCTGACTTGGAATCAGCTGCTGGTTTCTTAGACTGCTTCCCCCTGTTCCAAGACTAACCAGGCTTCCAGGAAGACTTGGATTGTTCATGCTTGGAGAAAGGAGGGGAGGGTTTACCTCTAAAGTTACGAAAGTAATGAAAATTACTCTGACTTCCTTTCTGCTTATTCTTCTTATCCTGAGGGAGAAAAGATCCCTTTCTTCCTGTGATATCAGAAATTATTTCAGCCAAGCCAGGACCAAACAAGGTCTTACCCTTGTAAGGGATTGCCAAGAGCTTGGACTCAGATGAAACTTCAACCATAAGGCTCTGCGAGCTAGAACCACAAAACCAGAAATTGTCGCGATCGCTCAGCTGCTGATCGCTTCCTTCTTTCCTGTGTCAGCGCGGTAGCGCTTTCTTGGTTGCTTAGCAACCCTGTTCTCGTCGGCCCCTTCTGCTGACGTCAGAAGGCCTTCTTATTCTGGCGTCTCCTCTCCTCGGGGCCTGTTTGTTCTAATTCCTGGCTTGTGAGTACTTTCTGAATCTCTTGTTTGATTAAGAATTGCTGGCTTGTTTAACTCCTACCCTGCTTAACCCTACCTGCCTGATTCCTGTTATCTGGACTTTGCTTGTTTGAACATTTCACTGTTTAAACCCAAACTGCTTGTTAACACGTTGCTGGACTTTGCTTGTTAGACTATTCTACTGTTTAACCCCAAACTGCCTGATAACACGTTGCTGGACTTTGCTTGTTTGACTATTCTACTGGTTAACCCCAAACTGCCTGATTACACGCTGCTGGAACTTTGCTTGCTAGACCATTCTACTGTTTAACCCCAAACTGCCTGATTACACGCTGCTGGAACTTTGCTTGCTAGACCATTCTACTGTTTAACCCCAAACTGCCTGATAACACGTTGCTGGACTTTGCTTGTTTGACAAATCCTTCTGGTTAACCCCTTCCTGCCTGATTTCAAGTTGCCGGTTATTGCTTGATGGATTACTCTTTTGGTTAACCCTTAACTACCCGAAGTTTCTTCTCCTGACCCTGCTGTACCATCTTCCAGTTTATTTCAGTGAGTATATTATTGCAGCTGTCGCAGGGTCAGGTCCTGGAATATACTCACAGTGCTAGAGTGTTATTCTAACTTCATTCTAGCATTTGGGTCTAACTCTGGACTTAACCTATCCTGACAGAAATTTTGCTCCCAACTTAATGACTTCTAAGGAAGCATCCGTGATAAAGGAATTGGCTAACTTAAGAGCCTTAATCCTGTCCTGGATCTCCTCAAGAGGAGTATCTGTCTGAATAGAATCAGACAAGGCATAAAACCAGTAGGCTGCCGCACTGGTGACAGTGGGAATACACACCCCAGGTTGCCATTGGAGACCTTGCTGAACATACATTTTCTTTAGCAATGCCTCCAACTTCTTATCCATTGGATCTTTAAAAGAACAACTATCCTCTATGGGAATAGTGGTCCTCTTAGCCAAAGTGCAGATCGCCCTTTCCACCTTAGGAACCGTCTGCCACGACTCCTTAATGGAGTCAGCTATTGGAAACATTTTCTTGAAAATTGGAGATGGAGAAAAAGGAATTCCAGGCCTCCCCCACTCCTGTGCAATAATCTCTGTATCCCGGTCTAGTACAGGGAATACCTCCACCACAGAGGGAACATCAAAGTACTTGTTCAGTTTACTAGACTTCTTAGGGTTGACTACGACAGTTGTTAAAAAGGTAAAGGTTTATGAGTACGGCACCCAGCCGAAACGCGTAAAACCTGATACTCTTACTGTGTGTACCATGTCATCTTTTAATGTGAAGAAATAAAGGCTGTTTTTACATATATATGGATACTGGGATTGCTTGCTCTTTTTCTTTGTGATATCTACGACAGTTGTATCGAAGTCATCCAAGGTAGCCAAAACCTCCTTAAGTAACAGACGGAGGTGTTCCAGCTTAAATCTGACGGATACAACTTCAGCATCAGAAGAAGGAATTATACTGTCTGAGTCTGAAATTTCACCCTCAGATGCTACCGAAGTGTCTTCCTCCTCAGACTTCTGAGAGGAAGCACCATGAATATCCACAGCTGGATTAAAAACCGTACTCACTAACTCTTTAAATGTCTTTTTGCGCTGCCCCTGCAGCATGTGAAAAGCAGACAGCGTCTCAGACACCGCAGAGGATACCTGGGCAGCAATATCTTGCAAAGAAACTCCAATCGGAGCATGAGAGGAAACGCAGAGCACTGCATGTGTGGACAACAAAGATTGGAGCACTTGAGAAAGTTGCGGTATATCTGATACAGGAGACACCCGAACAGCATCTGCCTTAGCTAATGATGGCTCAGAATCAAAAAGTCTATCCCTGTAACACAAAGTTCTCTCAATAAATGAAGAACAAAAAGGTACTGGTGGTTCCACCTGGGAGTCAAAACACAGACTACATGTAACACTCTGCAAGGCCTCTTGATCCATCTTTAGGCTCAAAAAGTACTACAAAATAGAGAAAAAAATAAAAAAACAGCTTCTATTTTCACTTTACTAGAAACTGCTACTGTCCATTTAAATTATATTTGTTCACAATATTTGATTGATAAAATTTAAGTGGAGCAATATAATATTACAACCGCCAGGCACCCTCTACACCTCAGCTCTTTGCTGAGGTGCCTACCTGTCCTGCCGACTGAGTATAGGTCTCAAATATATAAGATCCAGTTCTCACTCCGGAACTCCGCAACTAGACAGCTGTACAAGACTTCACTGGAGCAGAGCCGATCTAAGCTGCATATCGGCTCCGTAACACACAGGAAGTGAGTCCAGAAGCGCGCCAAAACTGGCTGCCGCATCAGAAGGAGACCAATAAGAAAGAAATTAATTTATCAGATAAATTCTTACGTAAATTATGTTTTCTTTCATGTAATTGGCAAGAGTTCATGAGCTAGTATGGGATAGAAATACCCAAGATGTGGAACTCCACAAAAAAGTCACTAGAGAGTCCCTAGAGAGGGAGGGATAAAATAAAAACATCCATTTTCCGCTAAAAAAATAAATCCACAACCAAAAAATAAGTTTTTCTCATAAATGAAAGAAAAAACAGAATTTATGCTTACCTGATAAATTTCTTTCTCCAACGGTGTGTCCGGTCCACGGCGTCATCCTTACTTGTGGGAATATTCTCTTCCCCAACAGGAAATGGCAAAGAGCACAGCAAAAGCTGCCCATATAGCCCCCCCTCTGGCTCCGCCCCCCAGTCATTCGACCGACGCTTATTAGAAAAAGGAGAAACTATAGGGTGCCGTGGTGACGGTAGGAGAAAGAAATTTTTCAGACCTGATTAAAAAACCAGGGCGGGCCGTGGACCGGACACACCGTTGGAGAAAGAAATTTATCAGGTAAGCATGAATTCTGTTTTCTCCAACATTGGTGTGTCCGGTCCACGGCGTCATCCTTACTTGTGGGAACCAATACCAAAGCTTTAGGACACGGATGAAGGGAGGGAGCAAATCAGGTTACCTAAACGGAAGGTACCACGGCTTGCAAAACATTTCTCCCAAAAATAGCCTCCGAAGAAGCATAAGTATCGAATTTGTAAAATTTGGCAAAAGTGTGCAGAGAAGACCAAGTCGCTGCCTTACATATCTGATCAACAGAAGCCTTGTTCTTGAAGGCCCATGTGGAAGCCACAGCCCTAGTAGAGTGAGCTGTGATTCGTTCAGGAGGCTGCCGTCCGGCAGTCTCATAAGCCAATCGGATGATGCTTTTCAGCCAGAAAGAAAGAGAGAGGTAGCAGTAGCTTTTTGTCCTCTCCTCTTACCAGAGTAAAACGACAAACAAAGATGAAGTTTGTCTGAAATCCTTTGTTGCGTCTAAATAGAACTTTAAAGCACGGACCACATCTAAATTGTGTAACAAACGTTCCTTCTTTGAAACTGGATTCGGACACAGAGAAGGAACAACTATTTCCTGGTTAATATTCTTGTTGGAAACTACTTTTGGAAGAAAACCAGGCTTGGTACGCAAAACAACCTTATCTGCATGGAACACCAGATAGGGTGGATCACACTGCAAAGCAGATAATTCTGAAACTCTTCTAGCAGAAGAAATAGCAACCAAAAACAGAACTTTCCAAGATAGTAACTTGATATCTATGGAATGTAAAGGTTCAAACGGAACCCCTTGAAGAACTGAAAGAACTAAATTTAGACTCCAAGGAGGAGTCATGGGTCTGTAAACAGGCTTGATTCTGACCAAAGCCTGTACAAAAGCTTGGACATCTGGCACAGCTGCCAGGCGTTTGTGTAATAAAACAGATAAAGCAGAAATCTGTCCTTTTAGAGAACTCGCTGACAACCCTTTATCCAAACCCTCTTGGAGAAAGGAAAGAATCTTAGGAATTTTAATTTTACTCCAGGAGAATCCCTTGGATTCACACCAGATATATTTTTTCCATATTTTATGGTAAATCTTTCTAGTCACAGGTTTTCTGGCTTGGACCAGAGTATCTATCACTGAATTTGAAAACCCACGCTTGGATAAAATCAAGCGTTCAATTTCCAAGCAGTCAGCTGCAGAGAAACTAGATTTGGATGTTCGAATGGACCTTGAACTAGAAGATCCTGTCTCAAAGGTAGCTTCCATGGTGGAGCCGATGACATATTCACCAGGTCTGCAAACCAAGTCCTGCGTGGCCACGCAGGAGCTATCAGAATCACCGAGGCCTTCTCCTGTTTGATCCTGGCTACGAGCCTGGGAAGGAGAGGAAACGGTGGAAACACATAAGCTAGGTTGAACGACCAAGGCGCCACTAATGCATCCACTAGAGTCCCCTTGGGATCCCTGGATCAGGACCTGTAGCAAGGAACCTTGAAGTTCTGACGAGACGCCATCAGATCCATGTCTGGAATGCCCCATAATTGAGTTAACTGGGCAAAGACCTCCGGGTGGAGTTCCCACTCCCCCGGATGGAAAATCTGACGACTCAAATAATCCGCCTCCCAGTTGTCTACTCCTGGGATGTGAATTGCAGATAGATGGCAGGAGTGATCCTCCGCTCATTTGATGATCTTGGATACCAAAGTATTTTCAAGTTGTAAGACGCTTCAAACAACATATAAATATCGAATAAATCAATCGATTTAGCCCACAATAGTGTCAACCAGTATATAGCCCATTAATAAGCCTTCATTCTGTTATGAGTCTAAGAAAATGGCTTACCGATCCCAAAGAGGGAAAATGACAGTCTTCTAGCATTACTAAGTCTTCTTAGAAAATGGACTAGTCATACCTTGAGCAGAAAAGTCTGCAAACTGTTCCCCCCAACTGAAGTTCTCTGGGCTCAACAGTCCTGCGTGGGAACAGCACTTGATTTTAGTTACTGCTGCTAAAATCATACTCCTCTTTTAAACAGAACTCTTCATCCTTTTCTGTTTTAGAGTAAATAGTACAAACCGGCACTATTTTAAAATAACAAACTCTTGATAGAAGAATGAAAAACTACAACTTACACCACATACTCTTCACCATCTCCGTGGAGATGCTACTTGTTCAGAGCGGCAAAGAGAATGACTGGGGGCGGAGCCAGAGGGAGGGCTATATGGGCAGCTTTTGCTGTGCTCTTTGCCATTTCCTGTTGGGGAAGAGAATATTCCCACAAGTAAGGATGACGCCGTGGACCGGACACACCAATGTTGGAGAAAAACTTAAAACATAAGCAGAGGAATCAAACTGAAACAGCTGCCTGAAGAACTTTTCTACCAAAAACTGCTTCTGAAGAGGCAAATACATAAAAACGGTAAAATTTAGTAAATGTATGCAAAGAAGACCAAGTTGCTGCTTTGCAAATCTGATCAACTGAAGCTTCATTCCTATAAGCCCACAAAGTGGAGACTCATCTAGTAGAATGAGCTGTGATTCTCTGAGGCGGGGCCTGACCCGACTCCAAATAAGCCTTATGAATCAAAAGGTTTAATCAAGATGCCAAAGAAATGGCAGAAGCTTTTTGACCTTTCCTAGAACCAGAAAAGACAACAAATAGACTAGAAGTCTTCCTAAAATCTTTAGTAGCTTTGACATAATATTTCAAAGCTCTTACAACATCCAGAGAATGTAAGGATCTTTCCAAAGAATTCTTAGGATTAGGACACAAAGAGGGGACAACAATTTCCCTATTAATGTTAGAATTCACAACTTTAGGTAAAAATTTAAATGAAGTCTGCAAAACTGCCTTATCTTGATGAAAAATCAGAAAAGGTGACTCACAAGAAAGAGCAGATAATTCAGAAACTCTTCTAGCAGAAGAGATAGCCAAAAGGAACAACACTTTCCAAGAAAGTAGTTTAATATCCAAAGAATACATTGGCTCAAAAGGAGGAGCCTGTAAAGCTTTCAAAACCAAATTAAGACTCCCAAAGAGGAGAGATTGATTTAATGACAGGCTTGATACAAACCAAAGCCTGAACAAAACAGTGAATATCAGGAAGCTTAGCAATCTTTCTGGAAAATAAAACTGAAAGAGCAGAGATTTGTCCCTTTAAGGAACTTGCAGATAAACCTTTATCCAAACCATCCTGAAGAAACTGTAAAATTCTAGGAATTCTAAAAGAATGCCAGGAGAATTTATGAGAAGAACACCATAAAATATAAGTCTTCCAAACTCAAAAATAAATCTTCCTAGAAACAGATTTACGAGCCTGTAACATAGTATCAATCACTGAGTCAGAGAAACCTCTATGACTAAGCACTAAGCGTTCAATTTCCATACCTTCAAATTTAGCAATTTGAGATCCTGATGGAAAAAAACGGTCCTTGAGACAGAAGGTCTGGTCTTAAAGGAAGTGGCCAAGCTTGACAACTGGACATCCGGACAAGGTCTGCATACCAAACCTGTGAGACCATGCTGGAGCTACCAGAAACACAAAAAATGTTCCATGATGATTTTGGAAATCATTCTTGGAAGAAGAACTAGAGGCAGAAAGATATAAGCAGGTTGGTAAAACTAAGGAACTGCTAACGCATCCACCGACTCCGCCTGAGGATCCCTGGACCTGGATAGGTACCTGGGAAGTTTCTTGTTTAGATGAGAATCCATCAGATCTATTTCTGGAAGACCCCACATCTGAACAATCTGAAAAAACATATCTGGATGGAGAGACCACTCTCTGAAGGCTGAGATAATCCGCTTCCAAATTGTCTATACCTGGGATATGTACCGCAGAAAATAAACAAGAGCTGAATTCCGCCCACGCAAGTATCTGAGATACTTCTTTCATAGCTAGGGGACTGCGAGCCCCGCCCTGATGATTGACTTATGCCATGGTTGTGACATTGTCTCTCTGAAAACAAATGAATGGTTCTCTCTTCAGCAGAGGCCAAACCTGAAGAGCCCTGAAAATAGCACGGAGTTCCAAAATATTGATTGGTAATCTCGCCTCTTGAGATTTCCAAACCCCTTGTGCTGTCAGAGATCCCCAGACAGCTCCCCAACCTGAAAGACTTGCATGTGTTGTGATTACAGTCCAGGACGAACAAAAGAGGCCCCTTGAATTATACGGTGGTGGTCTAACCACCAGGTCCGAGAAAGCTGAACATTGGGATTTAAGGATATTAATTGTGATATCTTTTTATAATCCCTGCACCACTGCTTCAGCATACAAAGCTGGAGAGGTCTCATATGAAAACGAGCAAAGGGGATCGCGTCCGATGCTGCAGTCATGAGACCTAAAACTTCCATGCACATAGCCACTGAAGGGAACGATTGAGACTGAAGGATCCGACAAGCTGAAACCAATTTTATTTGTCTCTTGTCTGTTAGAGACAGAGTCATGGACACTGAATCTATCTGGAAACCTAAAAATCACTTTGTCTGAGGAATCAAGGAACTTTTTGGTAAATTGATCCTCCAATCATGTCTTTGAAGAAACAACACTAGTTGATATGTGTGAGATTAGGCAAAATGTAAAGACTGAGCTAGTACCAAGATATCGTCCAAATAAGGAAACACCGCAATACCCTGTTCTCTGATTACAGAGAGTAGGGCACCGAGAACTTTTGAAAAAATTCTTGGAGCTGTCGCTAGGCCAAATGGAAGAGCGACAAATCGGTAATGCTTGTCTAGAAAAGAGAATTTCAGAAACCGATAGTGGTCTGGATGAATCGGAATATGAAGATATGCATCCTGTAAGTCTATTGTGGACATATAATGACCTTGCTGAACAAAAGGCAGAATAGTCCTTATAGTCACCATTTTGAAAGTTGGCACTCACAAAACGGTTCAAAATTTTCATATCCAGAACTGGCCTGAATGAATTTTCTTTCTTTGGAACAATGAATAGATTTGAATAAAACCCCACACCCTATTCCTGAAACGGAACTGGTATAATTACCCCTGAAAGCTCTAGATCTGAAACACACTTCAGAAAGGCCTGAGCCTTCACTGGAAAGCGTGAGAAAAAAAATCTTCTCACAGGAGGTCTTACTCTGAATCCTATTAGATACCCTTGAGAGACAATGCTCTGAATCCATTGATTTTGGACAGAATCTGCCCAAATGTTTTGGAAAAATTTTAATCTGCCACCCACCAGCTGAGCTGGAATGAGGGCCGCACCTTCATGCAGACTTGCGGGCTGGCTTTGGTTTCTTAAAAGGCTTGGATTTATTCCAACTTGAAGATGGTTTCCAATTGGAACCAGATTCTTTGGGGGAAGGATTGGCTTTCTGTTCCTTATTCTGTCGAAAAGAATGAAAACTATTAGAAGCCTTAGATTTACCCTTAGATCTTTTATCCTGAGGTAAAAAAAAACTCCCTTCCCCCCAGTAACAGTTGAAATAATTGAATCCAACTGAGAACCAAATAAATTGTTACCTTGGAAAGAAAGAGATAGTAATCTAGACTTAGATACCATGTCAGCATTCCAATATTTAAGCCACAAAGCTCTACTAGCTAATAAAGCTAAAGACATAGATTTAACATCAATTTTGATGATATCAAAAATAGCATCACATATAAAATGATTGGCATGTTGAAGCAAGCGAACAATGCTAGACAAATCAGGCCTATTCCATTGCTTTGAAATCATATCAGAAATAGCATCAGGAACTGGAAAAACCTCTGGAGTAACCACAGGAGGTTTATAAACAGAATTTAAACGTTTACTAGTTTTAATATTAAGAGGACTAGTTTCCTCAATATCCAAAGTAATCAACACCTCTTTTAACAAGGAACGAATATACTCCATCTTAAAGAGATAAGTAGATTTGTCATTGTCAATCTCTGAGGTAGGATTTTCTGAATCAGATAGATCCTCATCAGAGGAGGATAAATCAGTATGTTGTCGGTCATTTGAAATTTCATCAACTTTATGAGAAGTTTTAAAAGACCTTTTATGTTTATTGGTAGGCGGAATAGCAGACAAAGCCTTCTGAATCGCATCAGCAATAAAATCTTTTATATTCACAGGGATATCATGTACATTAGATGTTGAAGGAACAACAGGCATTGTACTAGTACTGATGGATACATTCTCTGCATGTGAAAGTTTATTAAAACAACTATTACATACTACAGCTGGAGATATAATCTCTACTAATTTACAACCGATACACTTATCTTTGGTAGAACTGTTATCAGGCAGCAGGAATCCAACAGTGGTTTCTGAGACAGGATCAGATTGAGACATCTTGCAAATGTAAGAGAAAAAACAAAATATAAAGCAAAATTATCAATTTCCTTATATGGCAGTTTCAAGAATGGGAAAAAAATGCAAACAGCATAGCCCTCTGAGCATAGAGAAAGGCAAGAGGCATATAGGAAGTGGGGTTTAAATAATTAAATTATTTGGCGCCAAGAATGACGCACAATGCAAAATGACATTTTTTGGCGCTAACAGCATCCGGAAATTACGCAATTTGCGTCATGGCAGACGCAATCAAACTGATAGTCTGCAAAAGGAAATATACATAAACCTGACTCATTGCAAATATAAGTACAACACATATATTTAGAACTTTACATTAATAAATAAAGTGCCAAACCATAGCTGAGAGTGTCTTTAAGTAATGAAAACATACTTACCGAAAGGCACCCATCCACATATAGCAGGTAGTCAAACCAGTACTGAAACAGTTATCAGTAGAGGTAATGGAATATGAGAGTATAATTGTCAATCTGAAAAAGGGAGGTAGGAGATGAATCTCTACGACCGATAACAGAGAACCTATGAAAAGATTTCCCGTGAGGAAAACCATAGAATTCAATAGGTGATACTCCCTTCACATCCCTCTGACATTCACTGTACTCAGAGGAATCGGGCTTCAAAATGCCGAGAAGCGTATATCACAGAAGAAAATCAACCACAAACTTACTTCACCACCTCCATGGGAAGCAACGTTTGTAAAACTGAATTGTGGGTGTGGTGAGGGGTGTATTTATAGGCATTTTGAGGTTTGGGAAACGTTGCCCCTCCTGGTAGGATTGTATGACCCATACGTCAATAGCTCATGGACTCTTGCCAATTACATGAAAGAAATAATAACGGCACACTCCACACATAGTCCTTAACCGGAACCCAGCCAGAGCTAAGGACACTAACTGAACCAAAATTCAAAGGAATAAAACACTCCCCACAGTACCTGCTGTCTGCCTATGTAATTAACCCTCCTAGGGTCAAAGATACAACATCCCCCTGCAGTAATAACTGCTTAAGTGCCAAAGATTTCCTCATAATAAAGAAAAATATTCTTGGCACTTACCTGAATATTCATCTGTCCGGCAGAAGGACAGTTCATCTGGTTTGAGAGGGTGCTATCCCTCACATGGACCTGTGGAAGAAGAAAGAACCGAGTATGCTTACTCAGGCTGATAGGGCAGCAAAACTCTATGAGAAAACGCAGTGCAGATTGTACCCCACAAGTTCCCAATTGCTTAAAAAAAAGCCACCACTGCCCTACTGAAGAGACTGACGTGGGCTAAGGCTAGACCCCAGGAAAGATCAGAGCAAACCTACTCTGCTTTAAAATAATACAATATTGATTGCAGAAAACTCTTATCAGACACCGAAAACTTCACCTCCTCCTTGTACGGCAGGCAAAGAGAATGACGGGGGTTTGTGGGAAGGGAAGTGATACTTAACAGCTTTGCTATGGTGCTCTTTGCCTCCTCCTGATGGCCAGGAGTGATATTCCCAACAGTAATTGATGATGATCCGTGGACTCACCGTGTCATAAAAAAGAAAAAACTGCTTTCTTAGAAGCATTCCATTTTTTAAACACATAAAAAAAACTCATACATAAGACCATTATGTAACAGGGTTTTATATGAGATTTGTTCGCTTTTTAAAAGCCTTTGGAAAAAACTGCACCTTTGCAAAATGTACGTTGGAGTGGTTACAGAGACTGAGATCACAAAGTGAGAGTGGACACTTACATTTGTGTTTTTCTTGGAACATTGAGAAGCCAAAGTGGTTTCATAATAATAAATATCCACATGACAATTATATAGCCTTTAATGATTACATCTTATAAAAACATTGTAATCGCACATATGAGGGTTAAATATGCATAATCCATAATCTTAACCTACCTTATCAGTGAGCTGAGTTTTCCATAAAATACGCACTCATCCACAAAAAGGGGGTACCACACAGGGGCCACAAAGAGCAGGCACAATGACCACACCATGTCTAGAGGAGATGGGAGGCTAAGCTGACCAAACAGATATGTCAGGATAATGGCAAGAGAGGGACCAGGGGTAACCTAAGAGGGTCTCTTTACACTGAACCTCAGTGAAGGATGAAACAAACCCACATGAAACAGTTTTATTAATATGTTCTATGTTTTTTTACATTTATATTTGAAGTTTTCCTATTTTATTCAGGCAAATTAATCAATTCTGGTTTACCTTTTATAGTCACAAATGTTTTTGTTAGGTAATTAATTTTGACCTGGTTTTATCTGTCGACAAAAATGCTGGGTCAATCAGGAATCTGGTAAAAATATCATTCATAGGATTCAGTTTTTATATACATTATTATTTGCAAATTATATAATGTGTCATTAAATTACATGCATTGCCCATTACAAAGTTGGTAACCACTATTTTATATATATTAAATTACATTAACATAATTATATAGAGGTACCATAATATTTATTGTGTGATAACACATAATACACTTTGTGGGTACACTACTGAAAAATTAATAATAAGAGGCTGTTGATACATTGAAAAAAATTACACTCAGCTCAACTAGGTGAAAAAGAGGAAAAATTGCTTTTTGAGACCTATTTCCCATTGAAATGTTAAAACTTGCAAATAATGCAAGTGTTTCAATGCAGAAAAAAATTGTAATATGTAATATTTATTGTTGTCCCATGTATAGGAATAGTTGTTCTTATGGAAATATCAGTATATATATAAAAAATATATAGGCAAGCACATATCTACAAAATTCAAACCAGACATATGCCGAGGGCAGCAATACATATTATATATATTAATAAAGTGTAAAATATAATTATAATAAAAAATAGTATTTGCTTCTAGTTAAAAAATATGTTTTATAAATAAGTGTATCCTTGTTTTTTGCTTCCTCTTTAGCGGTGATCACAGGTAAGGAGCGCCGACGTTAAGCGAAAATGTTATAGTGTAAGGTCGGATTACAATAGCGCCTAATTGATTTTCAAGAAATTCGACGTCGGATGGAAGAGTTAGCACAACATTACCTTACACCTACATGAAAACAGAAACTTCACGCAATGCGCAAAATATTTCAATGGAAACCTGGTACTAAAATGCAGACGTAAACTACATTTAGCTGTCAGTTACTTTGGTAGCTTACGGCTCCATTTTTAATGGCTCAATGGAAATGAGCCCTCAGAGTCTTTTATTGAATAACTGCTGTCATAATAAAACAAAAATAAGACAAAAAGCAAACAAATAAAATTAAAACCCTGGAATGAATTATTAAATAAACATCTTCCCGTATTAGGTTCTGCACCTAATATGTTTATTGTATGTCTATGCTCCTCTGTGAGCAATTATATAGCTAAATATTAGAAAAAGGGAGTTACCTCTAGGCAATACTTTATGAGTTAATTAAACTGCTTGCAAAATGCGTCTGTATTGGCAGCTGAGGTGTAGAGATAATAGATCAATATTTAAAGGTTACAAGCAGCTGGTTTTTTGATGGTCCTAATTTGCTGTGTGTAGATTATCTTTTCAGTTGGTCAGTTTCAGATAAAAACTGTTAAACTTGGTTGAATCTGTATAAAGAGATTACAATGTTCTAAAAAGCTTGCTAAATATTTTGCTTAATCTTAGGAATTCTCTACTGTTCTGTGTCTCGACAAAGGGTTGTTTTGGAATTAGGTTTTCTTTAGATAGCCAACATGCATTTTATTTGGTCAACTTCAATTGTAATCACATTCAGTTCAGTTTTGTAATGTTGATTCCACACTACTGGGACTTAAGTCGTATTTTTGAAGATTTTCAATAAAAATAAACTTAAAAAAGAAAAAGAAAATAATGTTTTTATGTTACCCCAAGATTCCAGCTGTTCAAACGAGCTTCAATGTCGCTGTCATCCAGACTGGTTGAGGTTTTCTTTAGATGGTCACGCTAAACAAATAGAGAGATTTTTTTATGAACACAAAGTCATACATGTATCAAATACAAAGATAATGCAGAAAAGTATTTTGAATAAAGGACAGCACATAGGTTAAAAAAAATCCTAAAGAGAGACTGTATGACAGAGGAGGTAAAATACGGTATATTGAATGTATATGGACATAGATATGTGTTATGTGATGGCCTATAATGATAGGTTTTGAGGGACAGTTTAAATGTATGTTCTTTGCAACTCAGTCTGAATGTTGTTAAAGAAGGAAAGGGGTATTCAAAGCTGTTTACGTTCTCTATTAAGATGTTATAGAAACAGAGGAAAGACCAAGTTTTGATGGCTCCAAATAAACTAATGGAAGGACAAATAGTTAGGGCCTCATACTGTTCTAAAATGTTTCCAATTGTGGTGACATAACTTTGGGAAGATAATTAATCCCAGAAAGATTCATACAGTCAATCCTTTAACAGGTTGTGTTAAATCTTCATGCGTAATTCTAGTAAGAAACATAGAAACACAGATTTTGACAGCAGATAAGAATCATAAGCCCAACAAGGCTGTCCAGTATTTCCTAGAAGCATAAACTTATATAGTTTGTATGATAGCTTTATGCTTATCCCAGGCATTCTTGAAGTCTCCCACAGTGCTCGTCATAAACACCTCTTGTGGAAGTTTATTCCATAAATCAATCACCCTTTCTGTAAATAAGTTCTTCTGCAAATTACTCCTTAATCTACTACCCTTCAGCTTGAGATCATGACCCCTTGTTCTTGATTTTTTTTTCTTTTTATGAAAAATACTCACAGCATCAGCTTTACTAAGTTTCTTAATATACTTAAAAGTTACTATCATATCACCTATTTCCCTTCTCTAAACTAAGCTATACAAATTTAGGTCATTGAGCCTCTCCTGGTAAGTTTTATTTTTTTAAGACCATTTTAGCAGTCCTCCTTTGCACAGATTCCAGTTTGTTTATATTCTTCTGGAGACATGGCCTCCAGAACTGCACACTATATTTAAGATAAGAAACCCCTCTACTAAGATGCTGCACAAACACATGGCCAGAAATCTACGGTGGTTTTTGCCTAGTCTTTGTTGTTGTAAGGACACTCCCTTGTAGCCTTTAATTGGTGCATAATAAGCCACACACTAGAAAATTAAATGTAACAGTGGAGAGTAACCAGTAACCAACTGCATTCTTTTGTTCACCAGTAGTATTCAATAGCTTTGGATGATGATATTTTGGCAAAATTCTAGAGTGTTAAACTTGCCCTGTACATCTGCATATTTTAAAAGTGTACATATTTGATGATTTCATGTTTGTATTATTTGTGTTTCCAGTGTTCTCCCCATGACTCATTTAATGGGCACACCACCGAGCTGATTTTACTGACAACATCTAAAATTTAACACAATATTAAGGTTAAATTATTAAAAATTTTCAATGTTTTGCATTCATTATCATTAAATCAATTTATGTTAAATTATGCAATTAATTTGTTCTTTGGATAGCTTAAATGGCCATTAGATAAAGTAGAATTGCATACTCAACAAATGCATAATAAAAAGATAAATCAAAAGCACTTAATTTGAATTTCAAATAAGTAGTAGATTTTTATCTGACACATTTCAGAGTTCGTTCCATTTTTCTTCCCCCATATCATGTGACAACCATCAGCCAATCACAAAATACATTTAAGTATATACTATAAATTCTTGCATATGTTCAGTAAGTGTGCATATAAAACAATTGTGCACATTTTGATTATGGAACTGAATTGGAAAGTTTTTTTAATAATTAGGTGCTCTAGCTGAATCATGAATGTTACATTTTGACTTAAGTGTTTCTTTAACCCCTTAGTGACCAGACCATTTTTTTTTAAAAAATTTACTGTTAAGGACCAGGGATGTTTTTACATTTCTGCGGTGTTTGTGTTTAGCTGTAATTTTCCTCTTACTCATTTACTGTACCCACACAAATTATATACCAATTGTCTCGCCTTTAAATAGACTTTCTAAAGATACCATTATTTTCATCATATCATATAATTTATTATAAAAAGTTTTATAAAATATGATGAAAAACACACTATTTCTAACCTTGATCCCCAAAATCTGTTAAACATCTACAACCACCAAAAACACCCATGCTAAATAGTTTCTATATTTTGTCGTGAGTTTAGAAATACCCAATGTTTACATATTCTTTGCTTTTTTTTGCAAGTTATAGGGCAATAAGTACAAGTAGCACTTTGCTATTTGCAAACCATTTTTTATTTTATTTTTTCAAAATTAGCGACAGTTACATTGGAACACTGATATCTGTCAGGAATCCCTGAATATCCCTTGACATGTATATATATATTTTTTTAGAAGACATCCCAAAGTATTGATCTAGGCCCATTTTGGTATATTTCATACCACCATTTCACAGCCGAATGCAATCAAATAAAAAAAAAATCGTTCACTTTTTCACAAACTTTAGGTTTCTAACTGAAATTATTTACAAACAGCTTGTGCAATTATGGCACAAAAGGTTGTAATTGCTTCTCTGGGATTCCCTTTGTTCAGAAATAGCAGACATATATGGCTTTGGCGTAGCGTTTTGGTAATTAGAAGGCCGCTAAATGCTGCTGCACACCACACTTGTATTATGCCTAGCAGTAAAGGGGTTAATTAGGTAGCTTGTAGGGTTAATTTTAGCTTTAGTGTAGAGATTAGCCTCCCACCTGACACATACCACCCCCTGATCCCTTCCTAATCCCTCTTAAACAGCTCTCTTCCTTCCCACCAACTCCCAAAGGTCACCCCCATCTAAAATACTGGCAGAAAGTCTGCAAGTTTAAAAATAATTTTTTTTTTTATTTATTTTGTAATATATTTTCTGCAGGGTCGTATCCCCCTTACCTCCCAACCTCCCTGACACCCCCTCCCAAACAGCTCTCTAACCCTCCCCCTCTACCTATTATCTGTCATACTAGGTACTGGCAGCTGTCTGTCAGTACCCAGTTTCCTATATTTTTTTTTATTATTTTTTTTTTAATTATTTATAAATAAACATTTTTTCCATAGTGTAGCTGCCCACTCTCATTCCCCTACCACCTCCCAGATAATTTTACTATGAACTAATATCCCCCTCTCCCTCCTTCCCCCTTTTTCTGTAGTGTAAGCGGTCCAACCCGCTCCCGCACCCTACTGTCCCTCTCATGACCCCCTCCTGCCCCTCTCACACACCCTCCCGCCCCTCTTACACACCCTCCCGCCCTCTCCAGCAATAGGCAGCCCACCTGCCTCCCCCTATCCCTACCAAGCCAAAAACGATTGGCACCTTCGCTGGCTCTCTCTACATTGCTTAACAGAAGGTATTGCATGATACCTCAATATCGAGGCATCTCTGCAACACCCTGAAAGCAGCTGGAAGCGATCACGATTGCTTCCAGCGCTTAAAACACCAGAGGACGTGCCAGGCATCTCCTTGGTCGTTAACTACCGTATTTTATAGGACGTGCCTGGCACGTCCTCGTCGTTAAGGGGTTAAAGGGATAGTATAGTCAAATATTTTCTTTCATGTTTCAGATAGAGTATGCAATTTTAAGCAACTTTCCAATTTACTCCTATTATCAATTTCTCTTCGTTCTCTTGGTATCTTTATTTTAAAAAGTTGGAATGTAAGCTTAGAAGCCGGCCCATTTTTTGCTGATTGGTGTCTAAATGTAGCAATCCAGTCAGCAAGTGCTACCCAGGTACTGAACCAAAAATGGGCCGTTTCCTATGCTTACTTTCAAGTTTTTTTAAATAAAGATACCAAGAGAACGAATAAAAATTGATAATAGGAGTAAATTAGAAAGTTGGTTAAAATTGAATGCTCTATCTAAATCATGAAAGTTTATTTTTGACTAGACTATCCCTTTAAGTAACATTTATAAATAGCAGAAAATGTCTTACACTGCCCCACCCGGCTACTTCATATCATCACCCGACTGGCAGCATTTACTGTGGAGAACACAGGTTTGCAAAAGTTGATAAATTCTTTAGTTGTACTGTATAATAATATTTTTGGTAAAATGAGATTAAAGTCATACAAATATCACCATACCCATTGACTGTCCCTACCTCAACAATTACAGGTTTTCTCTTATAACATGAGAACCACTTACCGCATTTAGCACCTTTCATTTTTCATGCTACATAACTAATCTATATTTTAGCATGAATAACCTTTAGATTATAATGTATCTCAAATAGAAACGATCTTTAGTTACTGTAGATTAAAAAACATTTTAAATTTTAAAAAATCCAATTGAAATAAAGTTTATTTTTAAAAAAAAAACATAATTTATGCTTACCTGATAAATTTATTTCTCTTGTAGTGTGTTCAGTCCACGGGTCATCCATTACTTATGGGATATATTCTCCTTCCCAACAGGAAGTTGCAAGAGGATCACCCAAGCAGAGCTGCTATATAGCTCCTCCCCTCACATGTCATATCCAGTCATTCGACCGAAACAAGACGAGAAAGGAGAAACTATAAGGTGCAGTGGTGACTGGAGTTATAATTTTAAAATTTAGAACCTGCCTTAAAAAGACAGGACGGGGCCGTGGACTGAACACACTACAAGAGAAATAAATTTATCAGGTAAGCATAAATTATGTTTTCTCTTGTTAAGTGTGTTCAGTCCACGGGTCATCCATTACTTATGGGATACCAATACCAAAGCTAAGTACACGGATGATGGGAGGGACAAGGCAGGAACATTAAACAGAAGGAACCACTGCCTGTAGAACCTTTCTCCCAAAACCAGCCTCCGAAGAAGCGAAAGTGTCAAATTTGGAAAATTTGGAAAAAGTATGAAGTGAAGACCAAGTTGCAGCCTTGCAAATCTGTTCAACAGAGGCCTCATTCTTAAAGGCCCAGGTGGAAGCCACAGCTCTAGTGGAATGAGCTGTAATTCTTTCAGGAGGCTGCTGTCCAGCAGTCTCATAGGCTAAACGTATTATGCTACGAAGCCAAAAAGAGAGAGAGGTAGCCGAAGCCTTTTGACCTCTCCTCTGTCCAGAGTAAACGACAAACAGAGAAGAAGTTTGTCTAAAATCTTTAGTTGCCTGTAAGAAGAACTTCAGAGCACGGACCACGTCTAGATTATGCAAAAGACGTTCCTTCTTTGAAGAAGGATTAGGACATAATGATGGAACAACAATCTCTTGATTGATATTCCTGTTAGAAACAACCTTAGGTAAAAACCCAGGTTTAGTACGCAGTACTACCTTGTCTGAATGAAAAATCAGATAAGGAGAATCACAATGTAAGGCAGATAACTCAGAGACTCTTCGAGCCGAGGAAATAGCCATCAAAAACAAAACTTTCCAAGATAAAAGCTTAATATCAATGGAATGAAGGGGTTCAAACGGAACACCCTGAAGAACTTTAAGAACAAAGTTTAAGCTCCACGGAGGAGCAACAGCTTTAAACACAGGCTTAATTCTAGCCAAAGCTTGAGGTTTCCGAGCCTGTATTAATGTATCAATAACCGAATCCGAAAACCCACGCTTTGATAGAATCAAGCGTTCAATTTCCAGGCAGTCAGCCTCAGAGAAATTAGATTTGGAAGGTTGAAAGGACCCTGAATTAGAAGGTCCTGCCTCAGAGGAAGAGACCATGGTGGACAGGACGACATGTCCACTAGGTCTGCATACCAGGTCCTGCGTGGCCACGCAGGCGCTATCAGAATTACCGATGCCCTCTCCTGTTTGATCCTGGCAATCAGCCGAGGTAGCAACGGAAATGGTGGAAACACATAAGCTATGTTGAAAACCCAAGGGGCTGCTAATGCATCTACCAGCACCGCTCCCGGGTCCCTGGACCTGGATCCGTAACAAGGAAGCTTCGCGTTCTGGCGAGATGCCATGAGATCCAGATCCGGTTCGCCCCAACGACGAATCAGTTGAGCAAATACCTCCGGGTGAAGTTCCCACTCTCCCGGATGAAAGGTCTGGCGACTTAGGAAATCCGCCTCCCAGTTCTCTACGCCTGGAATGTAAATCGCTGAAAGGTGGCAAGAGTGAGACTCTGCCCAGCGAATTATCTTCGAGACTTCCAACATCGCTAGGGAACTCCTGGTCCCCCCTTGATGATTGATGTAAGCCACAGTCGTGATATTGTCCGACTGAAATCTGATGAACCTCAGTTTTGCTAACTGAGGCCAAGCTAGAAGAGCATTGAATATTGCTCTTAATTCTAGAATGTTTATTGGGAGGAGTTTCTCCTCCTGAGTCCACGATCCCTGAGCCTTCAGGGAATTCCAGACTGCTCCCCAGCCTAAAAGGCTGGCATCCGTTGTTACAATCGTCCAATCTGGTCTGCGAAAGGTCATTCCTTTGGACAGATGAACCGGTGACAACCACCAGAGAAGAGAATCTCTGGTCTCCTGGTCCAGATTTAGCAAATGGGACAGATCTGAGTAATCCCCGTTCCATTGACTGAGCATGCATAGTTGCAGCGGTCTGAGATGCAGGCGCGCAAATGGCACTATGTTCATTGCCGCGACCATTAAGCCGATTACCTCCATGCACTGAGCTACTGATGGGCTTGGAACGGAATGAAGGACACGGCAAGCATTGAGAATCTTTGATAACCTGGACTCCGTCAGGTAAATCTTCATCTCTACAGAATCTATAAGAGTCCCTAGAAAAGGAACCCTTGTGAGAGGTAACAGAGAACTCTTTTCCACGTTCACTTTCCACCCATGCGACCTCAGAAATGCTAGAACTATCTCTGTATGAGACTTTGCATTCTGAAAACTTGACGCTTGTATCAGAAATCGTCTAGGTACGGAGCCACCGCTATGCCTCGTGGTCTTAGTACCGCCAGAAGTGAGCCCAGAACATTCGTAAAAATTCTCGGGGCCGTGGCTAACCCGAAGGGAAGAGCCACAAACTGGTAATGCCTGTCTAGAAAGGCAAACCTTAGGTACCGATAATGATCCTTGTGAATCGGTATATGAAGGTAAGCATCCTTTAAGTCCACCGTGGTCATATATTGACCCTCTTGGATCATGGTTAGGATGGTTCGAATGGTTTCCATCTTGAACGATGGCACCCTTAGAAATTTGTTTAAGATCTTTAAGTCCAAGATTGGTCTGAAGGTTCCCTCTTTTTTGGAACCACAAACAGATTTGAGTAAAATCCTTGTCCCTGTTCCGATCGCGGAACTGAGTGGATCACCCCCATGATTAAGAGGTCCTGTACACATTGTAGAAATGCCTCTCTCTTTACTAGGTTTGTCGATAACCTCGAAAAATGGAACCTCCCTTGTGGAGGAGAGGTTTTGAAATCCAGAAGGTATCCCTGAGATATAATCTTTAACGTCCAGGGATCCTGCACATCTCTTGCCCAAGCCTGGGCAAAGAGAGAAAGTCTGCCCCCCACTAAATCCGTCTCCGGATAGGGGGCCCTGTCTTCATGCTGTCTTAGGGGCGGGAGTAGGCTTTCTGGCCTGCTTGCCCTTGTTCCATGACTGGTTGCCTTTCCAACCCTGTCTGTAACGAACAGTAGTTCCTTCCTGTTTTGGAGCGGAGGAAGTCGATGCTGCTCCTGCCTTGAAGTTACGAAAGGCACGAAAATTAGACTGTTTGGCCATTGGTTTGGCCCTGTCCTGAGGAAGGGCGTGGCCCTTACCTCCCGTAATGTCAGCAATAATTTCCTTCAAGCCGGGCCCGAATAAGGTCTGCCCTTTGAAAGGAATGTTAAGTAGCTTAGACTTGGAAGTTACATCCGCTGACCAGGATTTAAGCCAGAGCGCTCTGCGCGCCTGTATGGCGAATCCGGAATTTTTAGCCGTAAGTTTGGTTAGATGTACTACGGCATCCGAAACAAACGCATTAGCTTGCTTAAGGGTTCTAACTTTGCTCAAAGCCTCATCCAACGGCTCTGTGCGAATCGCCTCTTCCAGAGACTCAAACCAGAACGCCGCTGCAGCCGTGACAGGCGCAATGCATGCAAGAGGCTGCAATATAAAACCCTGTTGAACAAACATTTTCTCAAGATAACCCTCTAATTTTTTATCCATTGGATCTGAGAAAGCACAGCTATCCTCCAATAATCGGGGGAGGGGAAAAAGGCGCACCGGGTCTATCCCACTCCTTACTAATAATTTCTGTAAGTCTTTTTGGTATAGGAAAAACGTCAGTACACACCGGTACCGCATAGTATCTATCCAACCTACACAATTTCTCTGGAATTGCCACCGTGTCGCAATCATTCAGAGCCGCTAATACCTCCCCTAGTAACACACGGAGGTTCTCAAGCTTAAATTTAAAATTTGAAATTTCTGAATCCGGTCTCCCCGGATCAGAACCGTCACTGACAGAATGAAGCTCACCGTCCTCATGTTCTGCAAATTGTGACGCAGTATCAGACATGGCTCTCGTGTCATCAGCGCGCTCTGTCCTTAACCCAGAGCTATCGCGTTTGCCCCTTAATTCGGGCATATTATATAATACTTCTTTCATAACATTAGCCATATCATGTAAAGTGATTTGTAAGGGCCTAGATGTACTTGGCGTCTCAATCCTACGCATCTCCCGAGCGGGAGACGCAGGTACTGACACGTGAGGAGAGTTAGGCGGCATAACTTCCCCCTCGTTGTCTGGTGATACTTTCTTTATCGGTACAGATTGACTTTTATTCAAAGCAATATCAATACAATTGGTACACATCGTTCTATTGGGCTCCACATTGGCTTTTGAACATGATGAACAAACAGTTTCCTCTGAATCAGACATGTTTAAACAGACTTAGCAATGAAACTAGCAAGCTTGAAAATCACTTTCAATAAGTTTACAAGCAATATAAAAAACGCTGCAGCGCTTCCAAAATACAGATATAATTAAACAATTCTTAACAAGAAGTGTATTATTAGCAGAGGATAGCACCCATTAGCAAAAGGATGATTAACCCCTCAATACCCAAAACGGATAAAACAGATATCAATTAAGATTTAACGCTTTTAATCACAGTCAGCACACTGTCACAGATCTGCTGTGACTGATTACCTCCCTCACAAATGAATTTTGCAGACCCCTGAGCTCTCTAGAGACGTCCTGGATCAAGGAGGAAGAAGCAGGAAGACTGTGCAAGAATTTTAACTGCGCAACAAGGCGCTAAAACAAGGTCCCTCCCACTCCTATCACAACAGTGGGAGCCCTGATATAACGGTTTCCATGCAGAAAAATATGTCAGCCATGTGGAAAAAAATCATGCCCAAAGCGATTTATCACCAAAGTACCTCACAAAAAACGAATAACATGCCAGTAAACGTTTTATTAAAAAACAACATTTTCCATGTCATGCAAAGCTATCACTAAGCCTGCTACCAGTCGCTACCACTGCAGATAAGGCTTAAGTATTATTTCAGTTTTAACAGTATTTTCTCAGTCAAATTCTAGTCCCTAGAAAATAACTTGACTGCGCATACATTTATCAGCCTGATACCAGTTGCCACTACTGCATTTAAGGCTGTACTTACATCATACGGTAACAGCAGTATTTTCTTAGTCAATTCCATTCCCAGAAAATAAAGTACTGCACATACCTCATTTGCGGAGGACCCCGCATGCTATTCCCAGTTTCTGAAGTTACCCCACTCCTCAGAATGTCGAGAACAGCCAGTGGATCTTAGTTACGCCTGCTAAGATCATAGAAAAAAAACGCAGGAAGTTTCTTCTTCCAAATACTGCCTGAGATAGAAAAACAGCACACTCCGGTGCCATTTAAAATAACAAACTTTTGATTGAAGAATAGTTAAGTAAAAACTCCAGCTCCTCTCGCGACCTCCTTCTTTGTTGAGGGTTGCAAGAGAATGACTGGGTATGACATGTGAGGGGAGGAGCTATATAGCAGCTCTGCTTGGGTGATCCTCTTGCAACTTCCTGTTGGGAAGGAGAATATATCCCATAAGTAATGGATGACCCGTGGACTGAACACACTTAACAAGAGAAAGTAAGATTTAAAAAAAAAAAAAAAAAAAAAAAAAGTCATTGATTTGTATCCACCCTGCCTATTCTACAGAACACCTTGCATAAAGATGTTTCAAGTTTCTGATGCGCAGGGTCTTCAATTTCCAATCTCTGAAAGGACATCTAGTGTAATGATAAATTGCTCTTAAGGTGGACAAAAAGTCAGTGAGACAATCATGAGTGGCATATGCAAATATTCGCCTATCACCAGCTGTGTCCTGCTCAGGAACAATAACTAAGGGAGTCACTTATCTATTGGCGGGTGGGAAAGGTTCCCAGCGTCCTCGTGCAGGACTGGTGAATAATCCTGGATGAATGCACTCTGTTAGTACAAGGATAATGAAATATTTTTAAAAATAAAATTTAACTTTTAATATATCAAGGTAAAAAAGGTAGCAAATAGTAACAGCTTCTTGCTTCTCACACACACATTTAAAAACACTTCACCAGTGCAATAATTCTAAGTTGTGGTATTAGAAGGTAGATTGTACCGTAACTATAGCGACTTTTTGTCTGATTTATTGCAGGTGGAGGGTGCTAAATAACTGTTGAAACCAAGAGAGTACTGTGTCTTTAAGTAAATATGATAGGTTGTCTGGCTAATGCTATTGGCTTCTATTAGTCAAATCCACACAGTTACAATGCTGTTGGTACCAACGGTACTAGGAGAGTACCGGGCTAATAAGTGCACCCATCCCTAATAGAAAGTTTCTAGCGGTAGTTGGCTACTGTAGTTAATACAACGTTTTAAAGTATAGATTTAGAACAACTGGTGAGCAGTTAAAATACAGGAAACTCCCCTGACGCAGTTCTATTCATCTGGGAAGGACCTTTGGATACTCTCAAAGAATTCATGAATACTCTAAACACAAATAATCTAAATCTAAGACTAATGTATGAATACAGTTGCCATAAAGTGAACTTCTTGGATTTGGAAATAAATATGAATGAGGAAGGGCATCTTAGTAGATGAAAAAGACTTCTGGAGGTTATCAGAAAACTCCAAACCACATAGATAACAAAAGCAAACCTTGAGCAGGCAAAACACATAGAATGTTGGGCACTTTGAGAACACAAATAGCTGAGGACAGTCTTATACACTGGTGTGACTCGTATGTAAAGCACTCACCCTCGTTCAGCAAAATCCTTTATGATGAACATCCACTGATGCTGAGCGGAGCAAATTAAAACTCCTCCTGCTCACCTTATGATCTCTGCACCGAAGGCAGGGACTTTTGCCACAGCCTGTATAACTAACACACGTTCGTGAGCAACAGGGCTCTGCGGCACTCGTGGTCCTCCTGGAAACTTCCTGGTGCGTCTCCTCCAATGCTGAGCGGGAATCTATCACACGGAAAGCGGTTGAGTCAATCCCTGCAGGTCTTTATCGCCCAAGAAATGTTGCTAAGCCTGATTGTCTTGATTGTACAAAACAGTCCGTTTACACAGTAGAAGGTTGCCGGGAACAGTAAATGCAACTGCGAAGAGTGTATATATATATATATATATATATATATATATGGGAATAGAGTAAGAGAGGGCTCCGTGTCGTCCTCTGAGTAGACATAGAAAAATTGGCATATTAGTACTAATATGTACAGAAAAGTAACAGCTACAAACACCTTGCTTCACCATACTAATACCCATGACTAGTGCCCTTAAGGCCATCCCAAAGGGGGAATTTATACGGCTAAGATGTAATTGTTCAAACACCTTAGAGAACAAACAAGAAGCAATAAAGCTATTCAACTGGCTAAAGGATAGAGGATATAGTAATCGCTTTGTCAAACGTGCACAAATGTATGCATTAAAAACAGAACGTCAAAAGTTACTACAGCCCTGCCAAAGAAAAACTGATAACATTAATCACCACCTTCAACCCCCAAATGAAACAAATCATTAATGTGATCGATAATAACGGGCATATCTTACAAAATGATCCCCTTCTAGCTAGCCAGATAGGTAAAGTATCAATTGGCTATAAAAGGCCAAAAAACTTGAATGACATGCTAGTCACAAGTCACTACGTTTATAAACCCAGAAGGGTAAGCCAATCTCCAGGTATGTTCCCTTGAAGTACATGTAGCACATGCCCCAAGGTTCTGAAATGAAAAGACAGTATAAATATGGCAAAAAAACATGTATTAACATAATTTTTTTCCTGTACTTCAATTAGATTTATATATGTACTACAATATCCATGTATCCAATGCCAAAAAACAAAATGTGTGCTTAACTGATAAATCTCTTTCTTTCTTGACACGGTGAGTCCACGGATCATCATCAATTACCGTTGGGAATATCACTCTTGGCCAGCAGGAGGAGGCAAAGAGCACCACAGCAAAGCTGTTAAATATCACTCCCCTTCCCACAACCCCCCAGTCATTCAACCAAAGGGAAAGGAGAAAGTAACACAAGGTACAGAGGTGCCTGAGGTTTATATAAAAAGAAAGTGTCTGAATACAGGGCGGGCCGTGGATTCACTGTGTCAAGAAATAAATACATTTATCAGGTAAGCATAAATTTAGTTTTCTTTCTAATGACACGGTGAGTCCACGGATAATCATCAATTACTGTTGGGAACCAATACCCAAGCCAGAGGACAAAGATGATAAGGGAGGGACAAGACAGGAACCTAAACAGAAGGCATCACTGCTTGAAGAACCTTTCTCCCAAAAGAAGCCTCAGCCGAGGCAAAAGTATCAAATTTATAGAATTTGTAAAAAGTGTGCAAAGATGACTAAGTTGCAGCCTTGCAAATCTGTTCCACCGAAGCATCATTTTTGAAGGCCCAGGAAGAAGAAACAGCCCTTGTAGAATGAGCTGTAATTTTCTCAGGAGGTTGCTGTCCAGCAGTCTCATATGCTAATAACGCACTTCAGCCAAAGGAAAAGTGAAGTAGCCATAGTTTTCTGACCCTTGCATTTCCCAGAAAAGCAAACAAACAATGCAGAAGACTGACGAAAGTCCTTAGTTGCCTGCAAATAAAATTTTAACGCTCGCACAACATCCAGACTATGTAACAAGCGTTCTTTGTGAGAAGAAGGATTAGGACACAAAGAAGGTACAACGATTTCCTGATTAATATTCTTGACAGAAACAACCTTGGGCAGGAAACCAAACTTAGTATGCAGAACCACCTTATCAGAGTGAAATATAAAATAAGGGGAATCACACTGTAAAGCAGAGAGTTCAGAAACTCTCGGAGTAGAGGAAATAGCAACAAGAAACAAAACTTTCCAAGATAATATCTTATTTATTTTTTTTATTTTTTTTTTTATGGAAAAATGGATAAAACTTTACATACATAAATGCATATTGGCAGGAAAACAGTGGAAATTCAGAATAACATATATATGCATATTTTCCTGGTACAATTGCCTAGGGCACCAGTTATTAGAGATGTACAGTCCATAATCTTAAGTTTAAGAAAGAAAAAGTTATAACAATTTTTCAAATTTTTTATACACTTATTGGATGGTGAGAAACAAGGGCAGGATTAAACCAATATCTAATGGAAAGAACAATCTGTTATCAGTTGACAAGAAAGCTCTATAGAGGGTAGGGGCAAAGGAGATGATCCAAGATAACATCTTAATATCTAAAGAATGCATAGGCTCAAACGGAGCCTGTTGTAAAACTTTAAGAACAAGGTTAAGACTCCATGGAGAAGTAACATGTTTAAACACAGGACAAATTCTAACAAAGGCCTGACAAAACGATTGCACATCTGGCACATCCGCCAAGCGCTTATGTAACAAAATAGGCAATGCCAAAATCTGACCCTTTAGAGTACTTGCCGACAAACCCTTCACCAGACCATCCTGGAGAAGGGACAAAATCCTAGGAATCCTTACTCTACTCCAAGAGTATCCTTTGTATTCACACTAATACAAGTATTTACGCCAGATCTTATGGTAAATCCTGCGAGTCACAGGCTTATGAGCCTGAATCAAGGTCTCAATGACCGACTCTGAAAATCCACGTTTAGATAAAACTAAGCGTTCAATCTCCAAGCAGTCAGCTTCAGAGAAACGAGATTTGGATGAAGGAAGGGACCCTGAAGTAGAAGGTACTTCCTCAGAGGCAGTCTCCAAGGTGGAAAGGATGACATATCCACTAGGTCTGCATACCAAATCCTGCGACGTCACGCCGGGCTATGAGAATTACAGAAGCCCTCTCCTGCTTGATTCGAGCAATGACTCTTGGAAGGAGAGTGAACGGAGCAAACAGGTTTGCTAGACTGAAGTTCCAAGGAACTGCCAGTGCATCGATCAGAAATGCCTGCGGATCTCTTGACCTCAAGCCGTGTCTCGGAAGTTTGGCATTCTGACGAGAAGCTATGAGATCCAACTCCCGCTGCCCCCACTTGAGGATCAAGCTGGAAAACACATCCGAATGAAGTTCCCACTCCCCGGGATGAAAAGTCTGTCTGCTCAGAAAATCTGCTTCCCAATTGTCCACTCCTGAGATGTGGATCACAGAAAGACAGCAGTTGTAGGTCTCCCCACCCACTGAATAATTCGGGCCACCTCTGTCATGGCTAAGAAACTCCAAGTTCCCCCCTGGTGGTTGATGTAGCCACCCAGGTTATGTTGTCCAACTGGAATCTGATAAACCGGGCTAAGGCTAACTGAGGCCAGGCCAGAAGAGCATTGAAGATTGCTCTCAGCTCATAGATGTTTATGGGCAAGACTGACTCCTCCTGGGTCCATAAGCCCTGAGCCTCCAACGAGCCCCATACTGCTCCCCAACCTAGAAACCACACAGTTTATGTCACCACAACAAAGGAAGCAATAAATTCACCATTATTAGGCACAGATAATTCATTGTTGCTTAATACGTTTTTTACAGAATATTTTGCATCACAGTCACTGTAAGGCTGTCCCAGTCAGCTTATACACACATATTAAACTTCAAAGGTCATCATTGACCAATAATTTTATGTGTACACCGCAATGCACGTTATAAACAAAACCGTTATTTTAGTAGTTTCACTTCATACATAAAGAGCTACAGCACACTATCTATACGTAATTCGTATTCACTCTCCAACACTTGTTTGCTGTGTCGTCACATCAACTGTCACCTTAACCAGTCTCACTATTAGACCACTTAGCACAGATATCACAAAAGTAAAAACATGCCAGATTGATATCTATTCATCCAAAGATCTCAATTAACAATAGTGTTCTATGTTTCATATACATTGTCAATATCAATACTATATTATTTTCAATTTATCCAGCATATGCTTAATTCTTATAAACATAAAAATAAACATGTAACAATGTTTGACCTATCATATATAGCTGTTGATACGGTCCTGTTTCAATAATTAGCAAATTGCCAATATGTATACATATAATCATTCCTTACTGCAGACAACATAATAAACAAGCAATACATATTTAACTGACAAGAGGCTTGTTCACACCCCGCATAAAGATTGGTTCACCTCACTAAGGTTCTCACCAATAGAATAGCCAAATACCAGTATGTAAACACAGTGGGTGTTTCAAGTACTTTATCAGTTCAAGTACAGACGATCGAGTATATTATTATACACGGGAAGGCACTTGCCAAACCAAAGATTTAAATATCATGTGGGCAATCCGTGTAGAACGTATTTATAAACGATAATAAGCCCAATTTTCTCTAAAATTAACAATCAGGAAACATGGCATCATACCAACAGTGACTGACACATTCAACAACCAATGAATAATCATGCTATCAACCTATCAATGATTAGGGGTAGGTATCTATACGGCTTTAAACCGTCTCATCTTGCAGCGCTGCGTACCCCTCTGAGGAAGCGTATGTGAAACAAGACCGCGTCAGAGGACTTTGCTGTATTTTAACTGCTCATCCGTTGTAAATCTATACTTTAAAACGTTGTATTAACTACAGTAGCCAACTACCGCTAGAAACCTTCTATTAGGGAAGGATGCACTTATTAGGCCGGTACTCTCCTAGTACCCGTTGGTACAAACGGCATTATAACTGTGTGGATTTGACTAATAGAAGCCGATAGCATTAGCCAGACAACCTATCATATTTCTTTGACACAGTACTTTCTTGGTTTTCAACAGTTATTTAGCACCCTTCACCTGCAATAAATCAGGCAAAAAGTTGCTCTAGTTACTGTGCAATCTACCTTCTAATACCACAACTTAGTATTATTGCACTGGTGAAGTGTTTTTATGTTTAAATCTTTTTTATTGAGACAGATGATACATATATAATAACAACCATCCAATATAGAAATCGGTAAAAACATCTTGTCATTTTAGTTTTAAAGTGGTAAGTACTCAAGGGACAGAATAGAAAACACAGTCTCTTCGTCTTCATCCTACTATATCCCTTATGGCACCAACCCCAGTGCAATTTAGCAATAAACAAAATGAAATCAGAACAATATAAACATTTTTTATCTTAAATAACAATAACTAATATAACAAAACCATTGCTGATGTCGCTGTGTGAATTTCCTAATGGGAATCTATCACTGTGCAATAGTTTTTGCTCTCCAGTGTGAATCCCG
This sequence comes from Bombina bombina, assembly GCF_027579735.1. Taxonomy (NCBI): domain Eukaryota; kingdom Metazoa; phylum Chordata; class Amphibia; order Anura; family Bombinatoridae; genus Bombina; species Bombina bombina. The sequence continues at coordinate 1,500,359,974 of NC_069499.1, forward strand.
TAAACTAGTGACTATAACTATTCCTCCAGCAGTCATTTTACTTAGATTCCTCCCTTGGTGGTGTCTTAGAGGGATTGTTAAGGATCCAGTAAAACCAGATCCTATCGTTGGCCTCCCTATTATCCAAAATACCTGCAGCTGAGTTGTACATTGTGTACGTGTGTGAAATTCTTTGAAGAACCTCAGACCAAGTGGGAACCCCTGTTTTCCAATACTTTGCCACTGTTATTCTGGTTACTGTACAAAGTATTCTTATGTACGTATTGATGTATTTATTATATTGTTTAAGCGGCTCATGTAGTAGAGCTTGTGACATTGAAAGTTGTATATTTTCTTCTAGAGTGGTATTAAGTAATGATGATAATGATCTCCAAACTCGCTGAACCTCCACACAGTCCCACCACATATGGCAATATGTCCCTATTTCTGCACAACCTCTGTAACAGAATCTAGAGCTGTTGCTAGACATGTGCGAGTTTCAAAGCGGGGTAAGATACCACCTATATATAGTTTTCAGGGTGTTTTCCCTCAAGTCTACACGTAGCAGTCCCTTAGTGGCTGAATTAAAGATCTTGTCCCAAGTGTTCTGTTCTAGAGTGAGGTTCAAGTCTTTTTCCCAGTTGACTATAGCTGAAGTTTTGTGTGAGTAGTAGTAGACTGTATGGCTATATAAAGTCTAGATATAGTTTGTTTAGGTCTTTCTGTATGTTTGCTAATGCTTTCCAGTGTCGTAGTTGGGAGGGTGGGAGATGCAATAAGATATTTATGTAAAGAGGAGGAGATTTGTAAGTGTAGGTACCAATGGAGAGGGATAGGGTCCAGCTTGCCTTGGAGTTGAAGAATTGTAGGATTTTTCTTTTCTCTAGAAGATCTGCTACTCTGTACAGTCCCTTGTTTTCCCATTTATCAATCTGAGCATGGAATTCTCGATTAAAAAGGTATTGTAATGGCATTGTTAATGTATTCAGTGGGGGTAATAGTTTACGGTTTGCCAGATCGTGCCACATTTGGATAGTCGAGTCAGTCGTAGGAGGGTTATGTTGGGTCCTTCTAGTATTGGGGTAAGTTTTATCCCACAGAATAGAATCTGGATGTTCCCATCCCCCCATGTCAGCCTCCAGTAAGGTCCAGCGGGTTTCGCCGCAGTTTCTTTACAGAAGAGTGGCTTGGGCTAGTCCAGACACTCAGTAGTAATCCATAAGATTGGGGGTCCCGATTCTCCTCAACTCTCCGTGCCTGGTCATAACTGAATTAGGTATTCTAGTCATTTTTGCTCCTCTAATGTATGTCTGAATTTCCTTTTGGAGGGAATCTAAGTCCGATGATGGAAGTGTGATTGGTAGTGTGCTAAATAAATATAATAGACGGGGAGCAAGTTAATTTTAACTGCTGAGACCTGGCCCAGCCAAGAGAAATTGTGTCTTTTCCATTTAATTTCTGGAGGTCTGTTTTAACCCCTTAACAACGCATGTCGTACAGGGTACGTCACACACAAACTGGTCTTTAAAGACCAGCGACGTACCCTGTACGACATTAGAGTCTCCAGCCGCTTTCAAGGTATTGTTGTGATGCCTCAATATTGAGGCATCACTGCAATACCTTTTTTCCAAGACCAATGCAGAGAGAGCCCCTCTGTGGCCCTCTCTGCACCGGTAGCAATGGAGCCGATCGTTGGTGGATGGGAGCAGCTGCATGGAGGCGGGTGGGCGGCCCATCGCTACGCGGCATCCGGTTCCTGAATGTGCAATGTGCATGCCGGGTGCCGGAAGCGTGCGGTGGGCTTGCAGGGAGTGCGTGTTTGCGCGATTGCGCAACAACCGCTGCCACCAATGAATGGAAGAGTGGGAGAGGGAGGGGGGAAAAATAATGATCAAAAGGATCTGGGAGAGGGAGGGGGGTATTGAGGGGGGCAGCTACACTACAGAAAAATTTAAATTACATAAAAATTTAAAAAAACAAAACACTTTTTTGGGAGGCAAATTGGGTACTGGCAGACAGCTGCACCCAAGATGGCAGCAAATAGGTAGTGGGCGAGGGTTATAGAGCTGTTTGGGGGGAATCAGAGAGGTTGGGGGCTAAGGGGGGTCCATCACAGCTAAACAGATATTTTTTTTTAAAAAAAAAAAGACTTTTATTTTAGTACTGGCAGACTTTCTGCCAGTACTTAAGATGGCGGGGACAATTGTGGGGTGGGGTGGGGGAGGGAAGAGAGAAGTTTGGGAGGGATCAGGGGGTGGGATGTGTCAGGTGGGAGGCTGATCTCTACACTAAAGCTAAAATTAACCCTTCAAGTTTCCTACAAGCTACCTAATTAACCCCGTCACTGCTGGGCATAATACAAGTGTGGTGCGCAGCGGCATTTAGCAGCCTTCTATGTACCAAAATGTAATGCCACAGCCATATATGTCTGCTATTTCTGAACAAAGGGGAACCCAGAGAAGCATTTACAACCATTTGTGCCATAATTGCACAAGCTGTTTGTAAATAATTTCAGTAAGAAACCCAAAGTTAGTGAAAAAGTGAATGATTTTTTTTATTTGATCGAATCTGGCGGTGAAATGATGGCATGAAATTAATTACAAGTGTGGTGCGCAGCAGCATTTAGCGGCCTTCTAATTACCAAAAAGTAATGCCACAGCCATAAATGTCTGCTATTTCTGAACAAAGGGGATTAGAATTTGTAGAACCGAATCCCGTTTGTTATGTTTGTGTTGTCGTTCTAGTGTGTTAATATCTTGGTGTAGGTCAGCTAATAAGGGTTGTCTCTGTCTGTTGTGTTGTGCCTTTTGTCGAATCAGTATCCCCGTACATAAGCTTTGTGAGCTGCCCAGACGTGGATTGGATTGGAGGTGGAGTCAGAGTTCAGGTCCCAATATTCTGTCAGGTGTTGTAGTGTGCTCGTCTGAGTATTTGGGTCTTTTAATAATTGTGGATTGAAGGAACATGATCTAGTCCTTTCAGTGTCATAGACTCCCTTCATTTGAAGACTAACTATTGCGTGGTCTGACCATACTCAGGGGTAAATAGAGAAAGCCTCAAGTAGCGGGAGCAGGATTTGACTAGTGTAAATATAGTCTAGCCTGGAATATGATTTGTGGGTCGCTGAGTAATATGTTGTGTCATTAGTGATGCCGTTCAATGCTGGCCAGGAGTCTAATAGAGAGTGGGAGGTCAAGGAGTCCCCAATCTGTTGATCATACGATTGTGGCAGTGATTTTTATGAGTTAGAGGGAGATCTCTTGTCGTAATTCGTGGAAGCATTGAAATGTTAAAATCTACAGCTAATTTTTGTATGGGACCATTGAGTAAGGAGATGGGAGATTTGCGAAAAGAATGTGTGTTGGTTTTCGTTAGGGGCATAAACGTTGCAATTGACCTCTGACTATCAAATATATACCTTGGTGAAGTGTTTTAAAATGTGTGTGTGAGCAGCAAGAAGCTGTTACTATTTGCTGCCTTTTTTACCTTGATATATTAAAAGTTAAATTTTATTTAATCACCATTATCCTCGTACTAACAGATAGTGCATGTAAGCATTCTTTTCGAACACACTCACTTCTTTGTGGGATTTGTTCTTATTTGATTAAAGGGACACTGAACCCAATTTTTTTATTTTGTGATTCAGATAGAGCATGAAATTGTAAACAACTTTCTAATTTACTCCTATTATCAAATTTTCTTCATTCTCTTGGTATCTTTATTTGAAATGCAAGAATGTAAGTTTCGATGCCGGCCCATTTTTGGTGAACAACCTGGGTTGCCCTTGCTGATTGGTGGATAAATTAATCCACCAATAAAAAATTGCTGTCCAGAGTACTGAACCAAAAAAAAAAAAAAAAAAAAAAAAGCTGATGCCTTCTTTTTCAAGTAAAGATAGCAAGAGAATTTAGAAAATTGATAATAGGAGTAAATTAGAAAGTGGCTTTAAATTGCATGCTCTATCTGAACCACAGAAGAAAAAAAATTGGGTTCAGTATCCCTTTAATTATTTTTATGTTTAAAGCACTACTACTTATGTTGACCCATATATGTATCTAATAAGGTCTATACGTAGATATCTATTACCTATATATTGTTCTCCCCCTTTTTCTTGTATCCTGGATGAATGTTCCGCCACCAGAGGGTACGTTGCATGCTCAGCTTGAAAAATGGAGCCCTATGTATTTGATCACTTTGCAGGTATTAAATTAATGATTAGAAAAGATATTGTGTTTAAAAATAAACCCTTAACAAGTTAAATAATTGTTATTACTATATAATATCAGTTTTTGTATTCTTTTAAGTAACGTTTTTAAATAACCAAGAGATCCTTTGCAACAGCAATGTAAAATATATAGATGCTCTACAGCAGCAAAAATAACAGCGCATTACAAAAGTGCTATTGAAACGTTACATCATGTAGGAAGTGCCATGTTAGTATGAATTAGTGGATTGTTTGTTCATTCTCCAATACAAACTTATTTCCCATAAACAAGTAGATCCTACAGATATTTTAGGATATGGACAATAGACGCACCACATGATATTTGGAATCAAAGACATTCTGATATTGTTCGGCTTTCTCAAACGTCCATTATATCTTTAGCAGTGTAAAAGACAATGCAATTCTGTTTGTCTTAGCCCTTCAATAGGTACCCCACACATTTAAAAACTAAAACATAAAATCACTTGAAACAATTGATGATTTAGTTTTATACAAATAACTGAAGTGAGGCTTAATGTAAATACATTTGTTAGATGCAGGATTCACCTTTTTTGGCAAGAAAATAAAGAAATCTGATAACACAACCATAGGCTGTAGGAAAAGCAACAAGTGATTTTAGAAAAATATGTTTGTAGTTAAAAGGACATTATAACACAATAACTACAAGCTCTAATCCATTGCATATAGCATTTTTGACAAAATTTCATTCCATTTTCCCTGTCCCATTTATCATGTTACAGTGATCAACCAATCACAAACACATACATATGTATATTCTGTGAACTCTTGCACAGGCTCTGTAAAAGATGTTGTCTCAGAAATTGTGCATAGAAAAGTAGTGCGCACTTTTTGATAATGGAAGTAGCTTGATACATATTTTTTTAATTGAATGTCCTATCTATTTTTAAAAAAAAATTAATTTTGACTTTAGTAATTTGACTTTCGTGTCCATTTAAGCAAAATCCGTCTCAGGAGCCACAAGCAGGGCAGGTCCAGAACATGGACAGTGATTAAGAAGTCATGTTACTGCTACTCCTGACTGACCACAATCATTGAAGCTCCTGTGAGTCAGTTTCTTTGAGGGGTTTAAACACAGTCATCTGAGGTCAGTGATGCAAAAATTGTATGCTCTAACAGATGTGATTAGTGCATTAGAAAGGAAGCTAAGGAAGTTTGCAGCGATATACAAATAAATGATGATGATAATAATAATAAAAAAATGTTACTAACATGCTAAATCAGTAGTGATGCAGTATATCTACTTTTTTATTGTCATCAGCATGGTGGGGGGAAAAACAGCCAATCAGCATCATTAGTGCTGAGCTCACACTTTGCTGTACTCTGACATAATCTCACATAATTTCATAGTAAATTTCCTTAAACCGTAGAGGGAAATAAAGTGACTGTGTCTGCACATGCAAGATGCATGCGCTCTGCATGTCCCAGGACAAGCATCCTTATTGGCTGCTTAAAAGTCCTTTCTTACATAGAGATGATTATGTGATATTTCCAAGACAGCTTTTTACAGATATGCTGCATCACTTGTAAGTGATTCAACATTTGGGTAACGTCCCTATATTTCTAAATTCAAATGCACTCTGTATTACCCTCTTTGGCAACTACAGGGTTAAACATTTCAGGCTTAAAAGTTTCTATTGCAAATTCCTAACATGTTGTTAAAACATAAAATTGTCAAAGAGATTGATAAAAGGGGCAAAGGTCATGCTTATGTCCTATTTGCTGGAGATGTAAAGTTCAAGAACAAAAACACTGCACTGATCTATTTTAAGAAAAAAATATTATTTTTTTGCCTCTCTTTTATCTTCTTTTTTTCCAGGAATTCTCTGGCTTACAGCATGCTTTGGATTCTGCTGTGAAAGCGATTATTTTTATGTTACTGATAACTGCCCCACTCAGCTGTCCCCCTCTCTCATTTCATATGGTTATAGCTTTATTTTTATATAGCGTTGAAAGAACTTACAGGAACACATGAGATGTGCAAGATAACGTAAGACTGCGGTCAGGCAACCTCGCCAACACAGCTCTCTCATCTAATTTGAACGAGGTTAGCGGAACAGACATCTGATGTGATGACTGTCTAATGAAAAGAATTCCTTTTGGTTGGGAAGGTTGAAAAATACTGAATGAACGATTGTGAATCCTGTAAGCGAGAAATATTTCAACACATAGATCCCTTCGAGGATACAGTACCCTTTATAAGTGACTGGTGCATGTTGTACCAGCAAAACTAACCATGAATTGTGAGTGACAGAATATTTTATCTGCTAAGCAGTATAACTATATACAAAAAGAAAATTAAAGTTAAAAAGCAATTACATTTTTATCAAGAAAGAGGTTCAATTAAAAATGTTTGAAATTATATTTAAAAAAACAGGATATTTGTGCACAGCCAAACCCTACAGTCAGATTGCTGTCCAGTTGATAAGAATTCATAACATTTGTATAGGTGAACAGGCACATGCTTTTATGCGTATGGGAGCTAAATCTGTTTTATTTAAAGGGACAGTCTACACCAAAATTATTATTGTTTAAAAAGATAGATAACACATTTAATACACATTAACCATCTTTGCACAACCAACATTGTTATATTAATATAATTTATAAAATGTAAACCTCTACATTTCTGCTCATTTCTAAGCCACTACAGACAGCCTCTTATCACATGCTTTTTATTAGCTTTTCACAACAAGACACTGCTAATTTCATGTGTGCCATATAGATAAAATTGTGCTCTCTCCCGTGGAGTTGTGTCTGACACTGCACTAATTGGCTTAAATGCAAGTCAATTGATAATAAATAGCCATGTGATAAGGGGACTGTCAGAGGTGGCTTAGATATAAGGTATTCACAGAGGTAAAAAGTATAATACTATAAACGTGTTGGTTATGCAAAACTGGGGAATGGGTAATAACTGAATAATCTAATTTTTTAAACAATAAAAAAATTAGGTGTAGACTGTCCTTTTAAAACAGAAACATTGATTAAAAAAAAAAGTTAAAACATTTAAAAAACGAAATTTATGCTTACCTGATAAATGTATTTATTTATTGACACGATGAGTCCACGGATCATCTAATTACTATTGGGATATTCACCTCCTGGCCAGCAGGATGCGGCACAGAGCACCACAGCAAAGCTGTTAAATATCCCCTCCCCTCTATCCAACCCCAGTCATTCGACCGAAGTAAAGGAGAGAAAGGAAGCAACAAGGTGCCTGAGGTTTATAACATAACAAAAAATATCCTGTCATCAAAAACAGGGCGACCATTGACTCCTCATGTCAAGAAAGAAATACATTTATCAGGTAAGCATACATTTCTTTTTCTTTCTAATGACACGATGAGTCCACGGATCATCTAATTACTATTGGGAATCAATACCTAAGCTAGAGGACACAGATAAGGGAGGGACAAGACAGGGAACCTAAACAGAAGGCACCACTGCTTGAAGAACCTTTCTCCCAAAGGAAGCCTCAGCCGAGGCAAAAGTATCAAACTTAAAGAATTTTGAAAAAGTTTGTAGAGAGGACCAAGTTGCAGCCTTGCAAATCTGTTCTACAGAAGCTTCATTGTTGAATGCCCAGGAAGAGGAAACAGCCCTTTTAGAATGAGCTGTAACCTTATCAGGAGGCTGCTGTCCAGCAGTTTCATAGGCTAAGCAAATTATACTCTTCAGCCACAAAGAAAGAGAAGTAGCCGTAGCTATCTGCCCCTTACGTTTCCCAGCGAAAACAACAAACAGAGCAGAAGACTGACGAAAATCCTTAGTCGCCTGTGAATAGAATTGCAGAGCACCTACCACGTCTAGGTTGATAAGATAGGGAGAATCATGCTGTAAAGCCGAGAGTTCAGAGACTCTATGAGCAGAAGAAATAGCAACAAGAAACAAAACCTTCCAAGATAACAACTTAATATCTAAGGAATGCATAGGTTCAAAAGGAGCCTGCTGAAGAACCTTAAGAACAAGATTAAGACTCCAGGGAGGAGTAAAAGGTTTGAACACAAGCCTGATTCTGACCAAGGCCTGACAGAGCGATTGAACATCTGGTACCTCTGCCAGACGTTTATGTAACAAAATAGATAAGGCAGAAATTTGACCATTTAAGGAGCTTGCGATAACCCCTTCTCCAAACCCTCTTGGAGAAAAGATAAAATCCTAGGAATCCTAACTCTACTCAAAGAGTAGCCTTTGGAATCACACCAATACAGATATTTACGCCAACGCTTATGGTAACAGGCTTGCAAGCCTGAATCATAGCCTCAATGACCTGATCTGAAAAACCACGCTTAGATAAAATTAAGCGTTCAATCTCCAAGCAGTCAGCTTCAGAGAAACTAGATTTGGATGATGGAAGGGCCCTTGAAGTAGAAGGTCCTTTCTTAGAGGAAGTTTCCAAGGAGGGAGAGATGACATCTCCACTAGGTCTGTATACCAAATCCTGCGAGGCCACGCCGGAGCAATGAGAATCACCAACGCCCTCTCTTGCTTGATCCGAGCAATGACCCGAGGAATGAGAGCGAACAGAGGAAATAGGTATGCAAGATTGAAATTGCAAGGAACTGCCAGAGAATCTATCAGAACCGCCTGAGGGTCCCTGGACCTCGACCCGTACCTCGGGAGCTTGGCATTCTGACGAGATGCCATGAGATGTAGATCCGGCTGTCCCCATTTGTGAATCAAGGTGGAAAACACTTCCGGATGCAATTCCCATTCCCCAGGGTGAAAGGTCTGTCTGCTCAGAAAATCCGCTTCCCAATTGTCCACTCCTGGAATGTGGATCGCAGATAGACAACAGTTGTGGGTCTCCACCCACTGAATAATTGTGGACACCTCTTTCATGGCTAAAGAACTCTGAGTTCCACCCTGATGGTTGATGTAAGACACTGAGGTTATGTTGTCCGGCTGAAATCTGATAAACCGGGCAGATGCTAACTGAGGCGAGGCCAGAAGAGCATTGAAGATTGTTCTTAGCTCTAGAATGTTTATGGGGAGAACAGATTCTTCCCGAGTTCCTGTCCCCTGAGCCCTTAAAAGGCCCCAGACTGCTCCCCAACATTTCAGGCTGGCGTCCGTAGTCACTATCACCCTATCACCCAGATAGGTCTGTGAAAACAGGTTCCCTGGGAGAGATGATCCTGAGACAACCACCAAGGAAGAGAATCTCTTCTCATCTGATCCAAATGAATTCGCGGAGACAGATCCGCGTAATCCCCATTCCACTGTCTGATCATGCATAACTGCAGAGGTCTGAGATGGAAACGAGCAAAAGGAATAATATCCATGGCGGCTACCATGAGATCGATTACCTCCATACATTGAGCCATTGATGGCTGAGGAGAGGACTGAAGAGACTGACAAGATTCGAAAATCTTGGATTTTCTGACCTCTGTCAGAAATATTTTCATCAAAACGAAATCTATTATGGTTCTCAAAAAGACTACCCTTGTAGATGGAATTAAGGAACTCTTTTCCAGATTCACCTTCCAACCGTGAGAGTGCAGGAAGGATACAAGCATTCTGGGGGGGGGGGGGGAATTCTGGGAGCTGTAGCTAGTCCGAAAGGAAGAGCAACAAACTGGAAGTGTTTGTGGAGAAAAGCAAATAACAGAAACTTGTGATGATCCCTGTTGATGGGAACATGAAGGTACGCATCCTTTAAATCTACTGTTGTGATAAATTGACCCTCTTGAACTAAGGGAAGAATGGAACGAATAGTTTCCATTTTGAAGGACGGTACTCTGAGGAATTTGTGTAGACTCTTGAGATCCAAGATTGGTCTGAAGGTTCCCTCTTTTTTGGGAACCATAAACAGATTGGAGTAGAATCCCAGACCCTGCTCCTGTACTGGAACAGGAACTATCACTCCCATTTCAGATAGATCCCGAACACAACGTAAGAACGCCTCTCTTTCTATCTGGTCTACAGATCATCTTGAGAGAGGAAATCTACCCCTGAGGGGAAAGGTCTTGAATGTTTTGTAGAGGGAGAGGAAGGTTTACCCTTGAAGTTTCAAAAGGAACGAAAAACATAATTTATGTAAGAACTTACCTGATAAATTCATTTCTTTCATATTAGCAAGAGTCCATGAGCTAGTGACGTATGGGATATACATTCCTACCAGGAGGGGCAAAGTTTCCCAAACCTCAAAATGCCTATAAATACACCCCTCACCACACCCATAATTCAGTTTAACGAATAGCCAAGAAGTGGGGTGATAAAAAAGTGCGAAAGCATATAAAATAAGGAATTGGAATAATTGTGCTTTATACAAAAATCATAACCACCACAAAAAAAGGGTGGGCCTCATGGACTCTTGCTAATATGAAAGAAATGAATTTATCAGGTAAGTTCTTACATAAATTATGTTTTCTTTCATGTAATTAGCAAGAGTCCATGAGCTAGTGACGTATGGGATAATGATTACCCAAGATGTGGATCTTTCCACGCAAGAGTCACTAGAGAGGGAGGGATAAAATAAAGACAACCAATTCCTGCTGAAATAATCCACACCCAAAATAAAGTTTAATGAAAAACATAAGCAGAAGATTCAAACTGAAACCGCTGCCTGAAGTACTTTTCTACCAAAAACTGCTTCAGAAGAAGAAAATACATCAAAATGGTAGAATTTAGTAAAAGTATGCAAAGAGGACCAAGTTGCTGCTTTGCAAATCTGATCAATCGAAGCTTCATTCCTAAACGCCCAGGAAGTAGAGACTGACCTAGTAGAATGAGCTGTAATCCTTTGAGGCGGAGTTTTACCCGACTCAACATAGAAAAGATGAATTAAAGATTTCAACCAAGATGCCAAAGAAATGGCAGAAGCTTTCTAGCCTTTTCTAGAACCGGAAAAGATAACAAATAAACTAGAAGTCTTTCGGAAAGACTTAGTAGCTTCAACATAATATTTCAAAGCTCTAACAACATCCAAAGAATGTAACGATTTCTCCTTAGAATTCTTAGGATTAGGACATAATGAAGGAACCACAATTTCTCTACTAATGTTGTTGGAATTCACAACTTTAGGTAAAAATTCAAAAGAAGTTCGCAACACTGCCTTATCCTGATGAAAAATCAGAAAAGGAGACTCACAAGAAAGAGCAGATAATTCAGAAACTCTTCTGGCAGAAGAGATTGCCAAAAGGAACAAAACTTTCCAAGAAAGTAATTTAATGTCCAATGAATGCATAGGTTCAAACGGAGGAGCTTGAAGAGCCCCTAGAACCAAATTCAAACTCCAAGGAGGAGAAATTGACTTAATGACAGGTTTTATACGAACCAAAGCTTGTACAAAACAATGAATATCAGGAAGATTAGCAATCTTTCTGTGAAAAAGAACAGAAAGAGCAGAGATTTGTCCTTTCAAGGAACTTGCGGACAAACCTTTATCTAAACCATCCTGAAGAAACTGTAAAATTCTTGGAATTCTAAAAGAATGCCAAGAAAAATGATGAGAAAGACACCAAGAAATATAAGTCTTCCAGACTCTATAATATATCTCTCTGGATACAGATTTACGAGCCTGTAACATAGTATTAATCACAGAGTCAGAGAAACCTCTTTGACTAAGAATCAAGCGTTCAATCTCCATACCTTTAAATTTAAGGATTTGAGATCCTGATGGAAAAAAGGACCTTGCGACAGAAGGTCTGGTCGTAGCGGAAGAGTCCACGGATGGCAAGAGGCCATCCGGACAAGATCCGCATACCAAAACCTGTGAGGCCATGCCGGAGCTACCAGCAGAACAAACGAGCATTCCTTCAGAATCTTGGAGATTACTCTTGGAAGAAGAACTAGAGGCGGAAAGATATAAGCAGGATGATACTTCCAAGGAAGTGATAATGCATCCACTGCTTCCGCCTGAGGATCCCGGGATCTGGACAGATACCTGGGAAGTTTCTTGTTTAGATGAGACGCCATCAGATCTATTTCTGGAAGCTCCCATATTTGAACAATCTGAAGAAATACCTCTGGGTGAAGAGACCATTCGCCCGGATGCAACGTTTGGCAACTGAGATAATCCGCTTCCCAATTGTCTATACCTGGGATATGAACCGCAGAGATTAGACAGGAGCTGGATTCCGCCCAAACCAGAATTCGAGATACTTCTTTCATAGCCAGAGGACTGTGAGTCCCTCCTTGATGATTGATGTATGCCACAGTTGTGACATTGTCTGTCTGAAAACAAATGAACGATTCTCTCTTCAGAAGAGGCCAAGACTGAAGAGCTCTGAAAATTGCACGGAGTTCCAAAATATTGATCGGTAATCTCACCTCCTGAGATTCCCAAACTCCTTGTGCCGTCAGAGATCCCCACACAGCTCCCCAACCTGTGAGACTTGCATCTGTTGAAATTACAGTCCAGGTCGGAAGCACAAAAGAAGCCCCCTGAATTAAACGATGGTGATCTGTCCACCACGTTAGAGAGTGTCGTACAATCGGTTTTAAAGATATTAATTGAGATATCTTTGTGTAATCCCTGCACCATTGATTCAGCATACAGAGCTGAAGAGGTCGCATGTGAAAGCGAGCAAAGGGGATCGCGTCCGATGCAGCAGTCATAAGACCTAGAATTTCCATGCATAAGGCTACCGAAGGGAATGATTGTGACTGAAGGTTTCGACAAGCTGAAATCAATTTTAGACGTCTCTTGTCTGTTAAAGACAGAGTCATGGACACTGAATCTATCTGGAAACCCAGAAAAGTTACCCTTGTCTGAGGAATCAATGAACTTTTTGGTAAATTGATCCTCCAACCATGATCTTGAAGAAACAACACAAGTCGATTCGTATGAGATTCTGCTAAATGTAAAGACTGAGCAAGTACCAAGATATCGTCCAAATAAGGAAATACCACAATACCCTGTTCTCTGATTACAGACAGAAGGGCACCGAGAACCTTTGTAAAAATTCTTGGAGCTGTAGCTAGGCCAAACGGCAGAGCCACAAACTGGTAATGCTTGTCCAGAAAAGAGAATCTCAGGAACTGATAATGATCTGGATGAATCGGAATATGCAGATAAGCATCCTGTAAATCTATTGTAGACATATAATGCCCTTGCTGAACAAAAGGCAAGATAGTCCTTACAGTTACCATTTTGATCGTTGGTATCCTTACATAACGATTCAATATTTTTAGATCCAGAACTGGTCTGAAGGAATTCTCCTTCTTTGGTACAATGAAGAGATTTGAATAAAACCCCATCCCCTGTTCCAGAACTGGAACTGGCATAATTACTCCAGCCAACTCTAGATCTGAAACACAATTCAGAAATGCTTGAGCTTTCACTGGATTTACTGGGACACGGGAAAGAAAAAATCTCTTTGCAGGAGGTCTCATCTTGAAACCAATTCTGTACCCTTCTGAAACAATGTTCTGAATCCAAAGATTGTGAACAGAATTGATCCAAATTTCTTTGAAAAAACGTAACCTGCCCCCTACCAGCTGAGCTGGAATGAGGGCCGCACCTTCATGTGGACTTAGAAGCAGGCTTTGCCTTTCTAGAAGGCTTGGATTTATTCCAGACTGGAGATGGTTTCCAAACTGAAACTGCTCCTGAGGATGAAGGATCAGGATTTTGTTCTTTGTTGAAACGAAAGGAACGAAAACGATTATTAGCCCTGTTTTTACCCTTAGATTTTTTATCCTGTGGTAAAAAAGTTCCTTTCCCACCAGTAACAGTTGAGATAATGGAATCCAACTGAGAACCAAATAATTTGTTACCCTGGAAAGAAATGGAAAGTAGAGTTGATTTAGAAGCCATATCAGCATTCCAAGTTTTAAGCCATAAAGCTCTTCTGGCTAAAATAGCTAGAGACATAAACCTGACATCAACTCTGATAATATCAAAAATGGCATCACAGACAAAATTATTAGCAAGGGTAGAAATAGCCCCATCAACTTTAGGGATTTTGTCCCAAAATTCTAATCTGTCAGACGGCACAGGATATAATTGCTTAAAACGTTTAGAAGGAGTAAATGAATTACCCAATTTATCCCATTCTCTGGAAATTACTTCAGAAATAGCATTAGGAACAGGAAAAACTTCTGGAATAACCACAGGAGATTTAAACACCTTATCTAAACGTTTAGAATTAGTATCAAGAGGACCAGAATCCTCTATTTCTAAAGCAATTAGTACTTCTTTAAGTAAAGAACGAATAAATTCCATTTTAAATAAATATGAAGATTTATCAGCATCAATCTCTGAAACAGAATCCTCTGAAACAGAAGAGTCATCAGAATCAGAATGATGATGTTCATTTAAAAATTCATCTGTAGAGAGAGAAGTTTTAAAAGATTTTTTTATGTTTACTAGAAGGAGAAATAACAGACATAGCCTTCTTGATGGATTCAGAAACAAAATCTCTTATGTTATCAGGAACATTCTGCACCTTAGATGTTGAGGGAACTGCAACAGGCAATGGTACATTACTAAAGGAAATATTATCTGCTTTAACAAGTTTGTCATGACAATTAATACAAACAACAGCCGGAGGAATAGCTACCAAAAGTTTACAGCAGATACACTTAGCTTTGGTAGTTCCAGCACTAGACAGCGATTTTCCTGAAGTATCTTCTGACTCAGATGCAACGTGAGACATCTTGCAATATGTAAGAGAAAAAACAACATATAAAGCAAAATTGATCAAATTCCTTAAATGACAGTTTCAGGAATGGGAAAAAATGCCAATAAACAAGCTTCTAGTAACCAGAAGCAAAGCAAAAATGAGACTGAAATAATGTGGAGACAAAAGCGACGCCCATCCGGAACGCCGACATTTTTGGCGCAAAAGAACGTCAAAAAATGACGCAACTTCCGGCGACACGTATGACGCCGGAAACAGAAAAGATTTTTTGCGCCAAAAAAGTCCGCGCCAAGAATGACGAAATAAAATGAAGCATTTTCAGCCCCCGCGAGCCTAACAGCCCACAGGGAAAAAAAGTCAAATTTTTAAGCTAAGAAAAAAATGATTGATTCAAACGCATTATCCCAAATATGAAACTGACTGTCTGAAAATAAGGAATGTTGAACATTCTGAGTCAAGGCAAATAAATGTTTGAATACATATATTTAGAACTTTATAAATAAAGTGCCCAACCATAGCTTAGAGTGTCACAGAAAATAAGACTTACTTACCCCAGGACACTCATCTACATGTTTGTAGAAAGCCAAACCAGTACTGAAACGAAAATCAGCAGAGGTAATGGTATATAAATAAGAGTATATCGTCGATCTGAAAAGGGAGGTAAGAGATGAATCTCTACGACCGATAACAGAGAACCTATGAAATAGACCCCGTAGAAGGAGATCACTGCATTCAAATAGGCAATACTCTCCTCACATCCCTCTGACATTCACTGCACGCTGAGAGGAAAACCGGGCTCCAACTTGCTGCGGAGCGCATATCAACGTAGAATCTAGCACAAACTTACTTCACCACCTCCATAGGAGGCAAAGTTTGTAAAACTGAATTGTGGGTGTGGTGAGGGGTGTATTTATAGGCATTTTGAGGTTTGGGAAACTTTGCCCCTCCTGGTAGGAATGTATATCCCATACGTCACTAGCTCATGGACTCTTGCTAATTACATGAAAGAAATTACTCTGACGTCCCTTCTGCTTAGATTTCTTAACCTGAGGAAGGAAATGACCCTTTCCTCCTGTAATGTCAGAAATAATCTCAGCCAAAGCTGGGCCAAACAAGGTCTTACCCTTGTAAGGAATAGACAAAAGCTTAGACTTAGATGACATATCTGCAGACCAAGATTTCAGCCATAAAGCTCTTCGAGCCAGAATGGCAAAACTAGAAATCTTTGCTCCCAACTTGATAACTTGAAGGGAAGCATCAGAAATGAAATAATTGGCCAATTTAAGAGCCCTGATCTTATCCTGGATCTCTTCAAGGGGAATATCTGTTTGAAAGTAATCAGACAACGCATCAAACCAGTATGCCGCCGCCTCGAAACGGTAGTAATACACACCGCAGGTTGCCATTGTAAACCCTGGTGAAAACACATTTTCTTATGAAAACCCTCCAGTTTCTTATCCATAGGGTCCTTAAAAGAACAGCTATCCTCTATGGGAATAGTAGTTCCCTTAGCTAAAATGGAAACTGCCCCTTCCACCTTGGGGACCATTTGCCAAGACTCCTTGATAGAGTCATCAATGGGAAACATCTTCTTAAAAATAGGAGAAGGAGAAAAAGGAATACCCAGCTTCTCCCATTACTTAACAATAATTTCTAAAGCCCGATCTGGTACGGGAAAACATTCCAGCATGGAAGGTACATCATAATACTTGTTAAGTTTACTAGACTTTTTAGGGTTGACAATTACAGTAGAGTCAGAGTCGTAGAGAGTAGCCAAAACCTCCTTGAGTAGT
This sequence comes from Bombina bombina, assembly GCF_027579735.1. NCBI lineage: Eukaryota > Metazoa > Chordata > Amphibia > Anura > Bombinatoridae > Bombina > Bombina bombina. The sequence goes on from NC_069499.1 coordinate 1,500,376,581, forward strand.
AAACGGAGGTGTTCCAGCTTAAGCCTGAAGGATACAACTTCAGCATCAGAGGAAGGAATTACACTGTCAGAATCTGAGATTTCACCCACAAATGCTACCGAAAAATCCTCCTCATCAGATTTATGAGAGGAAACATTCGGAATAGCCACGACCGAGTCAGATACCTTACGCACTGATTATTTAAATTTCCTCTTGCGCTTTCCCTGTAGCATGGGAAAAGCAGACAACGCATCAGAAACTGCAGAAGACATGAGGAAAGCAATGCCTTGCAAGGATACCCCAGCCGGAGTTTGAGAGGAAGCGCAGGGCACTGAATTAATGGGTACTAAAATGTGGGACACCTGAGGAGAAAAATGCGGCATATCTTGCACATTGTCAGAAGACTCCTGGACAGCATCAGTCTTAGACAATATAGGCTCAAAAAATCTATCCTTAAGATTTAATGTTCTCTTAACACATGAGGAACAAAAAGGAATTGGTGGTTCAATATTAGCATTTAAACATAAAGGACATCTGTAATCTGTAACAGAGTCTTGGTCCATCTTAACATAATAAATATAAATAATGAAATAATTAAATTATGAATAATTTAAATAAAGAAAAAAACGTTACTGTTTCTTTAAATTTTAAAACGAAACTGCTTTATTTTTTTATGCAATGCAAAAATGAAACTGCTTTATTTTTTTAACAAATATATTGAGTAATAAAAACGTCTTAACACCTCAAACAGCCTCTACTCCTTAGCAATAGCTTTGCTGAGGTGCCTATTTAAAAAGAAACTGCTTTATTTTTTAAAACCGGAATGCAAACTGGAGCTGTTTCAGTAATGACAGGCTAACAAATGACAGTTAAACTGCAGATATCTCTCCTCCATACACAGGAAGTGAGAGAATAACAAATGCGCAATAGATACATTTTTACCTCACACAAACCGCGCCCATCGTGGGTGTGTAAAAAATAACGTCTCAGCAGACATATGAGCCAAGTTCTCCTCAAGTCCCCAGTGCCTGCAATACTGCCATACATAATCCCCTTACAACACTAGGAGTAATGTATTAAACATCCCTGTCAGGGAAATAGTAAAGTTCCATGTTTTTTCCTTAAAGCTGCTTAAGAACATAAATTAGCAATTACCTCAATAAAATCTGCCTGGCAGCAAGGCAGCTCACTAGGTTTGGAGAGGTCCTATCCCTCACATTGACCTGTGGAAAATAATAATAAGGGCAGCAACTTTTATTTAAATATGAGGGAGGCGCAGTGAGAATTATGTCCCACAAGTTCCCTTTGCTTAAAAGCCACCAATGCTCTACTGAAGAGACTGAAATGGACTACAGCTACACCCTGGAGTAAAAACAGCACATACTAGTACTGCAAATAAAATAATAAAATCTTGATTGAAGAATCTTTTCAGACACCTAACTTTACCACTTCCTTACACTAACATAGGCAAAGAGAATGACTGGGGTTGGATAGAGGGGAGGTGATATTTAACAGCTTTGCTGTGGTGCTCTTTTCCGCCTCCTGCTGGCCAGGAGGTGAATATCCCAATAGTAATTAGATGATCTGTGGACTCATCGTGTCATTAAAAAGAAAGATACTATGAATTTTAGATACAATAAAGGAAAGGAAGACTCTAAAGTGAAACCAAACCAAATAATTTTCTATCATGAATCACAGCATACAATTTTTTTTTAATTATTTATTTCTATTATAAAATTTACTTAAGTCTCTTGGTATCCATTCTTTAACAAAGTTTTAAATTGTGCAAATTCTAATGCCATAAAATGTTCCAGATGTGCACATTATAGAGCCTACCTAGGTACACCCTTCTAAAAAGATACCAAACTAAAGTAAATTTGATAACAGAAGTAGGTGGAGTTTTTTTTTTTATCTTTCTTAACCATGGGGTTTAATGTCTGCTGACATTAAAGGGGCAGTAAACCTAAACAATTTTATCTAATTCTGCACATAGTATAGAACTATATAACATTAATTTAGTGCCAACTTTATACTTCAAAGTATTTGAAAGATTTTTAATGGCAAAGTAGAAATTTGTAGAATGCCGCTCCTGGCTCTACTGAGCGGGTCTGGACTTTTCAGAAGCGCAATGCGGCACCCTGTCTAGTCACAGCCGGCCCGATCGCGTCTACATTGGCAGTAAAAATCTTTTAAATACTTTAAACTTAGTATAAAGTTGGCACTAAATTAATGTTATAGTTATACACTATGTGCAGAATTATATAACATTATTGTTTAGGTTTACTGCCCCTTTAATAAATAAAAAGGAAAAGCAATAACCTTGGAAGCAGCATGGGGGACTGCAAGAACAAGTTAAATTTAAAAGGACATTAAGCCCCCAATTTTTCTCCCACAGTTCAGATAGAACATACAATTTTCAACAACTTTCCATTTTACTTCTGTTATCTAACTTGCCTCATTCTCTCGATATACTTTGTTAAACAAACAGCAGTGCACTACTGGGAGCTAGCTGGTGATAAGAGATAAACGTGTATAGCTACAATTTAGCATCTAGCTACCAGCAGTGTATTGCTGCTGAGCATATGTACATATGGTTTGCAACAAGGGAAACCACGAGAATAAAGCTAATAAGATAATGGAATGTTGTATACTCTGAATAATACAACTTTCCTTTTGACTTTACAGTCCCTGTTTACTGTTTTGACTTATAAAAACACCACTTAGTGTTTAATTTGTTCCCAATGATCCACTTTACCTGTTGGAGTGTATTAAATTGTTTACAAGTATTTCCTTTAGCCTGTGGTATCCCCACCCATCCTGAAAGTGTCAGGCCTTAGATCCAAGCTACAGATAAGCTGTGTAAACACAACCAAATTACACTCCCAGTGGGGAATAGAAGAGAAGGTAATAAATCTTAGGGGAAAAAAACAAAATGTATTCTTACCTGATAAATTTCTTTCTTTTGCGATGTACCGATCCTTACTTGTGGGATATTATCCTTCCTAACAGGAAGTGGCAAAGAGAGCACCACAGCAGAGCTGTCTATATAGCTCCCCCCTTAACTCCACCCCCAGTCATTCGACCGAAGGCCAAGGAAGAAAAAGGAGAAACTATAAGGTGCAGAGGTGACTGAAGTTTACATAAAAAATACTATCTGTCTTGAATAGACAGGGCGGGCCGTGGACTCGGTACATCGCAAAAGAAAGAAATTTATCAGGTAAGAATAAATTTTGTTTTCTTTTGCAAGATGTACCAAGTCCACGGATTCATCCTTACTTGTGGGATACCAATACCAAAGCTTTAGGACACGGATGAAGGGAGGGACAAGACAGGAGCCTAAACGGAAGGCACCACTGCTTGCAAAACCTTTCTCCCAAAAATAGCCTCCGAAGAAGCAAAAGTATCAAATTTGTAAAATTTGGAAAAGGTATGAAGCGAAGACCAAGTCGCAGCCTTACAAATCTGTTCAACAGAAGCATAATTTTTAAAAGCCCATGTGGAAGCCACGCTCTAGTAGAGTGAGCAGTAATTCTTTCAGGAGGCTGCTGTCCAGCAGTCTCATAAGCCAAACAGATGATGCTTTTCAGCAAATTAGGCTAAAGTTTTATGCATACAGTATAATTCCAGTGAAGTGCCATTCCCCAGAATACTGAAGTGTAAAATATACATACATGACAGCCTGATACCAGTTGCTGCTACTGCATTTAAGGCTGAGTTTACATTATATCGGTATGGCAGAATTTTCTCATCAATTCCATTGTCAGAAAATAATAAGCTGCTACATACCTCTTTGCAGATTAATCTGCCCGCTGTCCCCTGATCTGAAGTTTACCTCTCCTCAGATGGCCGAGAAACAGCAATATGACCTTAACTACTCCGGCTAAAATCATAGAAAAACTCAGGTAGATTCTTCTTCAAATTCTACCAGAGAAGGAATAACACACTCCGGTGCTATTATAAAATAACAAACTTTTGATTGAAGGTATGAAACTAAGTATAATCACCACAGTCCTCTCACACATCCTATCTATTCGTTGGGTGCAAGAGAATGACTGGTAATGGCAGTTAGGAGAGGAGCTATATAGCAGCTCTGCTGGGTGAATCCTCTTGCACTTCCTGTTGGGGAGGAGTTAATATCCCATAAGTAATGGATGATCCGTGGACTGGATACACTTAACAAGAGAAAAGAGAGGTAGCCGTAGCCTTTTGACCCCTACGTTTTCCAGAATAGACAACAAAGAAGATGATTGACGAAAATCTTTGGTTGCCTGCAAATAGAACTTCAAAGCACGAACCACGTACAGGTTGTGCAATAAACGTTCCTTCTTAGAAGAAGGATTAGGACACAGAGAAGGAACAACAATCTCCTGATTGATATTCCTGTTAGTAACAACCTTAGGGAGGAACCCAGGTTTGGTACGCAAAACCACCTTATCAGCATGGAAAACAACATAAGGCGAGTCACATTGTAATGCAGATAATTCAGAAACCCTTCGAGCTGAAGAGATAGCAACTAGAAACAGAACTTTCCAAGATAGAAGCTTAATATCTATGGAATGCATGGGTTCAAACGGAACCCCCTGAAGAACATTAAGAACTAAATTTAGACTCCATGACGGAGCAACAGGTTTAAACACAGGCTTGATTCTAACTAAAGCCTGACAGAAAGCCCGAACGTCTGGGACATCTGCCAGACACTTGTGCAATAGAATAGACAAAGCAGATATCTGTCCTTTTAAGGAACTAGATGACAATCCTTCCTCCAATCCTTCTTGAAGAAAGGAGAAAATCCTAGGAATCCTGATCTTACTCCATGAGTAGCCTTTGGATTTGCACCAAAAAGATATTTACGCCATATCTTATGATAGATTTTCCTGGTGACAGGCTTTCGAGCCTGAATCAAGGTATCTATGGCCAACTCAGAGAAACCCCGCTTTGATAAAATCAAGCGTTCAATCTCCAAGCAGTCAGTTGCAGAGAAATTAGATTTGGATGCTTGAACGGACCTTGAATCAGAAGGTCCTGTCACAGTGGCAGAGTCCATGGTGGCAGAGATGACATGTCCACCAGGTCTGCATACCAAGTCCTGCGTGGCCACGCAGGTGCTATCAAAATCACCGAAGCTCTCTCCTGTTTGATTCTGGCAATCAGACGCGGAAGGAGAGGGAAAGGTGGAAACACATAAGCCAGGTTGAACGACCAGGGTACTGCTATAGCATCTATCAGTACTGCCTGAGGATCCCTGGACCTGGATCATCATCGCCAAGGAACTCCTTGTTCCCCCCTGATGATTGATATAAGCTACACTCGTGATGTTGTCCGACTGAAATATGATGAATCCGGCCGAAGCCAGCTAAGGCCACGCCTGAAGAGCATTGAATATCGCTCTTAATTCCCGAATATTTATTGGTAGGAGGGCCTCCTCCTGAGTCCACAAACCCTGTGCTTTCAGGGAATTCCACACTTCACCCCAGCCCAGTAGGCTGGCGTCCGTCGTCACTATAACCCACGCTGGCCTGCGAAACACATTACCCGGGACAGGTGATCCTGTGACAACCACCAAAGAAGAGTGTCTCTGGTCTCTTGACCCAGATTTATCTAAGGAGATAAATCTGCATAATCCCCATTCCACTGTTTGAGCATACATAGTTGCAGTGGTCTGAGATGCAAGCGAGCAAACGGAACTATGTCCATTGCCGCTACTATAAGTCCGATTACCTCCATACACTGAGCCACTGACGGCCGAGGAATGGAATGAAGACCTCGGCAGGTGGTTAAAATCTTTGATTTCCTGACCTCCGTCAGAAAAATTTTCATGTCCACCGAATCTATCAGAGTTCCCAGGAATGTAACTCTTGTGAGAGGAATCAGAACTCTTTTTCACGTTCACCTTCCACCCATGAGATCTTAGAAAGGCCAACAGTAAGTCCGTGTGAGACTTGGCTAGTTGGAAAGTCGACGCTTGAATTAGGATGACGTCTAGATAAGGCGCCACTGCTATGCCCAGCGGCCTTAGGACCGCCAGAAGGGACCCTAGCACCTTTGTGAAGATTCTTGGCGCCGTGGCCAACCCGAAGGGAAGAGCCACAAACTGGTAATGCCTGTCCAGAAAGGCAAACCTGAGGAACTGGTGATGATCTTTGTGGATAGGAATGTGTAGATACGCATCCTTTAAATCCATGGTGGTCATATATTGACCCTCCTGGATCATTGGTAAAAAATTTTGGGAACCACAAACAGATTGGAGTAGAAACCTTGTCCCTGTTCTGCTTTCGGAACTGGGCAGATTACTCCCATGGTAAAAAGGTCTTCTACACAGTGTAAGAACGCCTCTCTTTTTGTCTGGTTTACAGACAATTGAGAAAGATGGAATCTCCCCCTTGGAGGAGAATCTTTGAAATCCAGAAGATACCCCTGGGTTACAATTTCTACGGCCCAGGAGTCCTGAACGTCTCTTGCCCAGGCCTGAGCAAAGAGAGAGAGTCTGCCCCCTACTAGATCCGGTCCCGGATCGGGGGCTACCCCTTCATGCTGTCTTAGTGGCAGCAGCAGGCTTTTTGGCCTGTTTACCTTGTTCCAAGCCTGGTTAGGTCTCCAGGTTGGCTTGAATTGAGCAAAGTTCCCCTCTTGCTTTGCAGCAGGGGAAGAGGAAGCGGGACCACCTTTGAAGTTTCGAAAGGAACGAAAATTATTTTGTTTAGTCCTTGTCTTATTTGACTTATCTTGGGGGAGGGCATGACCCTTCCCCCCAGTGATGTCTGAAATTATCTCTTTCAGTGCAGGCCCGAATAGGGTCTTACCTTTGAAAGGGATGGTCAAAAGCTTAGATTTTGATGACACCTCAGCCGACCAGGACTTAAGCCATAACGCTTTACGCGCTAAAATGGCAAAACCTGAATTCTTTGCTGCTAACTTAGCAAGATGAAAAGCGGCGTCTGTAATAAAAGAATTTGCTAGCTTAAGAGCCTTAATTCTGTCCAGAATATCATCTGGTGGGGTCTCCACCTGAAGAGCATCCTCTAGAGCCTCAAACCAAAAGGCAGCTGCAGTGGTTACAGGAACAATGCACGCTATAGGTTTAAGAAGAAAACCTTGATGAACAAAAATTTTCTTTAGGAGACCCTCTAATTTTTTATCCATAGGATCAATGAAAGCACAACTGTCTTCAATAGGTATAGTTGTACGCTTAGCCAGAGTAGAAATAGCTCCCTCCACCTTAGGGACCGTCTGCCATGAGTCCCTTATGGTGTGAGATATGGGAAACATTTTCTTAAAAACAGGAGGGGGAGCGAACGGAATACCTGGTCTATCCCACTCCTTAGTAACAAGGTCCAAAATCCTCTTAGGGACCGGAAAAACATCAGTGTAAACAGGAACCTCTAAATATTTGTCCATTTTACACAATTTCTCTGGAACTACAATAGGGTCACAATCATCCAGAGTCGCTAAAACCTCCCTGAGCAATAATCGGAGGTGTTCTAGCTTAAATTTAAATGCTGTCATATCTGAATATGTGTGAGGGAACATCCTTCCTGAATCAGAAATCTCTCCCTCAGATAGCAAATCTCTCATCCCTACCTCAGAACATTGTGAGGGAATATCGGATACGGCTACGAAAGCGTCAGAAGGCTCAGAATTTGTTCTTAACCCACTGCGCTTCCCTTGCAACCCTGGCAGTTTAGATAAAACCTCTGTGAGGGTAGTATTCATAACTGAGGCCATATCTTGCAAGGTGAAAGAATTAGACGCACTAGAAGTATTGGCGGTGCTTGTGCGGGCGTTACTGGTTGTGACACTTGGAGAGAACTAGATTGCAAATCCTGCAATTTATAGACATAGTACAAGTGGGACACATTCTAAGAGGGGGTTCTAAACAAATTGAGCAATGAGTTTCCTCAATGTCAGACATGTTGAACAGGCTAGTAATGAGACAAGCAAGCTTGGAAAACACTTTAATGAAAAAAACACAATTTTCAAAAACGGTACTGTGCTTTTAAGAGAAAAAAAGGCATACACAAACTGGAAAACTGCTTAAAATTGCCTCAAATTTTCCGAAATTTTTACAGTATACTCACTAAGCTTTAGTAAGATTGCACCACAAGTAATTAAGCAATAAACCCCCAAATGAGAAAACCGGATTGACAAATGTCCAAAACCGGTTAACAAAAAAAACTGACAGCACCTTGCCACAGCTCTGCTGTGGCCCTACCTGCCCTAAGGGAACGATAATGTAGGGATAAAGCTTTGATTAGGCCCCAGAAGTGTACCAGGACCTCTGAAGATGTTGCTTGCTGCTTGTCTGCATAAACTAAATGCGCAACTGAGGCGCGAAAATAGGCCCCGCAAATCTCACTCGATGTTGCTGGGGCCTACACAAAATCTACCAAAGCTTTTTTGTAAGCCATGTGGGTTATAAAAACCCCTAAATAAGCCAAGTGTACCCTCAAACAGATGTCCCATAAGAAATAAAAACCGTACTCCCAGAACACACAAACATTTGCCTAATATATCATATACAAACTGAGTGCCCATAAGATTAGCCCTTTATGCAAGCTAGTAATGCCTCTTATAACACTAGGATTACTGCTTCCCCTTCCCCTAATGGGGTTACTGTCAGCCTTTCTAAATTAACACAGTCTCCGCTGAAAAAATGACTGAACATACCTCATTGCTGTATAGCAAGAAACCGTTCCTCACACTGAAGTTTTCCTGTACTCCTCAGCTTCTGTGGGAACAGCAGTGGACCTTAGTTACAAATGCTAAGATCATCATCCTCCAGGCAGAAATCTTCATCTATGTCCTGCCTGAGAGTAAATAGTACAACACTGGTACCATTTAAAAATAACAAACTCTTGATTGAAGATAAAATAAAACTAACAGTTTAACACCTCTTTCACTTTACCCTTCCTGCTTAGAGCCGGCAAGAGAATGACTGGGGGGTGGAGTTAAGGGGGGAGCTATATAGTCAGCTCTGCTGTGGTGCTCTCTTTGCCACTTCCTGTTAGGAAGGATAATATCCCACAAGTAAGGATGAATCCGTGGACTTGGTACATCTTGCAAAAGAAAATGTAATTTTCCATTGTTCTCTTCAAGTATTGGTCTTTGGTTTACAGACATATACAAGATAAATAAGCATTTATATGTACACAATGTGATAAAGTAATCAGATCCGATTATACCTACAGGCTCAACCCATTTTATTAGGTTGTGGCTTCAAAACACAAAATCAGCTATTTAATATACACAAATAAGCCTTAAAAAGCAAATTCTCATACATTTTATACTCTGCAGTTGGGAAAAAAAGTAATTGGAAACACATTAAAGGGACAGTCTATACCAGAATTGTTATTGTTTAAAAAGATACGCAATGCCTTTACTACCCGTTCCCCAGCTTTGCACAACCAACATTTGCACAACCAATTGATGATAAAAGTAAATTGAAAAGTTGTTTAAAATTACATGCCCTATCTGAATCATGAAAGTTTTTTTTTGGACTTGACTGTCCCTTTAATAAAGGGTGGGGTCGTGGACACTCCATATCCGGAAAGAAAGAAATTTATCAGGTAAGGATAAATTTTTTCTTTCCTAAAATATGGAGAGTTCACAACGTTATTCAATTACTAGTGGGAATCAATACCCAAGCTAGAGGACACAGAATGAACAGGGAAGGAGAACAAGACAGGCAGAAGGAAGGCACCACCGCTTGAAGAACCTTTCTCCCAAAACAGGCTTCAGCCGAGGCAAAAGGATGAAATTTGGAAAATTTGGAAAAAGTTTGCAGAGAGGACCAAGTTGCAGCCTTGCAAAGCTGTTCCACAGAAGCTTTATCTTTGAAAGCTGAAGAAGAGGAGACAGCCCTAATGGAATGAGCTGTAATTCTTTCAGGAGTCTCATAAGCAAAACGAATCAAACTTCTCAACCAGACGGAAAGAGAAGTAGAAGTAGCCTTCTGACCCTTACGCTTTCCTGAGAAACAAACAAACAGGGCAGAAGGCTGGCAAAAAGTCGCCTGTAGGGTAGAATTTTAGAGCATGCACAACATCCAAGTTGCGCAACAGACGTTCTTTATGAGAAGGATTGGGACAGAGATAAGGAAAAACAATATCCTGATTAATATTTCTATCCGAAACCACTTTAGGAAGAAACCCCAATTCAGAACGAAGTACCGCCTTATGCGCATAAAAGATAAGGTAAGGTGAAGCACATTGCAAATACGAGATTTCTAAAACTCTCAGAGCAGAAGAGATAGCAATAAGAAACAAAACCTTCCAAGATAGCAACTTAATATCTATGGAATGCATTGGCTCAAACAGAGCCTGCTGCAAAATTTTAAGAACAAGATTAAGGATCCAAGGAGGAGCAACAGGTTTAAACACAGGCCTGATTCTGACCAGGGCCTGACAAAAAAATTGAACATCTGGCAAATCTGCCAGACGCTTGTGTAACAAAATAGATAATGCAGAAATCTGACCTTTCAGAGAACTGACTGACAACCCTTTTTCCAGACCTTCCTGGAGAAAATTTTTTTTCTAGGAATCCTGACCCTACTCCAAGAGTAGCCGTTAGATTCACACCAATAAAGGTATTTACGCCATACCTTATGGTAAATTTTTCGAGTAACAGGCTTGCAAGCCTGGATCATGGTATCAATGACTGACTCAGAAAATCCACGCTTAGACTGAACTAAGCGTTCAATCTCCAAGCAGTCAGCTTCAGAGAAATTAGATTTGGATAGAGGAACGAACCTGGAGTTAGAAGAAGCAAGCTCCAAAGTGGCTGAGAAGACATCTTCACTAGGTCTGCATACCAGATCCTGTGAGACCACGCAGGAGCTATTAGAATTAACGATGCTCTCTCTCTCAGAGCGGCCTGAGGATCTCTTGAACTTGAACCATACCTTGGAAGCTTGACGTTCTGCCGAGGTGCCATCAAATCCAACTCCGGCACCCCCCATTTGAGGCTTTACCTGGAAAACACCTCCGAATGGAGAGCCCACTCCCCGGGATGAAATGTCTGTCTGCTCAGGAAATCTGTTTCCCAGTTGTCCACTCCAGGAATGTGGATGGCAGACAGACAACAATTGTGAGCTTCCACCCGCTGAATAATCCGTGGCCACCTCCTTCATGGCTAAGGAACTCCGAGTTCCTCCCTGGTGGTGATGTAAGCCACTGAGGTAATGTTGTTCGACTGAAACCTGATAAACCGGGCTAAGGACAATTGAGGCAAAGCCATCAGAGCATTGTAAATCACTCTCAACTCCAAGATGTTTATGGGGAGAGCAGACTTCTCCCAGGTCCATAGTCCCTGCGTCTTTAACAAGTCCCAGACTGCTCCCCAGCCTAGCAGGCTGGCGTCCGTGGTCACAATCACCCGGAAGCATGTGCCCTGAGACAGATGGTCCTGAGAAAGCCACCACGAAAAAGAGTCTCTTGTGGACTGGTCTAGATATATCCTCTGAGACAGATCCAAATGGTCTCCATTCCATAGTCTGAGCATTAAGAATTGCAGAGCTCTCAAATAAAATCGAGCAAAGGGAATGATGTCCATGGAAGCAACCATCAGACCAATTACCTCTAGACATTGAGCCACTGATGGCCGAACAGTAGACTGAAGAGAGAGGCAAGAGGAGAGAATTTTGGATTTTCTGACCTCTGTCAGAAAAAAATTCATAGATAGGGAATCTATTTATGGTCCCCAAGAAAACCACCCTTGTAGCTTGAACAAGGAAACTCTTTTCCAGATTCACTTTTCAACCATGGGAACATAGAAAAGACAACAAGATCTCTGCTTGCTTGTTGAAAAGATGGTGCCTGAACAATATGTCGTTCAGTTATGGCGCCACTGCAATTCCCCGAGACCTGATCACTGCCAAGAGAGCCTCCAGAAAATTTGAGAAAATTCTGGGAGCTGTGGCAAGGCCAAACGGAAGAGCAACAAACTGAAAGTGTTTGTCTAGAAAGGCGAATCTCAGGAATTTGTGATGATCACTGTGGTTGGGAATATGAAGATACATGTCCTTCAGGTCTATGGTCTTCATGAACTGACCCTCTTGGACCAAAGGAAGAATGGAATGAATGGTTTCCATTTTGAAGGATGGCACCCTGAGAAACTTGTTGAGGCACTTTAGGCCTTAAATGGGAACCACGAACAGATTTGAATAGAATCCTAGACCCTGTTCCCTTACTGGAACTGGAACAATGACTCCCAGGAAGGAAAGGTCCTTAATGCAGTTCAAAAATGCCTCTCTTTTTTTTTTTGAGTTTTAAAACAAGCTTTATTGAAGAGAAGGTAAGAACAACATTTTCAAAACAGAGACATTTCATTGTTCATGGATACAGCCATTTCAATATGCATGGTAAGTGACTTATTACAGAACCACTTTAATCATATGTGCTGTTCGCAGGTGATATCTATTTACCAAATATTCTGTTTCTCCTTGCTGAGCGAGTTGCTAGTAGCTGGTTTATTATTTTTGAGCTTGTTTCGGCTAGCCAATACGCTCGCCATGTTATGAATTCGATATTAACAGATAAACTTATACTTTGGAACCTAACATCAGGATCTTTGGTTTCACATATCTGGAAACTGCTCGGCTTTCTGTTACATACCACCAAGACATGGTTAATGCCTAATGTTACAACCTTACCATTCGTAAGGCTTGAGAAATAAAAGAAAGGAAAGAAAGAGAGCACCAAGCAGGGGGGGGGGGGGGGAGAGAGAAAAAAAAAAAAAAAAGGGGAGTGGAAGGGGGGGGGGGGAGGGAGCGGAGGGGGGGTAGGGTAGTGATTCTCAAGTGGTAGAGAGTCACAGAATTCGTCATGCCTCCTGCGGCAGTCCACTGCACTGCATTTACCCCCATCACAACCCTCTGCCCTCCCATACCAGTGTCATCATTTCATGCGTGGCTAGTTTACCTGTTTTGAGATAGTGATATCGTTCCAGTCTTAGTAGATCCCCCACTCTGTTTCTCCATTCCTGTAAAGTCGGACCCTGTGTTTTTTTCCAGTGAACAGGTATTAGACCCTTTGCACTGTTTAACATTAACAAGAGGAGCAGATACTTGTCCTCTCCTGTCACCTTGGGTAGTTCATGGTATATCAGATAGGTAGGTTTTGGTGGAATTATGGTCCCCAATTTTTTACTCATTTCTCCTAAAACTTCCTCCCAATAGGGCTGTATATGGGGGCATGCCCACCATATGTGTAATAGTGTCCCCTCCTCCCCACAACCCCTCCAGCATCCCCCGTCTACGTGTGGATAGATTTTGTGTAGTCGTTGGGGCCTCATGTACCATCTGCTTAAGAGCTTGTAATGTGTTTCCTGTATTTTCATGGAGACTGATGCTTTTTTGGCTTTCGCAAAGATCTTAATCCAATCTTTCACGTCTATATCTTGGGATAGTTCGGCTTGCCATGTTGCAGTATAAGTCGGCAGGGTAGTGTCTCCCTTTGTGAGTAAAGTTTTGTATATTTGTGAGATTAAGTGTGACGGGGTCTGGGTCATTGTGCACAATGTCTCGTAGAGTGTTCTTTGTCTGGTCAGGGCCGCCCTGTCTCTGTGCGTTGTTATGTAATGTTGCATTTGCGGCATGCCTCTCTTTTTACCTGGTCTGCAGATAATCTTGAGAGGTGGAATCTGCCCCTGGGAGGAAAAGTTTTGAATTCTATTTTGTAAATCTGAGATACTATGTCCACAGTCCAAGGATCTGGGACATACCATCTCCATGCTTGACAAAACATGGAAAGTCTGCTCCTCACTTGATCCGAACCCGGACCCGACCCGTTATGTTGACTTAGACTCAGCTGAGGGTTTCTTTGATTGCTTCCCCTTATTCCAAGACTGATTGGGCTTCCAAGAAGACTTGGACTGTTCCTGCTTGGGAGAGGAGGACTTTTGACCTTTGAAGTTACGAAAGGAACAAAAATAACTTTGACGACCTTTGAGTCTGTTCTTCTTGTCTTGCGGTAGAAAAGACCCTTTTCCACCCATAATATCAGAAATTATTTCTGCCAGACCAAGTCCAAAGAAGGTCTTCCCCAGACATCTTGGCTCCCAGCCTAATACTTGCATGTTAGCATAAAAAAATAAAGTAATTGGCTAGTTTGAGAGCCTTAATCCTATCTAGTATCTCCTCCAATGGAGTCTATACTAAAAGTGATTCAGACTAGGCGTTGCACCAATAAGATGCCGCGCTTGCTACTGTGGCAATACAAACTGCAGGTTGCCATTGAAGACCTTGATGAACATACATCTTCTTTAAATAAGCTTCTAGTTTTTTTTCCATGGGATCCTTAAAGGAGCAGCTATCCTCTATAGGGATTGTAGTTCTCTTAGTCAGAGTAGAAATAGCCCCTTCTACTTTAGGCACCGTGCGTCAAGAATCTTTAATGGAATCAACAACAGGAAAGATCATTTTAAATACGGGAGACGGGAAGAAAGGAATCCCTGGCTTCTCCCATTCCTGTGAAATAATCTCCGTCACACGGTCTGGGACAGGAAAAACTTCCACAGAGTAACATCATAATATTTATTACGTTTACTAGACTTCTTAGGGTTGACAACGACAGAAGTAGCGGAGTCGTCCAAAGTAGCCAATACCTCCTTTAACAGTAGAAGTTTACTTTTTCAGTATCAGATGAAGGAATAACACTGTCTGAATCTGAGATTTCACTCTCAGAGGCTACCGGCGTATCCTCCTCATCAGACTTATGAGGGAGGGCAACCTGCGTAGCAGTAGGTAGAACAGAAACATTACTATCTGAATGTCTAATTTTTAGGGATGCAGCAACATTTCGGCCGAAAAATTTTATTTTTAGCTATTTCGGTTTTCGTTTTTTTTGCCTGTTATTTTCGGTAAAAATATTGTGTAGCATGTTTCAAATTTTGCTGTTTAAGTTTATTACTTGACTTACTGTTCTGCATATAATGAGTTTTCTAGGACTATAATTGGTAAAAAAAAAAAAAAACTGTTAAATATGATTGTTACATAGAACTAAATGAAGAATAATACAGTATATTGATATTTATAATTGTTTTAAGTAGGGATGCACCAAAATTTTGGTCGCAGAAACATTTTGGCCGAAAATGGTATTCTTTTTTGCCTGTTTTTTTCTTGGTAAAATTATTGTATAGCATATTATTGTTTTAAGATATTTTTGTCCAATTTTAGTGTGTAACTTTCAATAAAAGTGTGAGCTTTTTTTATTGGCTCTAATTATGCAAAAAAAAAAATAATTTGAAAATATACATTTTCGGTATCAGTTTCAGTTTTCGGCCAAGTGCATCCTGGATTTTCGGATTCGGTTTCGGTCCAGAATTTCCATTTCGGTGCATCACTACTAATTTTCCTCTTGCGTTTTCCCAGCATAGGAAAAGCAGATAATGCCGCAGATACAGCAGAAGATACCTGTGCAGCAAAATCTGCAGGCAAATAAACTCCTCCAGGAGGCTGAGAGGAACTGCAGGGCACTGTATATGACGCCATAGAGGCTTGGGACGTTTGAGGAGAAAGCTGTGGCATTGCCTGAACAGCATCATCCTGAGATTACATTGGGCTCAGAGGGCAACAATGTATCTTTAAATTGAAGTGTTCTAGCTAAGCATGCAGCACAGAATTGCATAGGCAAAACAATTTATGCCTCCAGGCATAACAAGCATTTGTCAAAAAACACAGGGTCATGGTCCATGTCTATAATACTAAATAAAAAATTCCCCAAATTGTATTTTTTTTTTAAATACACTGTCACTTTAAGAATTTTTAATACCACAATTTGACTGCCAGAAGTCTCTAAAACGATCGTATAGTAGATTGACACTGAAGAGACTGAAATTCAATTACTCCGCTCCGTTAATATCCGACAGCAGATTAGTCACATGACCGACATAGAGAGGAAACTACGCACCAAGTAAAAGTCACGCGTTTCCCTCTGCCTACAACATAAGATGCAAGTAGCTGCAGCTAGTTTCAAACTCAAGCAGTCTCTCAGTTAGCCTGTTTTAGCTAAGCAAGCAAAGAAAACCAACTGCCAAATTTTAAGTTTATACATAAATCCCTGTATAAAACATAAGCCACACATATACTAATAAAGTATTTCAACAAAATTAGCCCAAAGAGGAAAAACTTCCCAATAAAGGGAAAATTAACCCCTAGTCTCAACATACATAATGTGCCTGCCCACTGCCAAAGAAAACCCTGTATAAAGTATATTAAAAATGTCCCCATCTACTGCATATGACATATTCTTCTGAAGTGCAAGTTTCCAAGACCTAGAAGATAAAAGCACTTACCTGTTGTCTAGCTGTCCATAGACCTGTAGAAAAAGAAAGAACAGAGTCTATCTTTCTGTACCATTGGCAGCAATGTGTTAGGAAACAAAGCAAGGACTACCTCACAACTTCCTAACTGCTTAAAAGCCACCACTACTCTACTGAAGAGATTGACGTGGACTCAGCTATACCCAAATCCTTGCTTGCAGGGAAAAGTACCCGAAAAGGGAATTCATTTCTTCAGACACCAAACTTCACCTCCTCCATTGACAGAGGTAAAGAGAATGGCTAGGGATTATGGGTAGGGGAGTGACACTTAACAGCTTTGCTGTGGTGCTCTTTGCCTCCTCCTGCTGGACAGGAGTAATATTCCCAATAGTAATTCCAATGTGAACTGGCACCAAGGTAACCCCCACCACTGGGGTTGCAAATTTTTGCAGGTGTGCAAGCTATCAGACAAGCACCAATAGTCTGTAAAGATAATGTCCAAAGTAGTATAGCAGCACCACCAATTTAATATAAAAGAGTTACTTTATTAAGCCAGCATAAAACAGACAATGTTTCGGATTTCTATCCTTAATCATGTCTTTGGATTGTATTTGAATATAGGTGTGATTTTGTATAGGTAAGGGTTAAGATGAATAGAGGTGTATATGGGGGCATGGTTACAGCCTATTTAAGGTTGATTTTAAATGTATTCACATTAGACATGATTAAGAATATAAATCCGAAACGTTGTCTGTTTTATGCTGGCTTAATAAAGTAACTCTTTTATATTAAATTGGTGGTGCTGCTATACTACTTCGGACAATATTACCAATAGTAATTGAATGACGTTGTGGACTCTCCATATCTTAAGAAAGAAAACAAAATTGATTCCCCCCCCCCCTTTTATGTTTAAAGGGACAGTAAATATTAAATAGTTTTTTTTTCATTTCCTTGTGCAGCATGTCCAATATCAATTACTATTATGATAGTTTCACCCTCTGTAAATAAAGATTATTTATACAGCTCCGCTGAGTCTGTTAATATACCAAAACCCTCCTTCATGAGACTGCTCAATCATGCCATTCATTTCACTGTAGAGTGTTCCTGTGCTGGGTAAAGCTGTCGGATACACAAGAATATGATTTTTTTTTTAAATTAATTCTTGGAGGTATTTAGCAAACATAAAAACAAAACAGATTCCTTACCGTATGATGCAAGGCAAGGTTGTCCTCTTCAAGTCTGTGTATAGAGCTCAGAGATCGTGAGGTGAGTTTATTTCTGTATTGGTATTGCTGTCTAAAAGAAGAGTTACAACAATGAGGTTACTTAATCTGGCAAATATATTTTACAGGTATCAGATAAATGTGTAAATATTGTTGTACAAACATATATTGCTCTATTAATTCTCACTAGTTAATACAATAGATGTGCTGGTGGTGGGAGGGAGAGGGACAAGCCCCTTTTTAAGCATCTTTCCTCTCAGCATACCACATTTTGCCCCAGGTTATAAATATATTTGTTTAACACCTGCAATTGAGTTAAACACACATGTAAAGTGTCATACTGGAGCCGCAGAGTACTGCTGGATCCAAGAGTAAACTGCTGCTGACCCAATTAGAGCCCCTAGTCAGAAGACCAAGCTGTACAACTAGCACTGATGAGTGGCTCATACTTTAACTATGTGTTTAAACCATGTATGTAAATAGAACATTATTGAATGTTTATTCAACATTAATAGTGAGTCCAAAGATTTTAAATAAATGTTTTTATTTAAAAGAAAATTCAAGTAATAAGTTCAACTTTA
The DNA here is from genome assembly GCF_027579735.1 of Bombina bombina. NCBI lineage: Eukaryota > Metazoa > Chordata > Amphibia > Anura > Bombinatoridae > Bombina > Bombina bombina. The sequence continues at coordinate 1,500,394,618 of NC_069499.1, forward strand.
CAAATATAAATATTATTATCACTACACAACCATCTAAATGCACAGATTCACTGACAGTCCAGACTAAAAGATATAGATATATATCATTGTCATTGGCTAACACAACGTTAGCTGTCTAGACAACCCATTTAGTCAGGCACCAATGCCAAACTCATTTTCCTTCTACCCCAGAAGGCAAAGTCAAACAGCCATGTGGGATTATATGTGACGTAAAAAGCAGCAGTGTGATGGTCAAAAGATTACATTATTATTAATAAGATAAGGGAATGAATGCAAGGAGTGGGGTATTATTATTATTATTAAGACATGGGAATGAATGCAAGGATTGCGGTATTATTATTGTTATTATTATTAATAAGATATGGGAATGAATGCAAGGAGTGAGGTATTATTATTGTTATTGTTATTAATAAGATATGGGAATGAATGCAAGGAGTGAGGTATTATTATTGTTATTATTATTAATAAGATATGGGAATGAATGCAAAGAGTGGGGTATTATTATTGTTATTATTATTAATAAGATATGGGAATGAATGCAAGGAGTGGGGTATTATTATTGTTATTAATAATAAGATATGGGAATGAATGCAAGGAGTGGGTTATTATTATTGTTATTAATAAGATATGGGAATGAATGCAAGGAGTGAGGTATTATTATTGTTATTATTATTAATAAGATATGGGAATGAGTGCAAGGAGTGGGGTATTATTATTGTTATTATTATTAATAAGATATGGGAATGAATGCAAGGAGTGGGGTATTATTATTGTTATTAATAATAAGATATGGGAATGAATGCAAGGAGTGGGTTATTATTATTGTTATTATTAATAAGATATGGGAATGAGTGCAAGGAGTGGGGTATTATTATTGTTATTATTAATAAGATATTGGAATGAATGCAAGGAGTGGGTTATTATTATTGTTATTAATATTAATAAGATATGGGAATGAATGCAAGGAGTGGGGTATTATTGTTATTAATAAGATATGGGAATGAATGCAAGGAGTGGGATATTATTATTGTTATTAATATTAATAAGATATGGGAATGAATGCAAGGAGTGGGATATTATTATTGTTATTAATATTAATACGATGTGGGAATGAATGCAAGGAGTGGGTTATTATTATTGTTATTATTATTAATACGATGTGGGAATGAGTGCAAGGAGTGGGGAATTATTATTGTTATTAATATTAATAAAATATGGGAATGAATGCAAGGAGTGGGGTATTATTATTGTTATTATTAATAAGATATGGGAATGAATGCAAGGAGTGGGTTATTATTATTGTTATTATTAATAAGATATGGGAATGAATGCAAGGAGTGGGTTATTATTATTGTTATTATTAATAAGATATGGGAATGAATGCAAGGAGTGGGTTATTATTATTGTTATTATTAATAAGATATGGGAATGAGTGCAAGGAGTGGGGTATTATTATTATTGTTATTATTAATAAGATATGGGAATGAATGCAAGGAGTGGGGTATTATTATTGTTATTATTATTAATAAGATATGGGAATGAATGCAAGGAGTGGGTTATTATTATTGTTATTATTAATAAGATATGGGAATGAATGCAAGGAGTGGGGTATTATTATTGTTATTAATAATAAGATATGGGAATTAATGCAAAGAGTGGGGTATTATTATTGTTATTAATAATAAGATGTGGGAATGAATGCAAGGAGTGGGGTATTATTATTGTTATTAATAATAATATATGGAAATGAGTGCAAGGAGTGGGGTATTATTATTGTTATTATTAATAAGATATGGGAATGAATGCAAGGAGTGGGGTATTATTATTGTTATTAATATTAATAAGATATGGGAATGAATGCAAGGAGTGGGGTATTATTATTGTTATTATTATTAATAAGATATGGGAATGAATGCAAGGAGTGGGGTATTATTATTGTTATTAATATTAATAAGATATGGGAATGAATGCAAGGAGTGGGGTATTATTATTGTTATTAATATTAATAAGATATGGGAATGAATGCAAGGAGTGGGGTATTATTATTGTTATTAATAAGATATGGGAATGAATGCAAGGAGTGGGGTATTATTATTGTTATTAATAAGATATGGGAATGAATGCAAGGAGTGGGGTATTATTATTGTTATTAATATTAATAAGATATGGGAATGAATGCAAGGAGTGGGGTATTATTATTGTTATTAATAAGATATGGGAATGAATGCAAGGAGTGGGGTATTATTATTGTTATTAATATTAATAAGATATGGGAATGAATGCAAGGAGTGGGGTATTATTATTGTTATTAATAAGATATGGGAATGAATGCAAGGAGTGGGGTATTATTATTGTTATTAATAAGATATGGGAATGAATGCAAGGAGTGGGGTATTATTATTATTAAGAAGATATGGGAATGAATGCAAGGAGTGGGGTATTATTATTGTTATTAATAATAAGATATGGGAATGAATGCAAGGAGTGGGGTATTATTATTGTTATTAATAATAAGATATGGGAATGAATGCAAGGAGTGGGGTATTATTATGGTTATTATTAATAATAATATATGGAAATGAGTGCAAGGAGTGGGGTATTATTATTATAATTAATAAGATATGGGAATGAGTGCAAGGAGTGGGGTATTATTATTGTTATTATTATTAATAAGATATGGCAATGAATGCAAGGAGTGGGATATTATTATTATTATTAATAAGATATGGGAGTGAGTGCAAGGAGTGGGTTATTATTATTGTTATTAATATTAATAAGATATGGGAATGAATGCAAGGAGTGGGGTATTATTATTGTTATTAATAATAAGATATGGGAATGAATGCAAGGAGTGGGGTATTATTATTGTTATTAATAATAAGATATGGGAATGAATGCAAGGAGTGGGGTATTATTATTATTATTGTTATTAATAAGATATGGGAATGAATGCAAGGAGTGGGGTATTATTATTGTTATTAATAATAAGATATGGGAATGAATGCAAGGAGTGGGGTATTATTATTGTTATTAATAAGATATGGGAATGAATGCAAGGAGTGGGGTATTATTATTGTTATTAATAAGATATGGGAATGAATGCAAGGAGTGGGGTATTATTATTGTTATTAATAATAAGATATGGGAATGAATGCAAGGAGTGGGGTATTATTGTTATTAATAATAAGATATGGGAATGAATGCAAGGAGTGGGGTATTATTATTGTTATTATTATTAATAAGATATGGGAATGAGTGCAAGGAGTGGGTTATTATTATTGTTATTATTATTATTAATAAGATATGGGAATGAATGCAAGGAGTGGGATATTATTATTATTATTATTATTATTATTAATAAGATATGGGAATGAATGCAAGGAGTGGGGTATTATTATTGTTATTATTATTAATAAGATATGGGAATGAATGCAAGGAGTGGGGTATTATTATTGTTATTAATAAGATATGGGAATGAATGCAAGGAGTGGGGTATTATTATTATTATTGTTATTAATAAGATATGGGAATGAATGCAAGGAGTGGGGTATTATTATTGTTATTATTATTAATAAGATATGGGAATGAATGCAAGGAGTGGGGTATTATTATTGTTATTAATATTAATAAGATATGGGAATGAATGCAAGGAGTGGGGTATTATTATTGTTATTAATATTAATAAGATATGGGAATGAATGCAAGGAGTGAGGTATTATTATTGTTATTAATAAGATATGGGAATGAATGCAAGGAGTGGGGTATTATTATTGTTATTATTATTAATAAGATATGGGAATGAATGCAAGGAGTGGGGTATTATTATTGTTATTATTATTAATAAGATATGGGAATGAATGCAAGGAGTGGGGTATTATTATTGTTATTAATAAGATATGGGAATGAATGCAAGGAGTGGGGTATTATTATTGTTATTATTATTAATAAGATATGGGAATGAATGCAAGGAGTGGGGTATTATTATTGTTATTATTATTAATAAGATATGGGAATGAATGCAATGAGAGGTATTATTATTGTTATTATTATTAATAAGATATGGGAATGAATGCAAGGAGTGGGGTATTATTATTGTTATTATTATTAATAAGATATGGGAATGAATGCAAGGAGTGAGGTATTATTATTGTTATTATTATTAATAAGATATGGGAATGAATGCAAGGAGTGGGGTATTATTATTGTTATTATTATTAATAAGATATGGGAATGAATGCAAGGAGTGGGGTATTGTTATTATTAAGAAGATATGGGAATGAATGCAAGGAGTGGGGTATTGTTATTATTAAGAAGATATGGGAATGAATGTAAGGAGTGGGGTATTATTATTGTTATTAATAATAAGATATGGGAATGAATGCAAGGAGTGGGGTATTATTATTATTAATAAGATATGGGAATGAATGCAAGGAGTGGGGTATTATTATTATTAAGAAGATATGGGAATGAATGCAAGGAGTGGGGTATTATTATTATTAAGAAGATATGGGAATGAATGCAAGGAGTGGGGTATTATTATTGTTATTAATAATAAGATATGGGAATGAATGCAAGGAGTGGGGTATTATTATTATTAATAAGATATGGGAATGAATGCAAGGAGTGGGGTATTATTATTATTAAGAAGATATGGGAATGAATGCAAGGAGTGGGGTACTATTATTATTAAGAAGATATGGGAATGAATGCAAGGAGTGGGGTATTATTATTATTAAGAAGATATGGGAATGAATGCAAGGAGCGGGGTATTATTATTATTAAGAAGATATGGGAATGAATGCAAGGAGTGGGGTATTATTATTGTTATTAATAATAAGATATGGGAATGAATGCAAGGAGTGGGGTATTATTGTTATTAATAATAAGATATGGGAATGAATGCAAGGAGTGGGGTATTATTGTTATTAATAATAAGATATGGGAATGAATGCAAGGAGTGGGGTATTATTCTTGTTATTATTATTAATAAGATGCATTTATTCCCATATCTAACAATACCACTCCTTGCTCCTTGCATTCATTTCCATATCTCAACAATAATAATAAAAATACCCCACTCCTTGCTGCTTGAATACATCCCCATGTCTTAAAAAGCTTTTGACCATCACACTGCTGGTTCCTACATCTCTGTATCCATTTGGATTCACCTTCTACAGGATTCTGAACAACCTGTATTCCTCCATGAGACTCCTTGCATCAATATATGACACTCGCTACCACTTTTCACAGTTTGAAGTTGATCTTCACAGCCTAATTTGTTTAGAAATAAATCCATTTCCCCCCTCTCCTCATGTCTCGCTTATTTGCCATTGTGTCCTTTTCTCTTCCCAGCTACAAGCCCATCTACCTTACACAACACCTTAATAAGTGCCCTAGACCGAGACAGTAAGGCCAAGAGCGGACCCTCAATGCTTTTACTTGGGTTTTTATAAGTGCGTTTCCATTGTACCCTTTGTTGGTGTGCTGAAGAGTACGTCACCATTTTATAAACAAAATGACATTACTTGTACTGTGAATTCGGTCGGTATGTATCCTAATTTGTGGTGACGACATTATCTTGTATTATTGAGATAGGTTCCTTATGCTCCAATAATCATGCACAAGGCCAAAATCAGATACTAAAAGATTATAATATAGGACTCCACAAGGAACGGACGTTTAAAGTGACATTCCAGTCAAAAATTAAATGCACATAGATTTATTACATATTTGAATAGTAACACATTTGCAATATACATGTATTGGCAAAAATGCTTCTAGTAAAAGTTAATACTGTTTTAGTGTTAACATCTTTCTCTGCACGTGCATGTGAAGCATAGCTAGATATTCTCAGTGCACTCACATTTTAAATAATGCAGCTGCTCAGATCATCAGTGGTGCTTGTATCATGTCAGCAAATAACATATTGAGTCATTACCAGATGGTACAAGCACCTTAGCTTCTCTGAGCAAGTGCTGTGTTTAAAATGCTGGTGCACGGTGCATACTTAAATACACTTTAGAAACAGCTATAGATTTTATTAGAAGCATTTTTGCTAATACATGTATATTACAATAATGCTTATGTTCAATACCAAAATGCACCCATGTGGTTTCCAATTTTGGTTGGAATATCCCTTTAAGGGATATGGAATTTAAAATGAAAAACATCCATGATTCAGACAGATCATACAATTAAAAAAAAATCTATTTTCCATCTGTTAACAAATGTACTTCTATCTTTGGATTCCTTAGCTAAAACTTGCCTCCTTTTCATGAGAGCATACAGAGATAAGCTCAGGAGCGTGCACGTGTCTTAAGCACTGTATGGCAGCAGTGTAACAATGTTATACCTATATTGCTTACGACAAGTGCAGGCTCCTCAGCCTAATTTATTATGCTCTCATGGAAAGGAGCCGCAGAGAAGGTTGAATGATAACATAATTAAACTGAAGTTGTTTAAAAGGGACAGTAAAGTCAAAATGAACCTTCTATTATCAAATTGGCTTTGCTTTGTTCTCTTTGTATCTTTGTTGAAGAGAATACCTAGGTAAGCTCAGGAGCATCAATACAATGCAGGGAGTTAGCTGGTGAATGGTTGCTTAACATATATGCCTTTTTTCATTGGCTCACAAGATGTGTTTAGCTAGCTCCCAATAGTGTGTAGCTGCTCCTAAAACTACTTTAACAAAGGATGTGAAGAGAACAAAGCCAATTTGATAATGGAAGTAAATAGAAAAGTTGGTTAAAATCCCATATTCAATGTGAATCATGAAGCTTTATTTTGACTTATTTTTTCTTTTTAAATTCTATGCTCTACCTCAGCGTTTCTCAACCACGGTCCTCAAGTTCCCCCTAACAGGCCAGAGTTTAATTACAGCTGAACTAGAGCACAGGTGACAATCAGTTGATGGGTGAGAGCAGGTTAGTAACCATGGTTACTGATCAGCTGGTTATTACACCTGTGCTCTAGTGCCGCTATAATGAAAACCTTACCTGTTGGGGTTACTTAACGACCACAGTTGAGAAACACTGCTCCTCTACCTGAATCACATTTGACTGCCATGCCCCTTTAAAAATCCCAGAGACTGATGAAATACAACAAAGCACGACTCCCAGGAGATATGTAACACAGTATTAGAGGCTGTAGCATGAATCATTCACTCATCCAGTGAAGAAGTGTTTCATATGTGTTATATATTTGTATAGATGTAGTTTTATGTCAGTCTTGCATTGTAATCTTTTTTTTTTTTATTCTCAGACATTTAGAATTTACATCTCTCATGATTCATCTATTGCCAGAGGGGATGAAGTGTGCTTTTCATACAATGGTCATATCTCTTATATAAACATGTTTTACTTGTGTTTTCTTGGCCCAATAGCAAGTAGAATAGTGAGAGCCTGTGCTCTCCTCACAGCAGTATTAATTACATTTGGCTTAGCCAAGAAAGTTTATCCAGAAATGTATTGCCAAATTGATAATAAGGCTTTTATGATTATCTTACAAACAGAAAAAGCTTTTTCTATTTACTTTAATAATGTATTTAAGGCTGTACGGAGTGAACAAAACTTGCACTTGGGAGGAATGATGGTTGGTGTAAGTTTATACAAAGGACAAGACTGTGATCAGAGGAAGAACTTCAACTGAAGTATGTGTGACTCCCAAAAGAGCCAGGCTATCTGCTATTCAAGCAAAAAGAAAAAAATATTTCAGTCAATGGGCCAAAATAGTTGAAAAATGACATGATCCAATTCATTACAGCATGTAATTTTATGACTATCACCCTACGTTACTGTGTGCTTGGGTCCGGAGCGGCATTTCTACTGTGTGTTTAACCTCTTTGCGGGAGTTAAACATACACTAATGCAGGGTCAATACTAATAGCCATAAAATTACATGATCTATTGGATTAGAGAATGTCATTTTTCAAGTATTATGGCCCTTTAAAGGGACATTCTAGGGAATACATTTCCAATAATGCTGCAGCCTGAGGAGTGGGAATGCAGAAAGTTTAACTGCCTCACTGTTAGTATCTGCATGGGTCCCCAAGCATGGAGGGATCCACACGTGCAACATCAACAGAACTCACTGCAGCTCATAGGTTACACATTGTACAGGAGCAGGCAGCTAAACAGCACTGTGCAGCACCGCATCCTGATGCAGATACAGACACCGCAGGGACCTGGTAATTACTTAAAGGTTCGCTATATAAGAATATAGGAACCATTTTTTTTTTAAATTGTATGTTCTGTCTAATTCACAAAAGAAAAACTTAAATGCTTACCTGATCATTTCCTTTCTGTATGAGGAGAGTCTACAGCTTCATTCCTTACTTGTGGGAATACAGAATCTGGCCACCAGGAGGAAGCAAAGACACCACAGCCAAAGGCTTAAATACCTCCCCCACTCCCCTCATCCCCCAGTCATTCTGCCGTGGGAACAAGAAACAGTAGGAGAAATATCAGGGTATAAATGGTGCCGGAAGAACAAACAAAATTTTGCTCCGCCCAACGGAGAAATCAGGCGGGGGCCGTGGACTCTCCTCATACAGATGGAAAGGGAATTTTCAGGTAAGAATAATTTATGTTTTCCATCTTAATATGAAGAGAGTCCACGGCTTTATTCCTTACTTGTGGGAAACATATACCCAAGCTCTAGAGGACACTGAATGAAAACGGGAGGGTAAAGAGGTGGACCCAATTCTCTGGGCACCACAACCTGCAAAACCTTTCTCCCAAAAGCTGCTTCAGCCGAAGTAAACACGTCAAATTTGTAACATTTTTAAAAAGTATGCAAGGAGGACCAGGTAGCAACCCTACAAATCTGCTCCATAGAGGCCACATTTTTGAAGGCCCAAGAAGAAGCCACAGCTCTAGTTGAATGGGCCGTAATCCTCTGAGGAGGCTTATGTCCCGCTGTTTCATATGCTAAGCGTATAATACTCCTCAACCAAAAGGATAGGGCAGTGGGAGAAGCCTTCTGCGCTTCCCTGAATAGACAATAAACAATGCCGAAGTCTATCTAAATTCCTTTGTAGCTTGAAGATAGAATTTCAAAGATTTGAAAAGGAGGATTAGGACACAAGGAAGGAACCACAATCTCCTGATGTTGCAATCAGAGACCACCTTAGGGAGGATACCCAACCCAGTACGAAGAACAGCCTTATCAGCATGAAAAACTAGGTAAGGAGGCTCACATTGCAAGGCCACCATCTCAGAGACTCTGCGTGCCAAAGCAATAGCCAGTAGAAAAAGAACCTTCCAAGACAGTAACTTAATGTCAACCGAATGCATGGGCTCAAACGGAGCCCTCTGCAACACCTTAAGAACCAAATTTAAACTCCAAGGAGGAGCGGAATGTCTAAACACAGGTCTGATTCTGGACAGAGCCTGAACAAAAACATAATTTATGCTTACCTGATAAATTTATTTCTCTTGTGATGTATCGAGTCCACGGATTCATCCATACTTGTGGGATATTCTCCTTCCCTACAGGAAGTGGCAAAGAGAGCACCCACAGCAGAGCCGTCTATATAGCTCCTCCCTTAGCTCCACCCCCCCAGTCATTCAACCGAAGGCTAGGAAGAAAAAGGAGAGACTATAGGGTGCAGTGGTGACTGAAGTTTATTTAAATAAAAATATACTGCCTGTCTTAAATAAACAGGGCGGGCCATGGACTCGATACATCACAAGAGAAATAAATTTATCAGGTAAGCATAAATTATGTTTTCTCTTGTAAGATGTATCAAGTCCACGGATTCATCAATACTTGTGGGATACCAATACCAAAGCTTTAGGACACGGATGAAGGGAGGGACAAGACAGGTACCTTAAACGGAAGGCACCACTGCTTGTAGAACCTTTCTCCCAAAAATAGCCTCCGAAGAAGCAAAAGTATCGAATTTGTAAAATTTGGAAAAAGTATGAAGCGAAGACCAAGTCGCTGCCATACAAATTTGTTCAACAGAAGCCTCATTTTTAAAAGCCCATGTGGAAGCCACTGCTCTAGTAGAATGAGCAGTAATTCTTTCAGGATGCTGCTGGCCAGCAGTCTCATAAGCCAAACGGATGATGCTTTTCAGCCAAAAGGAAAGAGAGGTAGCCGTAGCCTTTTGACCTTTCCGTTTACCAGAATAAACAACAAACAATGAAGATGTTTGACGGAAATCTTTAGTTGCTTGTAAGTAGAACTTTAAAGCACAAACCACATCAAGATTGTGCAACAGACGTTCTTTCTTTGATGAAGGATTAGGACACAGTGAAGGAACAACAATCTCCTGATTGATATTCCTATTAGAAACAACCTTAGGAAGAAACCCAGGTTTGGTACGCAAAACCAGCTTATCTGCATGGAAAACAAGGTAAGGTGAATCACACTGTAAAGCAGATAACTCAGAAACTCTTCGAGACGAAGAGAAAGCTACTAAAAACAAAACTTTCCAAGATAGAAGCTTAATATCTATGGAATGCATAGGTTCAAACGGAACCCCTTGAAGAACTTTAAGAACTAAGCTTAGGCTCCATGGCGGAGCAACAGGTTTAAATACAGGCTTGATCCTAACCAAGGCCTGACTAAACGCTTGAACGTCTGGGACATCTGACAGACATTTGTGTAAAAGAATAGACAAAGCAGATATTTGTCCTTTTAAGGAACTAGCTGATAATCCCTTCTCCAATCCTTCTTGGAGAAAGGACAATATTCTTGGAATCCTAATCTTACTCCATGAGTAACCCTTGGATTAACACCAATAAAAATATTTGCGCCAAATCTTATGATACATCTTCCTGGTGACAGGCTTTCTAGCTTGAATCAGGGTATCAATGACCGACTCAGAGAAACCACGCTTTGATAGAATCAGGCGTTCAATCTCCAAGCAGTCAGACGCAGAGAAATTAGATTTGGATGCGTGAATGGACCTTGGATTAGAAGGTCCTGCCTCAGCGGCAGAGTCAACGGTGGAACCAATGACATGTCCACTAGGTCTGCATACCAAGTCCCTCGTGGCCACGCAGGTGCTATCAGAATCACCGAAGCTCTCTCCTGCTTGATTCTGGCAACCAGACGTGAGAGGAGAGGAAACGGTGGAAATACATAGGCCAGATTGAAGGACCAGGGCACTGCTAGAGCATCTATCAGTACCGCCTGGGGATCCCGGGACCTGGACCTGTAACGAGGAAGTTTGGCATTCTGACGGGAGGCCATCAGATCCAATTCTGGTGTGCCCCATAGCTGAGTCAGCTGGGCAAATACCTCCGGATGGAGCTCCCACTCCCCCGGATGAAAAGTCTGACGACTTAGGAAATGCGCCTCCCAGTTCTCTACTCCTGGGATATGGATTGCTGAGAGATGGCAAGAGTGATCCTCCGCCCATCTGATTATTTTGGTTACCTCCATCATCGCTAGAGAACTCTGTGTTCCTCCTTGATGATTGATATAAGCTACAGTCGTGATGTTGTCCGACAGAAATCTGATGAATTTGGCCGCAGCAAGCTGGGGCCACGCCTGAATCGCATTGAATATCGCTCTCAGTTCTAGAATGTTTATCGGGAGGAGAGTTTCCTCCTGAGACCATAAGCCCTGTGCTTTCAGGGAGTTCCAGACTGCACCCCAGCCTAACAGGCTGGCATCTGTCGTTACTATGAGCCACTCTGGCCTGCGGAAACACATTCCCTGAGACAGGTGGTCCTGAGACAACCACCAGAGAAGAGAATCTCTGGTCTCAGAGCTCGGCAAGTGGTTAAGAGTTTTGATTTTCTGACCTCCGTCAGAAATATTTTCATTTCTACCGAGTCTATCAGAGTCCCTAGGAAGGAAACTCTTGTGAGAGGGAAGAGAGAACTCTTTTTTTATGTTCACCTTCCACCCGTGAGATCTCAGAAAAGCCAACACGATGTCCGTGTGAGACTTGGCTAGTTGGAAAGTCGACGCCTGAATTAAGATGTCGTCTAGATAAGGCGCCACTGCTATGCCCCGCGGCCTTAGCACCGCCAAAAGGGACCCTAGCACTTTTGTGAAAATTCTGGGAGCCGTGGCCAAACCACCAAGGGAAGGGCCACGAACTGGTAATGCCTGTCCAGAAAGGCAAATCTGAGGAATTGATGATGATCTCTGTGAATAGGGATGCGTAGATACGCATCCTTTAAGTCCACGGTAGTCATATATTGACCCTCCTGGATCAACGGTAGAATAGTCAGAATAGTCTCCATCTTGAATGATGGTACTCTGAGGAATTTGTTTAGAATTTTGAGATCCAAGATTGGTCTGAAAGTTCCCTCTTTTTTGGGAACCACAAACAGGTTTGAGTAAAACCCTAGCCCTTGTTCCGCTTTTGGAACTGGGTGGATTACTTCCATGGTATGTAGGTCTTCTACACAGCATAAAAACGCCTCTCTCTTTGTCTGGTTTGACAATTGAGAAATGTGAAATCTCCCCCTTGGGGAGAGTCTTTGAAGTCCAGAAGATATCCCTGGGACACTATTTCTAAGGCCCAGGAATCGTGAACATCTCTTGCCCAAGCCTGAGCGAAGAGAGAGAGTGTGCCCCCTACTAGATCCGGTCCTGGATCGGGGGCTACCCCTTCATGCTGTCTTAGAGGCAGCTGCAGGCTTCTTGGCCTGTTTACCCTTGTTCCAAGCCTGGTTAGGTCTCCAGACTGACTTGGATTGGGCAAAATTTCCCTCTTGCTTTGCAGCAGGGGAAGCCGAAGCGGGACCACCCTTGAAGTTCCGAAAGGAACGAAAATTATTTTGTTTGGTCCTCATTTTATTTGTTCTATCCTGAGGGAGGGCATGGCCTTTCCCTCCAGTGATGTCTGAAATAATCTCTTTCAGTTCAGGCCCGAATAGGGTCTTTCCTTTGAAAGGGATGTTCAAAAGTTTAGATTTTGATGACACATCAGCAGACCAGGACTTAAGCCATAATGCCCTGCGTGCTAAAATGGCAAAACCTGAATTCTTTGCCGCTAATTTAGCCAGTTGGAAAGCGGCATCTGTAATGAAAGAATTAGCCAACTTAAGGGCCTTAATTCTGTCCATAATATCCTCTAATGGAGTCTCCATCTGAAGAGCCTCTTCTAGAGCCTCGAACCAGAAAGCAGCTGCAGTAGTTACAGGAACAATGCACGCAATAGGTTGGAGAAGAAAACCTTGATGAACAAAAATTTTCTTTAGGAGACCCTCTAATTTTTTATCAATAGGATCTTTGAAAGCACAACTGTCTTCGATAGGTATAGTTGTACGCTTAGCCAGAGTAGAAATAGCTCCCTCCACCTTAGGGACCGTCTGCCACGAGTCCTGCATGGTGTCAGATATGGGAAACATTTTCTTAAAAACAGGAGGGGGGAGCGAACGGAATACCTGGTCTATCCCACTCCTTAGTAACAATATTCACAATCCTCTTAGGGACTGGAAAAACATCAGTGTAAACAGGAACCTCTAAGTATTTGTCCATTTTACACAATTTCTCTGGGACCACTATAGGGTCACAATCATCTAGAGTCGCTAATACCTCCCTGAGCAATAAGCGGAGGTGTTCAAGCTTAAATTTAAATGCCGTCATATCAGAATCTGTCTGAGGGAGCGTCTTTCCTGAATCAGAAATTTCTCCCTTAGATAACAAATCCCTTACCCCTACTTCAGAACATTGCGAGGGTATATCGGATACGGCTACTAAAGCGTCAGACGGCTCAGCATTTGTTCTTAACCCAGAGCTGTCACGCTTTCCTTGTAAACCAGGCAGTTTGGATAAAACCTCTGTGAGGGTTGTATTCATAACTGTGGCCATGTCTTGTAAAGTAAATGAATTTGACGCACTAGAGGTACTAGGCGTCACTTGTGCGGGCGTTACTGGTTGTGACACTTGGGGAGAGCTAGATGTTAAACCCTCATTTCCTTCCGTCTGAGAATCATCTATTGCAATATTTTTAAGTGCTAAAATATGCTCTTTATAATTTATAGACATATCAGTGCAAGTGGGACACATTCTAAGAGGGGGTTCCACAATGGCTTCTAAACACATTGAACAAGGATTTTCCTTGGTATCAGACATGTTTAACAGGCTAGTAATGTAACAAGCAAGCTTGAAAAACACTTTAATCAAAGCAAACAACACTTAGAAAAAAACCGTACTGTGCCTTTAAGAGAAAAAAAGCTGCATAAACTCTGCATAACAGTGTAAAAAGCAGTAAACTCAACGAAATTTTTACAGTAGCATCATAAAGCCTTAGTAACTTTGCACAGCTATGCAAATAAACAATTAACCCCTTAATGTAAAAAACGAATTGACAAAACGTCAAAAACCGGTAAAAAAACGTTCAGCACCTTGCCACAGCTCTGCTGTGGCGCCTACCTGCCCTTTATAAACGATTTGTGGGGAAAAAAAACTTCTTTACAGCCCTCAAACACAGAAGGAACCTCTGGAGAAGTAGCTGGATGTCTCTGAGGAAAAGAAACTGCGCAACTGAGGCGCGAAAATAGGCCCCTCCCACCTCACTCGATGTTATGGGGCCTAAAAGAAACACCACAGAGTGTTTCCTAAACTAGCCATGTGGGTTAATAACCCTTAACCAAGCCACAATGACCCATTAAAGTCCCTCAAAAAACGTTATATTTGCATTTTTTTTATAAAAAACTAAAACTTTTTTCCTATCAGTGTCACCAGTAACTAATGAGCCCTTAATGCAAGCTAGGATTCCTACTAAGTGTCTGAATACAGCTTACCCTTCACTCATGGGGATATTGCCAGTCTTTTCTAGAATAATCACAGTCTGTCTAGAAAAAATAGACTGAACATACCTAAATGCAGTTTAGCCTGCAAACTGTTCCCCCAACTGAAGTTTTCCTGTGCTCTTCAGGCCTTGTGAGAACAGCAGTGGATCTTAGTTACAAAGTGCTAAGATCATCATCCTCCTTGCAGAAATCTTCATCCCTTTTCTGCCAGAGAGTAAATAGTACACACCGGTACCATTTAAAATAACAAACTTTTGCTTGAGAAAATAAAAACTTACATTTTTGTCACCACACTCACTCTGCCCTTCCTAGTACTTAGAGTAGGCAAAGAGAATGACTGGGGGGTGGAGCTAAGGGCGGTGCTACATAGACAGCTCTGCTGTGCGTGCTCTCTTTGCCACTTCCTGTAGGGAAGGAGAATATCCCACAAGTATGGATGAATCCGTGGACTCGATAGATCTTACAAGAGAAAGACTGAATATCAGGGAGGTCAGCGAGCCTCTTGTGTAATAACACTGATAGTGCCGAAATCTGTCCCTTTAAGGAAACTAGCAGCCAGTCCCTTCTCGAATCCCTCCTGGAGAAAAGAAAGAATCCTGGATACCCTGACCTTATGCCATGGGAATCCATATTCTTCACACCAGAATAAGTAGGTCCTCCACACCTTATGATAGATGCGACGGGTGACCGACTTTCTAGCTTGAATCAGTATCAAGCACTCTCTCAGAAAAACCTCTCTTGGCTAGGACTAGGCGTTCAATCTCTACACAGTCAGCCTCAGAGAATCCAGATTTTGATGAACAAAGGGACCCTGTTCCAGCAGATCCTTACGACAAGGTAACCTCCATGGAGGAGATGACGAAATCCCCACTAGGTCCGCAAACCATATCCTTCGAGGCCACGATGGAGCAATTAGAATAGTTGAAGCTTGCTCCTGCTTAAAGGGACAGTCTAGTCCAAAAAAAACTTTCATGATTCAGATAGGGCATGTAATTTTAAACAATTTTCCAATTTATTCTTATCACCAATTTTTCTTTGTTCTCTTGGTATTCTTAGTTGAAAGCTTATCTTAGGAGGTTAATATGCTAATTTCTTAGACCTTGAAGGCCGCCTCTTAAGAATGCATTTTAACAGGTTTTTCACCACTAGAGGGTGTTAGTTCATGTTTTTCATATAGATAACACTGTGCTCGTGCACGTGAAGTTACCTGGGAGCCATCACTGATTGGCTAAACTGCAAGTCTGTCAAAAGAACAAATAAAGGGGCAGTCTGCTGAGGCTTAGATACAAGATAATCACAGAGGTAAAAAATATATAAATATAACTGTGTTGGTTATGCAAAACTAGGGAATGGGTAATATAGGGATTATCTATCTTTTAAAACAATAACAATTCTGGTGTAGACTGTCCCTTTAATGCAGGTCACTACTCAAGGTAACAGAGGAAAAATGTAAACTAGATTGAACCCCTAGGGCACTGCTAAGGCATCTATCAGTTCTGCCTGAGGATCCCTGGACCTCGACCCGTATCTGGGTAACTTGGCTTTGAGTCTGGATACCATGAGATCTATCTCCGGCGTCCCCCATCTGTTTCAAATCTCCGCAAACACCTCGGGATGGAGAGACAATTCCCCCAGGTGAAACGATTGTCTGCTGAGAAACAATTGTCCGCATCCCAATTGTCCACACTCGGAATGTGGATCTCAAACAGCGAGCAGCTGTGGGCCTCTGCCCATTCCATAATCCAAGATACTTCCCTCATGGCTAGGGAGCTTCTCGTTCCCCCCTGATGGTTGATGTAAGCCAGCGAGGTAATGTCCGATTGGAATCTGACAAACTGTGACGAACCCATATGAGGCCAAGCCTTCAGAGCGTTGATGATAGCTCGAAAATTTTGATTGGGAGAAGTAATTCCTCTCAAGTCCATCGACCCTGTGCCTTCTTGGCACCCCAAACAGCTCCCCATCCTGATAGACTTGCGTCCGTAGTCACAATCTCCCTGTATGGTCTCAAGAAGGATGTCCCCTGGGACAGGCGATCTGGACAGAGCCACCAAGAAAGCAATTTTCTTGACCGGTTGTCCAGAGAAATCCGAGTGATCGCCGTTCCACTGCCTCAGCATGCACAACTGAAGAGGCCTGAGATGGAACCTGGCGAATAGAATAACATCTATGCTGGACACCATGACGCCAACTACCTCCTTCCACCTGGCCGCAGATGGTCTGAAGGAGGTCTGGAGGGCAAGACAATTGGAAGTAATCTTGCAAGGTCTATGGTCTGTAAGGAATATCTTCATGGATATTGAGTCTATTATTGTACCCAGGAATTCCACTCTGGTACTGGGAACTAGAACTCTTTCATAAGTTTATCTTTCATCCATGAGATTTAGGAAGAAGTAGCAGAGCTCTTAAATTGTCTTCTGCCAGCAAGGAGGACGGAGCCTGGACCAGGATTTAGTCCAAGTAAGGTGCTACTGCAATACCTCTAGATCTCGCCACCGTGAGCAGAGCCCCTAGAACCTTCGTAAAGACTCTTCGGGCAGTAGCCAGACCAAATGGTAGAGCCATAAACTGGAAGTGTTGATCCAGAGGGGTGAATCTTAAGAACTTAAAGTGATCCTTGTGAATTGGCACATGAAGTTAGGCATACTTCAAGTCTATAGTAGTCATGAACTGTCCCTCTTGAACTAAGGGCAGAATTTACCTTATCGTTTCCATCTTGAAGGATGGCACCGAAAGAAACTTGTTTAAGCACTTTAGGTGTAGAATCGGGCTAAAAAGTACCCTCCTTCTTTGGGACTACAAAAAGGTTTGAGTAATATCCCAGACCTCTTTCTGTTAGAGGTACTGGCACAATCACTCCTAGGGAGGAGAGATCTCTCACACACCCTAGAAAAGCAACTTGTTTTTATTGTCTTAAAGACAGGTTTGATAAGAGGAATCTGCCCCTGGGTGGAGGAGATTTGAAACCTATCCTGTAATCCTGAGCAATGACCTCCAGAACCCAAGGGTCTTGCACGTCTCCTAGCCAAGCTTCCACAAAGAGAAATAGTCTGCCCCCAACATTATCCGACAACGGATCGGGGGCCTTCATGCCAATTTGGTCTCGGCTGGCTTCTTGTTTTGCTTGGTTTTATTCCAAGATTGAGAAGGTTTTCAAGTTCCCTTGGACTGGTCCGGCTTCGTGGAAGGCTGCTGTTGTTGGGATTTATCCGAACGAAAGGGACAAAAATTATGACCCTAGATTTGTTAATCTTATCCTGCGGTAAAAAGGAACACTTGCCCAGAGTGACCGTGGATATGATTAGAGTCCAGTCCTGGACCAAAATGAACCTTCCCCTTAAATGGAAGGGAAAGCAATCTAGATTTTGAAGTCATGTCAGCAGATCAAGACTTAAACCACAGAGCCCTACGGGCTAGAACAGAAAAGCCTGATGTCTTGGCATTCAAGTGAATAATCTGCATGTTTGCATCACAAATAAACAAATTAGCTACCCTAAGGCCTTAATTCTTTCCTGGATCTCATCGAGAGGAGTTTTCACCTCAATCAACTCCGATAGGAGTCACACCAATAGGTAGAGGCTCCAGCCACCGCTGCAGGCTGAAATAAAAACCCTGTGTGCTGAACCATCTTTCTCAACAGAGTTTCTAGCTTCTTATCCATAGGCTCCTTAAACGATGAACTATCCTCAAGCGGGATAGTGGTGCACTTAGCAAGCGTGGAAATAGCTCCATCCACCTTAGGGACAAACCCCCACAATTCTAATTGGGAGTCAGGAACCGGGAACAACTTTTTAAAGGAAGAAGAAGGGAAAAAAGAGGATCAGAGTCTTTCCCATTCATTCTTAATAATATCTGCCATTTTAACGGGAACCGGGAAAGTTTGTGGCATCATTCTGTTCTCATAAACCTTATCAAGCTTAGGAATAGAAGGTTCCTCAGGTAACTTAGGTTCCGGAACCTCTAACATAGCCAACAGTTCCTTTTACAGAAAGCGTAAGTGTTCTATCCTAAATCTAATGCAAACTCAGGCTCTAGAGCATTCTGCCACGCTGCCCATACTTTCTGGAACTCACTTTACCGTGCGCAATCAGAGAGGCACCGTCCTTACAGACTTTTAAAAAAAAGCTAAAGACCCACCTCTTCCATCAGGCATTCAGTCCGCTTATCTGACCTTCAGAAACTCCTAACTTTTATGTCTTATATTGGTAAATTTGTAAAGTGCTTTGAGTCTCACAGGGAGAAAAGCGCTATATAAATTGCAAATTATTATTATTATTATAATGTCTGGTTCCTGCACAGCAGGAGGCTTAGAGGCAGCCGATTCCGACCCAGAAATCAGAGGCGTCTTCATCAGTGGATAATCTAGTATCAGATAAATCCAGCAAGTTGTTAGATGACCCCTGGGAAGGATAGCAGTATTTAACCTTTTGCTTGCACTTAGCAGGGCGAGGTAGAGCACTAAAGGCCGCAGACACTGCCGTTTGCAACTGTTCAGAAACGTCTGGCGGTAAGAGGGCCCCTCCCGAAGGAGGATTAGTCCTGCAATGGGGAGCTGCATGTGTAATCGGAGATGATTGCAGGGAATGCACCTCGCAGGACGGAGACCCCTCAAAAGTGGACGGCTCAGTTGTACTAAACATCTTAGTCTTTTTAGACATAACTACTTTATCAAGGCATGTGGAACATAGTTGAGCAGGCGGATATACCGCGGCCTCCTCACAATAAAAACAGGTATTAGATGTGGGTAAAGAGGGAGTACCCTCTAACGCATCAGAGTCCTCCATAGCTAATGCTTTTAAAAAGGACTATAGAAAAAGTAAATGGCAACTTTATAACCCCAATGGCCGGGGCACTCACCACCTCCTATGACCCAGGCACCCACAGAGAAACCGCTTCTTCTCCTGTAAACCGCAAGGTCAGGAAAAAGGAAGATAATGAGGCCACATCCGGTCACATGGAGTGCCATGCAGGATCGCCCCTGCTGCAGGACGCACTAAACTGACAGCCTGCACAGTTTATTCAAAACGAAAGTAAAACCTGAATGTTCTCACATCTGCCAGAGCCTCATCTCACACATGTTGCAGCATAAAAACATAATAAAGAAAATCATGTATAAATCCCCCCTGTTCAATAATCCCCTTTCGGAGATATTAACCCTTGATTCCATACAGATAAAGTTATAATATAAAATGAAACGATCTTACCGGAATCGTCGCCGTGGAACAGACACACAGCCTCTCAAGTTTGACAGTCTTGTAGCATCGCACCTGACATGGACTTGAGTGATAAAAGCAGGAAGTGAAACTCGTCAACACTGAATGGTTAGGATTTGTTAATACGAGTCTGGATGGGTTCGCAGAAAGACTCTCCCTGCATCTCCAGACCCAAACAATTGTCAATGCTCTCACTGAGAGGCTGACAAGACTACTTAAAACTTTAGTCCTATAGTGAAGAGTACTACCCTCCATAAGAGACTACTCCGAATCTTCTGACACTTCTCTGCCATCCTCCTGTGACGAAAGGCAAAGAATGACTGGGGGATGAGGGGAGTGGAGGAGGTATTTAAGCCTTTGGCTGGGGTGTCTTTGCCTCCTCCTCCTCCTGATGGCCAGGTTCTGTATTCCCTCAAGTAAGGAAAGAAGCCGTGGATTCTTCTCATATTAAGATGGAAAATAAATTAGGTTTCCTGTCCATTTAATTTATGCACCAGACACTTTTTTACTGTTGCTCATCCATTATGTCTCATTCTACCCATTAAAGTTTCACAAAATTCCACAGAAAGGAAATATGATAGCGCCACAGAATATTGCTCACAGATGTGTGAGCAGATCTAACCTGCTGCGGTTTGCTCTGCATTTATTTGCCCATTTATAAATTATGCTAAATTACACATTTAATTTAAAAAACTCAGTGGTAATTAGTCACTAAGGGCCAGATAACAAGCGGCACGCTAACTGCTTTTTACAAGCGATATCTGGTTTATTGTGGCTGTTTGTGCCCGTCGAAAGGATCGCTTGGTTTTCAAATTGAAAGTAAATGCGAATGCGTGAGCACAATCGCGATTTACGCTAGAATGATTACTGCAATCTCAGAGCTCTGGTTAAAAGGGACATTAAACCCCAATTTTTCCTTTCATGATTCAGATAAAGAATACAGTTTTAGAAAAGTATCCAATTTACTTCAATTATGCTTCATTCTCGTGTTATTCTGTGTTGAAGAGATATCTAGATAGGTAGTGTGCACATGCCTGAAGCACTAGCTGAAAGGAAATAGTGCTGCCATCTTGTGCTCTTGCAAAAGGATAAACTTTTTGCTAAACTCCTGCCACATAGTGCTGCAGACACATGCACGCTCCTGAACTTACCTTCCTGCTTTTTTTAAAAAGAAAAAAGAAAACCAAGCCAATTAGATAATAGATTTAAATAGGGAAGTTGTTTAAAATTGTATGCTCTATCAATATCATGAAATAAATTTTGGGGGTTTTATGTCCAATTAACTATTACGCAAAACTAAAAAGTGTCACAAAACAAATACATTTAAAAGTACTGTACAGTTATACTCATAACACTGTAATAAAATTATTTAAAAAAATATTGCACAAAGAAGTCATAAGTTCTCAAAGATATGAGATCTCAGATGTTTAAGAAAAAAAGGCAAAGGGCTTTAACATAGAGATAAATATACATGTCTAAACATGTATACATATGTATGTATGTATGTGTTCATATATATATGTTTATATATGTATTTATATGTCTATATATGTATTTATATGTCTTTAAATTAATTTATATGTCTTTATATGTCTATATATGAATTTATATGTCTATATATGTATTTATATGTCTTTAAATTAATTTATATGTCTTTATATGTCTATATATGAATTTATATGTCTATATATGTATTTATATGTCTTTAAATGAATTTATATGTCTTTAAAGGTCTATATATGAATTTATATGTCTATATATGTCTATGTATGTATTTATATGTCTTTATATGTATTTATGTCTTTATATGTCTATATATATGTCTATATATGTCTTTATATGTATTTATATGTCTATATATGTCTATATATGTCTATATATGTCTATATATGTCTTTATATGTCTTTATATGTCTTTATATGTCTTTATATGTTTATATGTCTTTATATGTCTTTATATGTCTATATATATATTTATTTGTCTTTATATGTATTTATATGTCTATATATGTATTTATATGTCTTTATATGTATATATGAATTTACAGACATATATACACAAATACATTTGTACACACATAAGACACATACAGGTGGCCCTCGTTTTACAACGGTTCAATTTACACCGTTTCAGAATAACAACCTTTTTTCCAGTCATGTGACTGCTATTGAAAAACATTGAGAAGCAGTGCATTTATTAATATAGCCAGTAGGTGGAGCTGTCCGCTTGTGTTGCAGCAAAGCCAAGCAAGCTGAAATTAATCAGCTTAACCAGACCTGAGCTATCGAGCAGATTTCAAAGGAACGAGATCTTCCTGTCTATAAATCAGTCCAGATTGGAATTCATAGAAAGAAATGTTTGCAGAAAAATGCAAGTGAAGTCTGTGTTGTGTGATTATTTTATTAGGTTTATAATGCAGTTTAGCAAATGTTTTTGTTTATTTAACTTAGTTTAATTATATATTCTGTGTTGTGGGATTATTTTATTAGGTTTATAATGCTGTTTAGCATTTAAAGTCTTCATTTCAAAGCTTTAAAAATAATGTATTAGGTGTTACTTATGACAATTCTGAGAGGGGCCTGGAACCTATCTCCCTCACTTCCCATTGACTTACATTATAAACTGGGATTCAATTTACAACGGTTTCGATTTACAACCATTCCTTCTGGAACCTAACCCCGGCGTAAACTGAGGGCTACCTGTATATATATATATATATATATATATAGGTGCATTGGAGCACTTAGCAGTTAAATAGATGAAAACATGTAAAATCATACTTATGCAATATTCATATTTAATAAAGTGTATTTGCTGTAAATATTTCACATTTAAATGTTCTTCACATAGGGAAATGGGTTCTATGTATTTTTAAATATATATTCATCTATATATCTGTATATATCTATACCAATATATAATATAATATATATATATATATATATATATATATACACACACTATATATATATATATATATATATATATATATATATATATATATAGTATATATATATTTTGCCAAAATAAACATCATAAATATATATATATATATATATATATATATATATATATATATATATAAATATATATTTATGAATAAATAGAACATATTGTGCTATGTGAAGAACATTGGAATGACAAATATTGAGAATATTATAAATATTTTCATTTCGTGTTAGTGCACTTGGAAAAATGTGATTGGGTTTGCACGCGAGTAGGTTCAACTCTAAACTAACCGCAGGTGTAATTTCCCCAAAGCAGTTAGTAGCACCATACAGATAACAGAATCATCATTGACACTATAGTAATACAATGGTGTAATAAAGGGACACATGGTGATGAGTCGGTGCATTGCAGAAAACATAGTTACTAAATGTGCATTTGTTATTCTAAATGAATCTTGCAGTGGATAGCAGCATGCAGCTCTTTTTTGTAGCGGATTTATTTGTATGACAGTGCAATAGATGAAGTTCAGTGCAATAGATGAAGTTCTGTATTTTCACAGATCTTTATCCATTGCACTTTCACACGAATAGCACAAATTAGCTACCCATTTTGTAGAGCGCTAATTTATTGCGTGCCCGCAAACAGGCCAATTTGCTCTTCTGCGGGATAAATAACCAGCCATTACAAGTGTCTGGTCATTGCTACCGCCATCTTGCAGTAGCAATTAGCGCTTATAAAATTAACCAGTGATCATTTAAATGGGCCCCAAATGCCTCCAAAATACAGTGTCAAATAATTTATTAAAAAAAAATAAAAATTGTAGCATTTGTATTTTTTACTAAAATAACTGCACTAGGCAGTATTTGGGGGGTAAAGCTGGCGGGAGTGGGGTGTTAGAAGAAAAAAAAACGGAACTGAAAAGTGCCTTTACATTGCGGTCTATGGAAACTGTGTGCATAAATATATATGTATATGCTTATATGCATATACTGTATATTTATGTGTTAGTGTGTATATACGCATAAATAAATATGTATATAATCATATACATAAAAGTCCAGAGAGAGAACATAAAGATAGTGCGCCAAGCCCAAAAAAAATGATGTTAAAAGTTCAGCTTTATTCCAATAATAGTTAAAAACATACAAAAATGGTCAGCACAATAGCGCAAAAAACAGCAAACGTTTCGTGCTCCACACACTTGATAATATATATATATACATATATATTTACAATTTGCTGCCATCGGTTTACCTCCTTCGCCCTAATTCTCATGTCATCCCATTGGAACCTATGGAAGCGCACTCGCGTGAGCGCAATGCTTGCCAACAATGCAATTGCGAGCTCACGTTCACATTGCTGTCATGTGTGTTAAAGCAAATGTATATCAGGAAAAAAGCATTTAAACTATACTTGTAGTTTCTTAATCCAACCTCATATTGCATTAGAGATTCCATGTGAATGCAGTGTTTTTTGTTTGTTTGTTTTTGTTTTTTTTTACTCCTTTGTGGCAATTGGATATTAGTCTGTGGAAGGTTACCAAAGAAGAAGCTCAGGATACAGGAAATAACTCCAGAGTATATAAGTTTGTGTCATGTTCTGACATGATGAATTAGCAGCATGAGAGTTAATCTTAGCCCTCAAAAAAAAAAACACACAGTCATTTAAAAATAAAAAAGAACATTTGATTTTATCTCTGGCCTTATTAACATAGTCCATACAAGCTTGGAAGACAAGATTGCACTTTTATGATTCAGATAGAGCGTGCAAAGTTAACAATTTACCAGTTTAATTCCAAAATCAAATTTAATTTGATCTGCAAACTTCTCTAGTTGAAGAGCATATCTAGATATGCTCAAGAGCAACAGTGTTATATATTGCTGAAAATACAGACGACTTTTATGTGCTTTCAATGAAATATTGCACTTAACACGTTCCCATTGCCCTGCAATAAATGCCCATTTGACAGCTATGGATATCTTTAATTGTATGCATGTTTACGATACCCATTACTGCCAGAACGCTCAGCTGCTACCAAAGTGTCCAGAATAAAAACACAGGGAATATGGTTGATTAAATTCCAGATATTCCAAGTGTGTTTGTTTTGTTCAGACTTTTTTAATTAAAGAAAAAAAAGTAATTATTACTACATGTTCCAAATTGGAAAAACCAAAACAAATGGAAAGCTTGTGAAAAGTTCAGATTTTTAATTCTACAAGAGGAAAAACTCATAGTATATAAAAGCGCCCAGCCAGTTTTTCGCTTATACATTATCATGACCAATTTAAATACATAAAAAAAAAATACATAAAAACAGAATTTATGCTTACCTGATAAATTACTTTCTCCAACGGTGTGTCCGGTCCACGGCGTCATCCTTACTTGTGGGATATTCTCTTCCCCAACAGGAAATGGCAAAGAGTCCCAGCAAAGCTGGTCACATGATCCCTCCTAGGCTCCGCCCACCCCAGTCATTCGACCGACGGACAGGAGGAAATATATATAGGAGAAACCATATGATACCGTGGTGACTGTAGTTAGAGAAAATAATTCATCAGACCTGATTAAAAAACCAGGGCGGGCCGTGGACCGGACACACCGTTGGAGAAAGTAATTTATCAGGTAAGCATAAATTCTGTTTTCTCCAACATTAGTGTGTCCGGTCCACGGCGTCATCCTTACTTGTGGGAACCAATACCAAAGCTTTAGGACACGGATGAAGGGAGGGAGCAAATCAGGTCACCTAAACGGAAGGCACCACAGCTTGCAAAACCTTTCTCCCAAAAATAGCCTCCGAAGAAGCAAAAGAAGCAAATTTGTAAAATTTGGCAAAAGTGTGCAGTGAAGACCAAGTCGCTGCCTTACATATCTGGTCAACAGAAGCCTCGTTCTTGAAGGCCCATGTGGAAGCCACAGCCCTAGTGGAGTGAGCTGTGATTCTTTCAGGAGGCTGCCGTCCGGCAGTCTCATAAGCCAAACGGATAATGCTTTTAAGCCAAAAGGAAAGAGAGGTAGAAGTCGCTTTTTGACCTCTCCTTTTACCAGAATAAACAACAAACAAGGAAGATGTTTGTCTGAAATCTTTAGTAGCCTCTAAATAGAACTTTAGAGCACGGACAACGTCCAAATTGTGTAACAAACGTTCCTTCTTTGAAACTGGATTCGGACACAAAGAAGGTACAACTATCTCCTGGTTAATATTTTTGTTAGAAACAACTTTAGGAAGAAAACCAGGCTTAGTACGCAAAACCACCTTATCTGCATGGAACACCAGATAAGGAGGAGAACACTGCAGAGCAGATAACTCTGAAACTCTTCTAGCAGAAGAAATTGCAACCAAAAACAAAACTTTCCAAGATAGTAACTTAATATCTATGGAATGTAAGGGTTCAAACGGAACCCCTTGAAGAACTGAAAGAACTAGATTTAGACTCCAGGGAGGAGTCAAAGGTCTGTAAACAGGCTTGATCCTAACCAGAGCCTGAACAAATGCTTGAACATCTGGCACAGCTGCCAGTCTTTTGTGTAGTAAGACAGATAAAGCAGAGATCTGTCCCTTTAGAGAACTTGCAGATAATCCTTTCTCCAAACCTTCTTGAAGAAAGGAGAGAATCTTAGGAATTTTTATCTTATTCCATGGGAATCCTTTGGATTCACACCAACAGATATATTTTTTCCATATTTTATGGTAAATTTTTCTAGTTACAGGTTTTCTGGCCTGAACCAGAGTATCTATCACCGAATCTGAAAACCCACGCTTTGATAGAATCAAGCGTTCAATCTCCAAGCCGTCAGTTGGAGGGAGACCAGATTTGGGTGTTCGAATGGACCTTGAACAAGAAGGTCCTGTCTCAAAGGTAGCTTCCATGGTGGAGCCGATGACATATTCACCAGGTCTGCATACCAAGTCCTGCGATAGCAGGAGCTATCAAGATCACCGAGGCCCTCTCCTGATTGATCCTGGCTACCAGCCTGGGAATGAGAGGAAACGGTGGGAATACGTAAGCTAGGTTGAAAGTCCAAGGTGCTACTAGTGCATCTACTAGGGTCGCCCTGGGATCCCTGGATCTGGACCCGTAGCAAGGAACCTTGAAGTTCTGACGAGACGCCATCAGATCCATGTCTGGAATGCCCCATAATTGAGTTATTTGGGCAAAGATTTCCGGATGGAGTTCCCACTCCCCCGGATGAAATGTCTGACGACTCAGAAAATCCGCTTCCCAATTTTCCACTCCTGGGATGTGGATCGCAGACAAGTGGCAGGAGTGATCCTCCGCTCACTTATCCTCAAACCAAATAAAGAGAGACCCCATTTGCACAAGGAACTACCCTTGGGGGTAGTTCCTTGAATTCCAGGAGATAACCTTGAGAAACAATTTCTAGCGCCCAAGGATCCTGAACATCTCTTGCCCAAGCCTGAGCAAAGAGAGAGAGTCTGCCCCCCACCAGATCCGGTCCCGGATCGGGGGCTACTCCTTCATGCTGTCTTGTTAGCAGTGGCAGGCTTCTTGGCCTGCTTACCCTTGTTCCAGCCTTGCATTGGTTTCCAGGCTGGTTTGGGTTGTGAGGCATTACCCTCTTGTTTAGAGGATGCAGAATTAGAGGCTGGTCCATTTCTGCGAAAAGGACGAAAATTAGGCTTATTTTTAGCCTTAAAAGACCTATCCTGTGGAAGGGCGTGGCCCTTTCCCCCAGTGATGTCTGAAATAATCTCTTTCAAATCAGGTCCAAATAAAGTTTTACCTTTGAAAGGAATGTTAAGTAATTTTGTCTTGGATGACACATCCGCTGACCAAGACTTTAGCTAAAGCGCTCTGCGCGCCACAATAGCAAACCCTGAATTTTTCGCCGATAATTTTGCTAATTGCAAAGCGGCATCTAAAATAAAAGAGTTAGCCAATTTAAGTGCGTGAACTCTGTCCATAACCTCCTCATATGGAGTTTCTCTACTGAGCGACTTTTCTAGTTCCTCGAACCAGAACCACGCTGCCGTAGTGACAGGAACAATGCATGAAATTGGTTGTAGAAGGTAGCCTTGCTGTACAAAAATCTTTTTAAGCAAACCTTCCAATTTTTTATCCATAGGATCTTTGAAAGCACAACTATCTTCGATAGGAATAGTAGTGCGTTTGTTTAGAGTAGAGACTGCCCCCTCGACCTTGGGGACTGTCTGCCATAAGTCCTTTCTGGGGTCGACCATAGGAAATAAATTCTTAAATATAGGGGGAGGAACAAAAGGTATGCCGGGCTTTTCCCACTCTTTATTTACTATGTCCGCCACCCGCTTGGGTATAGGAAAAGCGTCGGGGGGCACCGGAACCTCTAGGAACCTGTCCATCTTGCATAATTTCTCTGGAATGATCAAATTGTCACAATCATCCAGAGTAGATAATACCTCCTTAAGCAGTGCGCGGAGATGTTCTAATTTAAATTTAAATGTCACAACATCAGGTTCAGCTTGATGAGAAATTTTTCCTGAATCTGAAATTTCTCCCTCAGACAAAACCTCCCTCATGGCCCCTTCAGATTGGTGTGAGGGTATGACAGAACAGTTATCATCAGCGTCCTCTTGCTCTTCAGTGTTTAAAACAGAGCAATCGCGCTTTCTCTGATAAGTAGGCATTTTGGATAAAAGATTTGCTATGGAGTTATCCATTACAGCCGTTAATTGTTGCATGGTAATAAGTATTGGCGCACTAGATGTACTAGGGGCCTCCTGCATGGGCAAAACTGGTGTAGACACAGTAGGAGATGATGTAGTATCATGTTTACTCCCCTCATTTGAGGAATCATCTTGGGCAATATCATTATTTGTGGCAGTACTGTCCTTACTTTGTTTGGACGCTATGGCACAATTATCACATAAATTTAAATGGGGAGACACATTGGCTTTCATACATATAGAACATAGCTTATCTGAAGGTACAGACATGTTAAACAGGCTTAAACTTGTCAACAATGCACAAAAAACGTTTTAAAATAAAACCGTTACTGTCACTTTAAATTTCAAACTGAAAACACTTTATTACTGAATATGTGAAAAAGTATGAAGGAATTGTTCAAAAATTACCAAATTTTCACCACAGTGTCTTAAAGCCTTAAAAGTATTGCACACCAAATTTCAGAGCTTTAACCCTTAAAATAACGGAACCGGAGCCGTTTTTCAATTTAACCCCTATACAGTCCCAGATACAGTCTTTGCTAAGACCCAACAAAGCCCTGAGGGGAATACGATACCAAATGACGCCTTCTAAAAGCTTTTTCAGAGATTCTTAGATCCTCACACATGCATCTGCATGCCCTGCTCTCAAAAAACAACTGCGCATTAATGGCGCGAAAATGAGCCTCAGTCTATGACTAGAAAGGCCCCCTGACTGAAAAAGGTGTCCAATACAGTGCCTGCCGTTTTATAAACGTTCCCCAAGATTATAAATGTCAATAGTTAGCCTAAATTTGAATAATATGCACAAATAAAGCAATCGATTTAGCCCAAAAAAATGTCTACCAGTTTTTTAGCCCATAATAAGCCCTTTATTCTGTTTGTTTTTGACTAAGAAAATGGCTTACCGGTCCCCATGAGGGGAAATGACAGCCTTCCAGCATTACACAGTCTTGTTAGAAATATGGCTAGTCATACCTTAAGCAGAAAAGTCTGCTAACTGTTTCCCCCAACTGAAGTTACTTCATCTCAACAGTCCTATGTGGAAACAGCAATCGATTTTAGTTACTGTCTGCTAAAATCATCTTCCTCTTACAAACAGAAATCTTCATCCTTTTCTGTTTCAGAGTAAATAGTACATACCAGCACTATTTTAAAATAACAAACACTGGATAGAAGAATAAAAACTACATTTAAACACCAAAAAAACTCTTAACCATCTCCGTGGAGATGTTGCCTGTGCAACAGCAAAGAGAATGACTGGGGTGGGCGGAGCCTAGGAGGGATCATTTGACCAGCTTTGCTGGGACTCTTTGCCATTTCCTGTTGGGGAAGAGAATATCCCACAAGTAAGGATGACGCCGTGGACCGGACACACCAATGTTGGAGAAATAAAAGTATTATTTTATCCAGCTGTCAACATAAAAAGGCAGTGGGCAGCTTTTAAAGGGACATTCCAGTTAACACTGAAATCCACACCAATGCCTTTCCCTTTTAAATAGGAGCATTTTTTTGAAATATACTTGTATTAGAAAAAGTCTTCTACCAAAAGCTATTTATGTTTTTAGTGACTAAGGGTGCATATTCACATGAAGCATATCTAAATACGCTTCATTCGTCTGTATTATAAACAGATTGTCTGCTCAGAGAGCTGCCACTAGCTTCTAAATTGAAAAATGCTTATGTGCATTTAATTTTTGGTTGGAATATCCCTTTAATATGTAAGAAAATGTGGGGTAGCAATGCATACGTAACTCATCTGAAGAGACAAATAAAACTGCACATTTGTACAAACCCCAGGAACGGTGCTGATCTGGACTAATATACATAAAGTAATCAATAACGCATTTCAAGTTAGCACTGTTTGTTCCTGGCATGTATCTGGTCAATCAGCAAACCAGAAACAGCAGTATTACTTCTGCACGTCACTTAAAGGGACAGTAAAGTAAAAAAAAATCTTTCATGATCTAAATAGGGCATGTAATTTTAAACAACTTTCCAATTTACTTTTATTTCCAATTTTGCTTTGTTCTCTTGGTATTCTTAGTTGAAAGCTAAATCTAGAAGGTTCATGTGCTAATTTCTTAGACCTTGAAGACTGCCTCTGATCTGAAAGCATTTTGACAGTTTTTCACCACTAGAGGGCGTTAGTTCATGTGTTTCATATAGATAACATTGAGCTCAGGCACGTTAAGCACCTAGGAGTCAGCACTGACTGGCTAAAAATGCAAATCTGTCAAGAGAACTGAAATAAGGGGTCAGTTTGCAGAGGCATAGATACAAGGTAATCACAGAGGTAAAAAGACAATTTATGCTTACCTGATAAATTTGTTTCTTTTTAGACACGATGAGTCCGCGTATTTCATCCTTACTTGTGGGATTACGCCTCCTGGTTAGCAGGAGGCGGCAAAGAGCACCACAGTAGAGCTGTATATATAGCTCCTCCCTTCCCTCCCACTCCAGTCATTCGACCGAAGTTAGGAAGAGAAAGGAAAAGCCAAGGTGCAGAGGTGTCTGAAGTTTAACCAAAATAATAACCTGTCTCATAGAACAGGGCGGGTCGTGGACTCATCGTGTATAAAAAGAAACAAATTTATCACGTAAGCATAAATTTTCTTTTCTTTTTAAAGACATGATGAGTCCACGGATTTCATCCTTACTTGTGGGATACAATACCAAAGCTATAGTACACGGATGATAAGGGAGGGACAAGAACGTAAGGCACCACTGCTTGAAGAACCTTTCTCCCAAAAACAGCCTCAGCCGAGGCAAAGGTATCAAATTTGTAAAATTTAGAAAAAAGTGTGAAGAGAGGACCAAGTTGCAGCCTTGCAAATCTGTTCAACAGAAGCATTATTTTTGAATGCCCATGAGGAAGCAACAGCCCTAGTGGAATGAGCCGTCATTTTTTCAGGAGGCTGCTGTCCAGTAGTCTCATATGCAAAACGGATGATACTTTTCAGCCAAAAAGAAGAAGAGAGGTAGCCGTAGCTTTCTGACCCTTACGTTTTCCCGAAAAAACAACCAAATAAAGAAGACGATTGACGAAAGTCCTTCGTCGCCTGTAAGTAAAATTTTAAAGCACGGACTACGTCCAAATTGTGTAGCAGGCGTTCCTTCTGAGAAGGATTAGGACACAAGGAATGAACAACAATCTCCTGATAAATGTTCTTGTCTGAAACAACTTTAGGAAGAAAACCAAGTTTAGTACGTAACACCACCCACCTTATCCGAATGAAAAATAAGGTAAGGAGAATTATATTGTAATGCCGAAAGCTCAGACACTCTTCGAGCAGAAGAAATGGCACCAAGAAACAAAACTTTCCAAGATAATAACTAAATATCTATGGAATGCATAGGTTCAAACGGAACCCCTTGAAGAACTTTAAGAACTAAATTTAAACTCCATGGAGGAGCAATTGGTTTGAACACAGGCCTGATTCTAATCAAAGCCTGACAAAAAGATTGAATATCTGGTACATCTGCCAGACGCTTGTGTAACAAGATCTGACCCTTTAGGGAACTCGCTGATAACCCCTTCTCCAATCATTCTTGGAGAAAAGACAAAATCCTAGGAATCCTAACTCTACTCCATGAATAGCCCTTGGATTCACACCAATAAAGATATTTGCGCCATATCTTATGGTAAATTTTCCTAGTTACTAGCTTACGTGCCTGAATTAAAGTATTTATGACCGAATCAGAAAACCCTCGCTTGGATAAGATTAAGCGTTCAATCTCCAAGCAGTCAGCTGCAGAGAAACTAGATTCGGGTGACGGAAGGGACCCTGAATGAGAAGGTCCTTCCTCAATGGAAGCTTCCAAGGTGGCAGAGATGACATGTAGACGGGAAAAGAGGTATAAACCTCCTATGGATTGTACAGCTGGATAGCACTCCTATTCCCTATATTAGTGAAATATTGACAGAGTACTAAGTGACGGGTGAAACTGGGTAAAATAAAATTTAACTTTTATTGGGACTTATTAAAATCAATGGTAAGACAATACATTTAAAAATTGCAGGAACTAAATTAACTTAAATCCTGGACGGGAAAAACGGTGGGCTGAGTGTTTGTGAGATAATCAGCATGGGCTGACAGATAGAATGATATGGTGATATTAAGTATCAAAATATGTACTAATGCACTAATCAATATAGGGATATTAATGCTTAAAAGGTAGAGCCCTTTTGAAAAAGCCGTGTCTACGGCGAAACATGTCAGGGGAGGTGGGGAGTTGATGGGCTCCTATTGTTTTAAATTTTAATTCTAGCAAGAACTTAACTTAAAACCTAAATTTGAATTCTGTTAGTTTACTCACGATCCTAGCTGGCGTTATTGAGCCGCATATAGTTATATGTTAAGAAGGCTGTGGGTAGCTATCAGTTATATTGTTTTAATATGGACGGGAAGCCAAGTATTTTTTGTTAATATCGGTGGAATGTAGGTTCACTCAGATAATCAATTCACTTTGATTATAGTCTAACAAGACAGTTATTTCAGTAAACTTTACTGCTAACAATTTATTAGTGAATTCTGTTAAGCATAACTGGCACATAGTTGTCTTTAAATATTTATTTAAAGATCAATTGGTGATAATTCTAGTGGTACACCAGAACTATCGTTCTGATTATATAAGCTATTAGCCATACAGACGCAGTGATACTAATTTTGGGTTCTGTGTACGATATTAATAAGTAACTTAGCCACTCCACAAGGGAACTGCTATCCACTACACTAGAGAAACGGGTACTAATTATATGTACTAGATACAACTAACATCATGCTATAATTTTAGTGGGAAACAAATATTACCACTTAATAATTAATGGAATAAGAGTATTTTAATTAACTGTGAAGCTACTGTGGTAGCACTTTGGTCCTGTGTTATTTAAAAATATTCATACATACAGCTTTTTTGTGGCAAAGCAAATTGCAGTATCAAAAAAACTAGATACAAATATTCTATTACATGTACATGGTATACCCCATTATACCATAAATCACCTCACACAAGCAGGATACTATCTGGATATACTGAGCCTAAACTATTTCTGTTGATAATTGGTACATCCATTATACTGTATGAGATTACAAACCACTAATAAGTAAATAGATAGTATTGTGATTACATCAAGCCTGCCCATACCCGGGCTCTACCTTTTAAGCATTAATATCCCTATATTGATTAGTGCATTAGTACATATTTTGATACTTAATATCACCATATCATTCTATCTGTCAGCCCATGCTGATTATCTCACAAACACTCAGCCCACCGTTTTTCCCGTCCAGGATTTAAGTTAATTTAGTTCCTGCAATTTTTAAATGTATTGTCTTACCATTGATTTTAATAAGTCCCAATAAAAGTTAAATTTTATTTTACCCAGTTTCACCCGTCACTTAGTACTCTGTCAATATTTCACTAATATAGGGAATAGGAGTGCTATCCAGCTGTACAATCCATAGGAGGTTTATACCTCTTTTCCCGTCTACAAGTTGTGTAGAGAGCACCCAGTTACAACAATAACTGACATTATTATACTAGAGGAGCTAAATTGTTATTCAATCATCCCCTCTGATTATTGTTTATAATTATATTCCCTATTATATTTCTCAGTAGTGCCATTGGGCTCTCGTTTTCTTGGCAGAGATGACATGTCCACCAAATCGGCATACCAAATCCTGCAAGGCCACGCAGGAGCAATGAGGATCACTGATGCTCTCTCCTGTTTGATTCAAGCAATAACCCGGGGAAGGAGCGCAAACGGGGGGAATAGATATGCTAGGCTGAAGGACCAAGGAACTGCCAAGGCATCTATCAGCTCAGCCTGGGGGTCCCTGGATCTGGACCCGTATCTCGGAAGCTTGGCATTCTGACGAGATGCCATGAGATCCAACCCTGGCCAACCCCATCTGAGAATCAGGTTGGAGAATATTTCCAGATGGAGTTCCCACTCCCCTGGATGAAAAGTCTGTCTGCTCAGAAAATCTGCCTCCCAGTTGTCCACCCCTGGGATGTGGATCGCCGACAGATGGCAAGAATGGGCCTCCGCCCACTGGATTGTTTTGGCCACTTCGGTCATCGCTAAGGAACTCCTTGTTCCTCCCTGATTGATGTAAGCCACCGTCGTTATGTTGACCGACTGGAATCTGATGAATTTGGCCTGAAGCCAACTGAGGCCAGGCCTGAAGCGCATTGAAGATCGCCCTCAGCTCTAGAATGTTGATGGGAAGGAGAGACTCTGCCTGAGTCCATACTCCCTGAGCCTTTAAAGAGCACCAGACTGCTCCCCACCCTAAAAGACTGGCATCCATCGTAACAAACACCCATGAAGGTCTGCGAAAACATGTCCCCTGGGATAGATGATTCAGAGACAACCACCATTGAAGAGAGTCCCTCATCTCCTGATCTAGGGTTATTCGAAGAGACAAATCTGAATAATCTCCATTCCACTGCCTGAGCATGCTTAGCTGCAGAGGCCTGAGATGAAACTGAGCAAATGGTATGATGTCAATTGCCGCCACCATCAATCCGATTACCTCCATGGACTGAGCCATTGACGGCCAAGGAGTGGACTGAAGGGCTCAACATGTATTCAGAATCTTTGACTTTCTGACGTCTGTCAGAAAAATTCTCATGGATATATAGTCGATTAGAGTCCCCAGGAAGGGTACCCTTGTCTGTGGAATTAAACTCTTTTCCAGATTTACCTTCCATCCGTGAGTTCTCAGGAAGGATAGCACAATGTCGGTATGAGACATTGTTAGCTGATAAGATGATGCCTGGATTAGAATATCGTTCAGATAAGGTGCCACCGCAATGCCCCGCGGCCTTAGAACCGCCAGTAGAGACCACAGAACGTTTGTGAAAATTCTGGGCGCCGTAGCCAGGCCGAAAGGGAGAGCCACGAACTGAAAATGTTTGTCCAGAAAGGTAAGCCTCAGGAACTTGTGATGATCTCTGTGGATAGAAACATGAAGATATGCATCCTTTAGATCCACCGTCGTCATAAATTGACCCTCCTGGATCAATGGAAGAATGGTACGAATAGTCTCCATCTTGAAAAACGGAACTCTGAGAAACTTGTTTAGACTCTTGAGGTCTAATATAGGCCAGGAACCACAAATAGATTTGAATAAACCCTGTCCTTGTTCCTGTATCGGAACGGGACAAATCACTCCCATGGAAGAGAGGTGTTTTACACAATGTAAGAACGCCTCTCTTTTTATCTGGTCTGCAGATAATCTTGAAACAAGAAATCTTCCTCGGGGGAAAGAATTTCTGAACTCCAGTTTGTATCCCTGAGACACTATTTCTATAGCCCAGGGATCCTGAACATCTTGCATCCAAGCCTTAACGAAGAAGGAAAGTCTGCCCCCTACAAGATCCGGTCCCGGATCGGGGCAAACCCTTCATGCTGACTTGGAAGTAGCAGCAGGTTTCTTGTATTGTTTACCCTTGTTCCAAGATTGGTTGGGTCTCCAGGTAGTCTTGGATTGCGAATAGTTTCCTTCCTGTTTGGAAGAAGAAGAGAAAGTTTCCCTTGAAGTTTCGAAAGGAACGAAAATTACTCTGTCGACCTTTCTGCTTGGTTCTTTTAACCTGAGGGGGGAGATGACCCTTGCCTCCCGTGATGTC
Source organism: Bombina bombina (assembly GCF_027579735.1). Classification (NCBI taxonomy): domain Eukaryota; kingdom Metazoa; phylum Chordata; class Amphibia; order Anura; family Bombinatoridae; genus Bombina; species Bombina bombina. The sequence continues at coordinate 1,500,430,806 of NC_069499.1, forward strand.
TGAAAAAATTTCCTTCAAGCCAGGCCCAATCAGGGTCTTCCCCTTGTAAGGAATAGCCAGAAGTTTAGACTTGGATGACACGTCCGCAGACCAAGGCTTCAACCACAAGGCCCTGCGGGCTAGAATAGAAAAACCTGAACTCTTAGCAGCCAATTTAGTAATCTGCAGAGAAGCATCAGTAATAAACGAATTAGCTCATTTAAGAGCCTTAATCCGATCCTGTATCTCTTCCAAAGAAGTCTCAGTCTTAAGAGACTCCGCAAGAGCATCAAACCAATAAGCTGCCGCACTGGTAATCGTAACAATGCAAGCAGCCAGTTGCAATAACAAACCCTGGTGAACATAGATCTTTTTAAGTAGACCCTCCATAGGATCTTTGAAAGCACAACTATCCTCAATAGGGATAGTAGTTCGTTTAGCCAAGGTGGAAATATCTCCTTCTACCTTAGGCACCGTCTGCCAAGATTCCCTTACAGCGTCAGCTATAGGAAACATCTTCTTGAAAACGGGAGAAGGAGAAAAGGGAATACCTGGTCTCTCCCATTCCTTAGAAATAATCTCCGAAGTTCGCTTGGGAACTGGAAAAACATCTAAGTAAGAAGGCACTTCTAAGTATCTGTCTAACTTACTCAACTTCTCAGGAGCGACCACTATCGAATCAAAGTAGTCCAGAGTCCTAGAGTGTTCTAGTTTAAACCTGAAAGAAACCACTTCAGAATCAGTCAGAGGTAAGCAACTTCCTGAGTCAGTAATTTCACCTTCAGATAGAACCTCCATACCCTCCAACTCAGATCCCTGGGAGGGTACGTCCGAGATTGTCATCATAGCATCAGAAACTTAATTGACCGTATAGTTGTCCTTCCTTTTGCGCTTGCCTTGAAGTGTAGGAAAGGCAGATAACGCATCAGAAAGTGTGGAAGACATAACTGCAGCTATGTCCTTTAATATAACTGCAGCAGAAACTTGTGGATAAGTAAAGGGCACTGCTTGAGTGGGCATTAAGGGCTGTAACGCTTGGGGAAAAAGCTGCGGCATACTCTGCATCTCATCGTTAGACTCCTGAGAAGCATCTGCTTTAAACAAGTTTTTACCAGAATTTTTTTTTCTCTATAGCTTAAAGCCCTCTCAATGCATGAGGGACAAAAAGGAACAGGAGGTTCCACATTGGCATTCAGACACATGGCACAAGTAACATTCTGGATATCCTCTAAATTCATGATATTGAAGAAAAAAACAGTATAATAAAAAATATATATATACTGTCCCTTTAAATTGAATTAGTAAAATTTGTAATCTACCACTCTCTTACATTGTTGGGCAAAAAAAAACTGGCCCTTAGATAAAGCTTGAAAAAGAACAGGATACTATTGCCTTAAATGGTATTGTCCCCTTTAAATTAAAAAAGACCAACAATTTTACTGAACCGGATAAACATTATAGTAATTTCTTGCTTAAAAGAAAAAAATGACTAACACCTCTGTTTCTCAACAGCTTCGCTGAGGCGCCTACCTGCCACCCGGTTTTCAGACAAGCCTTTCCAGCCAGATTACGATCGAGTCTCAGAACGCTAGCAACCGCTTGCTTTATACAACCATGCGGTTCTAGAGTAACACACAACTGACAACCTGATGTTGGAAGCTCCGGAACAGAACAACTGCGCGGCTTCTCTAACTCGACTGAAGCGCGCGAAAATCAGCCCCGCCCTTCGTGGGCGTCAAAACCTAATGCCGCTTCTCGGCTAAGTCATAATTAAAAACCGATAGCCCCGGAGAAGTTCAGTGCCTGAATAATGTTGCGTATAGCAAAAACTCAGTGTCTGTACAATGATGTCTGATAGGGAAGCCCTCTATTAAAGGAGTCCATGTTCCCTAAGCATAACCCCAAGCGGAGCCCAGTGAATAAATATGTTTTGTATGGGAGTCCTCAACTTAGGAGACCATGACCCCAATAAAAATAGCCCCAAGCGTGGCCCATGAATAGACTCTGTCTGGCAAGGGAGCTCTTTACTTAAAGAGACCATGTTCCCAATAAAAATGTATATACTTAAGTGCAGAGTCCTACCTGAGTTAAATATGTCCCACAATAATAAAAACTGCATTTACCTCAATGCTGTCTGACAGCAGGACAGCCTGAACAAGTGTAAGAGGTCCTATCCCTCCTATAGCCCTGTGGACAAAGATAGGGCCTGAGTTAGTTTGTGCTTAGCCCATCACAAGAAGGGCAGCATCATTGGTTGCTCTAAAGCAGGGGTGTCCAAACTTTGCTCTCCAGAGGTTTTGGAACTACATTTCCCATGATGCTCAGCTAGATAAAATGCTGGCTGAGCATCATCGGAAATGTAGTTCCAAAACCTCTGGAGAGCAAAGTTTGGACACCCCTGCTCTAAAGCAACCAATAGCTCTACTCTAGAGACTGACATGGACTACGGCTACACTCTAGAATAAAGCAGCACTCTCTGTCACTACTTTTAAAATAAAAAACTCTTGATTGAAGAATCTAATCTAACACCTCACTTTACCTCTTCCTATTACTAACATAGGCAAAGAGAATGACTGGGGTGGGAGGGAAGGTAGGAGCTATATATACAGCTATGCTGTGGTGCTCTTTGCCTCCTCCTGCTGACCAGAAGGAGTAATCCCACAAGTAAGGATGAAATCCGTGGACTCATTGTGTCTTTAAAAAGAAAGTGTATTTATTTAACTGTGTTGGTTATGCAAAACTGGGGAATTGGTAATAAAGGGATTATCTACCTTTTTAAACAACAATTTTGGTGTTTACTTCCCTTTAATGCTCACTGGTTGATAAGAACAACTCCCACAGCTCCATTGGTGGAGAGCATCACACCTCTTGATATATTCTGCAAAGGCACATACCCTGCAATCTCCCTTTAAAGGGACATAAAAGTTCAAAAACAAAATACTCTAATATATTAGAGCAATTTATTATTGCATTATTGCCTGCTTATTACTACTACAAATGGGTTAACACATAGTTAAAGACAATGCCAGAGTATCAATTCATGACTGGGAGCTAATGACAAATGATGAGCAAATGACAAGAAGCATATGTGTGTAGCCCAATCAGGCACTAGTGCATTGCTGCTCCTGAGCTTACCTGGGTATATTTTTCAACAAAGAATACCAAGCCAGTGAAGAAACTGAAAATGCATGTTGTGCTTGAGCCATGTTTAGTTAGGATTCTCGTGCGCCTTTAAGCAATCGGCGGATTATCAAATTAATGACTGAGGTTGATTGTAAAGTAATACAAAACGCCATAATAACAATCACTTAAAGGGAAATGGAACCCAATTTGTTTCTTTCCTGATTCAGATAGAGCATGCAATTTTAAACAACTTTCTAATTTACTTCTATTATTAATTTTTCTTTGTTGTGTTGGTATCTTTATTTGAAAAGGAAGGAATCTAAGCTTAGAAGCCTGCCCATTTTTGGTTCTGCACCTGGGTAGCACTTGCTGATTGGTGGCCACACATACATAAGTTATATACAAGTAGCACAACAAAATATATTTTTATATCTATAATGTCTTATAGGAGCCATCTGTGAGTGTAAATTATATTTAAAAGGAGGACATACAAAACAATAAATAAAATAAAGGACAATATTATACTAAGACACGTCTGCTCATTTCCTTGAATTAAGAAATATTCAGGGATCACAGTAAAAACCCAATGTAAACAATCTTGGGCTATTAAGAACCAAAAAAATGATTTCCCCCAGTTGTTTACTGCAAAACTATGAATAATTATCTTAATAGAAGGATAAACATTTCTTACTAAAACTTCAAAGTAACATCAGTCTTATGTCAGAAGTAAGTTTATCAGATTACAAGAAATCCATGTGGAAAGCCAGAATGTTCAAGTCCTTGTTAATGCTATGAAATGAACACTAACAAAGGCACGCGATAATAACGTACTTCAAAAGAAGCATTAGTGGAATGTATTTGGTTCTAAGCAATAGAAAAAGTGCGCCATCTGCTGGACATTTTAACAAAGTGAAAAGTTTAAATTGCAGAAGAAAAAATATCACACCACCAGTCAGTTTTAAGATTTCTATTTATTTAAGTTTGTCTTGTTTATTTTTATGGGGAAAAAAAATACAATTTTGCAATAAATTACTATTTCCCTCTCTCTGCTCCGTTTTGTTAAATTAAAAACCACCCTACGCTATCAACGAACAAAGCTGATAACATTTACTTGCAAATTGAGAATTCAAGTTTTTCACTTATTTTGGGAGGTAATGAAGGGATAGGACAGCAGTACAATTCCTGCACATATACAGTATATACAGTGTTCTTCACAGATTGTTTTTCCAGACGGGTAGCATAAAGTAGCCAGATAAGGGCAGTGTAATACTTTCTAAAATGGTAATATTTTCTGCTATCCAAAGCACAAATTAATTGCATTATTTAACAAATATATTTAATGAACATTTGAGCAATAAACATTAACAGTTTTTATTGTTAGCTGAATTTTAGTTTATTTTTGGTTAAAATTTTATTCGGGTGGTCAGTAAAATCAATCATTTGGTACACCCATTAAATAGGTCCTATATCATATATATATATATATATATATATATATATATATATATATATATATATTCTGTAGCGTAGTGTCCCACCTACCTCGCCCCCTCCCGTGATCATTAGTTAGGACCCTCACACCCCTTTTTCTATAGTGTAGCTGCCCTATCCCTCTCTGTCCCTTTACTTTTATTTTTCTGTAGCGTAGGACCCTCCTACTCCCTCCCTCTCCCTCCCCCGCTGGGACTCCCACCCACTACCTATACCTCCGGCTGGCACTAGCAACAATCGTTACTGACGGTCACACACACAGTGTCACCGTCTGTAACGATCAGGCAACTGCCTTCATATGGAACCAGAGCACCGATCACGCTCCAGTTCCATATGCGGCAGATGCCTGGAGCTTGAGGAACTCCAGCTCTCGGCTGTAATTTAACAACCGGGACTGCTGGAGCTTCCTGAAGCAAAGACGTATATATACGTCTTGCAGTAGGATAGGCAAAGTAGTGCAAGACGTATATATACGTCTTATTAGATAAAGGGGTTAAAGGGATATGAAACCCATTTTTTTTCTTTAAAGGGATAGTCAATTCCAAAAAAAACGTTTATGATATGAAAGCTAAACCTAGGAGGTTCATATGCTAATTTCTTAGACCTTGAAGGCCACCTATAATCTAAATGCATTTTGACAGTTTTTCACCACTTAGTTCATATGTTTCATATAGATAACTTTGAGCTCATGCACGTGAATTTACAGAGGAGTGAGCACTGATTGGCTAAATTGCAAGTCTGTCAAAAGAACTAAAATATGGCGGCAGTCTGCAGAGGCTTAGATACAAGGTAATCACAAAGGTAAAACATGTATTATTATAACTGTGTTGGTTAAGCAAAGCGGGGGCATGGGTAATTAAGGGATTATCTATCTTTTAAAACAACAATCTGGTGTTGACTGTCCCTTTAATGCAGTGGTCTCAATGCCATATGCGGCCCCCAAGATAGTTTAATGTGGCCGTCTCTTGTTTAAGGCAAATCATTCATTTGGGCTGTCAAATTTTTTTTTGGACTCTAAAAGGTGTAACTAGTTAATGTTCTATATAGACACTAACTAGTGTCTATATAGAGTCCAGTGTAGACTCCCACCATGCACTGCTTGGATAAACTTTCGACATTGTTATACAGTTCCAGAATGATCACTTCACTTGGCACTCACAAGGTAAATATAGACAACTGTGTAGGTCTGTTGTGGGCTACAACTCCCGCCAAGCACTACTACTTGGGTAAATATAACTTCCAGTTACTATTATATCTAGCATTTACTCAGTTCAAGCGGACCCCATGAGTGCAGGACACTTGGCCAGTGGCCCCCAGATACATTGAGTTTGATACCCCTGCTTTAATGACTCAGATAGAGCATGCAATTTTAAGCAAATTTCTAATGTACTCCTATTATCAATAGGTCTATGGCAGCAGTGTTTGCAAATATGTTTGCAATTGCTATAAACAATATTGCAAACACTGCTGCCAGATGGCTTGAGACGCATGCATGCCCCTAAGCTCACATAAAGTTACTTTTTAACAAATGATATCAAGAGAACTACGCACAATTAATATCAAAAAGCAAATTGGAAAGTTGTTTAAAAACTGCATGCTCTATCAAATACATTGAAGATTGATTTTTACTTTACTGTCCCTTAAGGAAGGAATTTCTAAAAATGCTAAACATGCTGTGATCTAAGTTGTCATTGCAGAAAATGCAGCATATCTGCAAAAAGAATGGGACACATGCAGGAAGTGTTAGAGCTTTTGCTTTGTGGCGCTGCTCCACATCAGGCTGCTCTCTTCAAACAGCACTGTGCTTTGGCTGCACTGTATAAGTTTTCCTTAAAGAGACATTATACACTAGATTTTTCTTTGCATAAATGTTTTGTAGATGATCCATTTATATAACCTATACAGCTTTTTTTTTTTTTTTTTTTTAAATATATAGTTTTGCTTATTTTTAAATAACATTGTGCTGATTTTCAGACTCCTAACCAAGCCCAAAGTTTTAGGAAAATACTGATGTATACCTACTCTAGCTTGCACCTGTTTGTGTAAAGAGTCTTTTCATATACAGAGGGGAGGGGAGTGTCTGTTTTTTGCTATAGAACCACTTTTAGTGGGTGTTCCAGCTAACCTTTTTAACAGTGCTAAACTGGGAGCTTTTAAGTAAGTTTTTAAACGGTTTTATTCTAGATTTTTAGATCAGTATCTGTGCATATTCTTCTTTATATTAGTGTCTATTACATGCAGTTATATGAAAATTGGTGTATACTGTCCCTTTAACACAGCGCAGCCAGAATGAAGCATTGTTTGGAAAAAAAAAAAAATTGCAACGGAATTTCATTTCAAAATGACAAGCACACAAAAAAATTCTAAAACACAAAGATATCTCATTGCAGAAAGTGAAAATAAGTGGGACTTTAAGAAATATTTAACCATGTAAAACATAAAGTCTGCTATTTAATTTACTTTTTGCATTCCCCACAAAAGGAGCTGGTTTATCTTTTTTCAGAAACCATACATTTTCTGACACAGCGCGGCAGTACATGTAATCAAGCTACCACTAACTGTAATTTAGGATAATGGAGGGTATGCTTCTGCATACGCCGTGTGTTCACCTACTATATGTAAACCCAGCTCCTATCACTCGTGTCACTGCACAGAGCCGAAGAAGCTGGATTTACAGATAGTAGGTGAGTGACCAGCATAAGCGCACACACACGTTTTACTATTCTACAAAAGAGTGGGCGGATAACAGAGGGTATGCTTCTGCGTACGCCGTGTGTTCACCTATAATATGTAAATCCAGCTCCTATCACTTGTGTCACTGTTTACTGCACAGAGCCGTAGAAGCTGGATTTACATATTATAGGTGACTGTCAGAAGCTCTCACACGCGTTTTACTATTCTACATGAGTGGGCAGATAACAAAAGGTATGCTTCTGCATACATTGTGTGTTCACCTACAATATGTAAATCCAGCTCCTATAACTCGTGTCACTGCTTAACGCACAGAGCCGTAGAAGCAGGATTTACTTATTGTAGGTGAGTGACAAGCAGAAGCACACACACGCGTTTTACTATTCTACATAAGAGTGGGGGGGACAGCTTCTGATTGTTTATATTGGTAAACTGTTTTGAACATAGAGGAAGGATGACGAGAGAGGGGTGAGTAGTAACAGACCATTATGTTTATGCAGCCATGTTGTATTGAAGATTTTTAAAAAATGTTTTGCAATATCTTAAATGCAACACTAAGCATAGGCACTTCCTCTTCTGAAAAGCTTCTTGCAAGCTGGATCAAATCTTTTTAATAATCGTGCACACTGTAGCTTTCTGCCAGTTTCAGAAGTTTAAACAGGCCAGACCTTCAAAGGACTTTGGGAATGCAGGCGTGTACAAGATGTCAGCAGCTGTATACAGAAAAGATCTACTGTACAACGTTAACCGGTATTCATTACAAATAATGCAATCTTCAGAACTATAGGATTATTTGGGATCATGAGTGTCTCTTAAAGGGAAATGTTAATGAAATAATAAAATTATTTAATTTGATATAGTTTTGTACAAATGACCCTTGGTAGCTATGTGTTTAACACCGCGAATGGGACATACGCAAAGTGCCGTTCATGATGAGTTCAGAATCGTACAGAAGTTAAGGACATGCTCATCATCAAAGGACATTTGTGCAATAATAAAATGCACTAATCATGAGAAATAGGCGTTTAATTACTGCATTTAAAAGGACCTAAAAGTGCAAACAACATTCTCTGATGTGTTAAAGTATTTTATAACTATTGCACTATTGCTTTTATATAACTATGGGCCAAATTACAAGTGGAAAACTAATTTATCACTCTCCTGCAAACTGGGAAATTCACCCGTTTGCAGGCACGCAATAAATAACCAGACACTACAAGTGGCTAGTTATTGCTACCGTGAGTTTGCGGTAGCAATTAGCGCTTATAAAATTAAACAGAGATCCGATCTCTGGCTAATTTTATAAATGTCCCTCAAATGTTTAATGTTCTTTATTAAAAAATAAAGATAGTAGTATCTTTATTTTTTAATAAAATAACCGCAATAAGTAGTCATGAGGGGCTAAAGTTGCGGGTATTCGAGAAAAAACAGCATTGAAAAGTGCCTTTACATAGTGGTCTATGGGAACTGTGTTATTTCTGTAAATATATATATGTATATGCATCTATACATATATATTTATGTGTTAATATGAGTATATACACATATTAACACATATACATATATATTTACATTTGCTGCCCATCGCTGCGTGACTTACCTGCTTCGCTGCGCTAGTTCTCATGCCGTGTCTTACGGCATGAGAATGAGGCTCCTATTGGGGTCTATTGAAGCGCACTCTCGTGAGCACAATGCTTCCGTGCATTGCGAACGTGAGGTCGCGTTCATATTGCACCTAACTCATAATACCAGCGCACATTAGCGTGCTGTGTTATTACTCAGCATAAGAGATATTTTGCACGCAACTCGCAATATGGCCCTATATATTTATCCCCTGCGACTACTACGAGCTAGATAAACACACACCTGTTAAGTCAATGGCAATGAACACTTTTATACACCATTTTAAACACATTGGGTGAAGGAAAAAGAAAAAAAAATTGCTAAAGAGGAAGTTTTTCATTTTTTTGTGTCAAATGAATCAAATTCCTTCTACATTAGCTTATATAACTTAAATTCTACAAATAGTTTAGTGGAATTAATCAAGTTCAGTTCGTTGTACGTGTTCACGTTTGGTATGTTCCGAATAAAACTGTCTGCATTTGTGATAAATACACATCTCTTGCCAACTGCTCTTCATCAGATTTCTGAAGCGATCTCAAACCGCTGACGCGACAGTGACAGCACAAAAATAAGCAGATTTAAAACGTTCAGTACTATCCGTCGCACTGGATCACACACACCACATATTGAAGACTAAGAGAACACAAGATGTACTTCCAAGATTAAAAAAATAAGTTTGTACACAAACAAACTGTAAAAGGGGATGAATATAAAACTGATTTTACGCAGTGATCACAAATGAAGAGAGAGAAAAACATTCTTTCAAGATCAAAGAGGCTTTTCAAAGGACAACTTGGAGTGGCTGTACAATTTATGAGACAGCGATAAACTTCAGTTTCAACTACCAATAAATTATTCACCAAGAAAAAAAATAAAACATACATATGTCACATATTACAAAACTACTTCACGTTCTGGAAGTTCTCTAGTGTTTTCATTTTCTCCTTTTTTAGAAATTCGGCCACACTTATTAGGAAACATTTACTGGAGTTTCGATCAATCAGGCTTTTAATATTTATACCAGTTATTTAATCGATATATATATATATATATATATATATATATATATATATAATTTATATAAACACATATATACAATAAATAATATAAACATATTGCCCTTAAAGCTCGTTAGATTTAAAGGGATATGCGTTAGAGCAGGGCTCTGCAAACTTTTGTTCTCTAAAGGGCCAGGTAGTATTTTAAAGAGAACATGATACACAATTTTCTTCCTTCATGATTCATGTAACGCACATTATTTTAAAAAAAAAACTTCCAAATTGACTTCTATGTTAAAAAGTTATTAATTCTCTTGGTATCCTTTGTTGAAGGAGCAACAGTGCACTCTTGGGAGCAAGCTGAACATATTGGCCCATATTTATTAAGCTCCGAACGGAGCTTGAAGGGCCGTGTTTCTGGCGAGTCTTCAGACTCGCCAGAAACACCAGTTATGAAGCAGCGGTCTAAAGACCGCTGCTCCATAACCTGTCCGCCTGCTCTGAGCAGGCAGACAGACATCGCCGGAAATCAACCCGATCGAGTACGATCGGGTTGATTGACACCTCCCTGCTGGCCGCGGGTCAGCAGGGGGCGGCGTTGCACCAGCAGCTCTTGTGAGCTGCTGGTGCAATGTTAAATGCGGAGAGCGTATTGCTCTCCGCATTTTGCGAGGTCTTGCAGACCTGATCCGCACTGTCGGATCATGTCCGCAACACCTTTAATAAATAGGGGTCATTGGGTGAGCCAATGAGGCACATGTGTGCAGCCACCAGTCACCCGGTTACTACCAGTAGTGTGTTTCTGCTTATGAGCCTACCTAGGTATGCTTTTTAACACAGGATACCAAGAGAATGAAACAAATTAGATAAAAACGCTATACATTTGCCAGAGCACTCGATGGCAACCCTGTTTCCTGCCAAGTAGTGTTCCATATGTGCACCCTTCCTATCTAAGTATCTCTTTAACAAAGAATACCATGAAACAAAATACTTGTTTAAAATTGCATGCTGGGTCTGAATTATGAAAGAAAAATGTGGGATTTTATATCCCTTTATGCTCTGGGGGCAAAGGGCAAAACCAATGATCTTATATAGGAACTTATATAACAAGGAAGAAAACAAATCTCCACAATTTGTTATTGAAGAAATGCAAAAATATCCTAAAAATTACTGAGAACATTTTTTTGTAATAGAGATCTAGTAATGAGAAGAATGTGATTCTTTTTGCTTAATTTGTGTTCATAGTTAGTGTTCCTTATTATCACATTCAAGTGAAAATGTTCCTCTGTAATGAGATTTTACAAATTTCATCTTTGTAGATGACTTTTCACACAGTACTGTCAAATACTGATATCACCCCACAGGGATATGGTTTTAATTGAGCCAAACAGCAGTGTAAAGTGATAGTGCACCACAAATAGGGCCAGATTACAAATGAAGCGCTAACAGTAACGAGCGAGTGATAAGGGTTTTATCGCGGCTGTTTGCGCACGTCAGGTTTTTCATTTGAATTACAAGTTGAAAGTAAACGCGATCGCTTGAGCACAATTCAAATTAACAAGTGTTGGGTTATTGCGTCTTCAAAGCTATGGTTAACTGCTTCACAAAACAAAAAAGTCACAAAACACATCAAAAATCCATTGCAAAGTACAGTTACACTCATAATAACACTGTCTAATAAATATATATTAAAAAAATATTGCACATAAAAGTTATAAGGGCTTAAAGATATGAGGTCTTAGGTGTCAGAAAAAACTAAATTTATGCTTACCTGATAAATTTCTTTCTCTTGTGGTGTATCCAGTCCACGGGTTCATCCATTACTTGTGGGATATTCTCCTTCCTAACAGGAAGTTGCAAGAGGACACCCACAGCAGAGCTGTCTATATAGCTCCTCCCCTAACTGCCACCCCCAGTCATTCGACCGAAGACAAGCAAGAAAAAAGGAGAAACTATAGGGTGCAGTGGTGACTGTAGTTTAAAAATAAAAAACACCTGCCTTAAAGTGACAGGGCGGGCCGTGGACTGGATACACCACAAGAGAAAAACATTTATCAGGTAAGCATAAATTTTGTTTTCTCTTGTAAGGTGTATCCAGTCCACGGGTTCATCCATTACTTGTGGGATACCAATACCAAAGCTTTAGGACACGGATGAAGGGAGGGACAAGGAAGGTACTTAAACGGAAGGCACCACTGCCTGTAAGACCTTTCTCCCAAAAATAGCCTCCAAAGAAGCAAAAGTATCAAATTTGTAAATTTGGAAAAAGTATGAAGCGAAGACCAAGTTGCCGCCTTACAAATCTGTTCAACAGAGGCCTCATTTTTAAAAGCCCATGTGGAAGCTACCACTCTAGTAGAATGAGCTGTAATTCTTTCAGGAGGCTGCAGGCCAGCAGTCTCATAAGCCAAACGGATTATGCTTCTTAGCCAAAAAGAAAGAGAAGTTGCCGAAGCCTTTTGGCCTCTCCTCTTTCCAGAGTAGACAACAAACAATGCAGATGTTTGACGAAACTCCTTAGTAGCTTGCAAATAAAACTTTAAAGCACGAACCACGTCAAGATTGTGTAACAGACGTTCCTTCCTTGAAGAAGGATTAGGACACAGTGACGGAACAACAATTTCTTGATTGATATTCCTATTAGATACTACCTTAGGAAGAAACCCAGGTTTGGTACGCAAAACTAACTTATCTGCATGGAAGATCAGATAAGGGGAATCACACTGCAAGGCACATAACTCTGAAACCCTTCGAGCCGAAGAGATAGCTACTAAAAACAGAACTTTCCAAGATAACAGCTTGATATCTATGGAATGCAAGGGTTCAAACGGAACCCCTTGAAGAACCTTAAGAACTAAATTTAAACTCCATGGCGGAGCAACAGGTTTAAACACAGGCCTGATTCTAACCAAAGCCTGACAAAACGCCTGAACGTCTGGAACATCAGCCAGGCGCTTGTGTAAAAGAAAAAACAGAGCAGAAATCTGTCCCTTTAAGGAACTAGCAGATAATCCCTTTTCCAATCCATCTTAGAGAAAAGATAGTATCCTAGGAATCCTGACCTTACTCCACGAGTAACCCTTGGATTCACACCAATGAAGATATTTACACCTTATCTTATGATAGATTTTCCTGGTGACAGGCTATCGAGCCTGAATCAAGGTATCAATGACCGACTCGGAGAAACCACGCTTTGATAAAAACAGAATTTATGCTTACCTGATAAATTACTTTCTCCAACGGTGTGTCCGGTCCATGGCGTCATCCTTACTTGTGGGAATATCTCTTCCCCAACAGGAAATGGCAAAGAGTCCCAGCAAAGCTGTCCATATAGTCCCTCCTAGGCTCCGCCCACCCCAGTCATTCGACCGACGGACAGGAGGAAAAAACAGGAGAAACTATAGGGTGCCGTGGTGACTGTAGTTAGAGAAAATAATTCATCAAACCTGATTAAAAAACCAGGGCGGGCCGTGGACCGGACACACCGTTGGAGAAAGTAATTTATCAGGTAAGCATAAATTCTGTTTTCTCCAACATTGGTGTGTCCGGTCCACGGCGTCATCCTTACTTGTGGGAACCAATACCAAAGCTTTAGGACACGGATGAAGGGAGGGAGCAAATCAGGTTACCTAAACGGAAGGCACCACGGCTTGCAAAACCTTTCTCCCAAAAATAGCCTCCGAAGAAGCAAAAGTATCAAATTTGTAAAATTTGGCAAAAGTGTGCAGTGAAGACCAAGTCGCTGCCTTACATATCTGATCAACAGAAGCCTCGTTCTTGAAGGCCCATGTGGAAGCCACAGCCCTAGTGGAGTGAGCTGTGATTCTTTCAGGAGGCTGCCGTCCGGCAGTCTCGTAAGCCAATCGGATGATGCTTTTAAGCCAAAAGGAAAGAGAGGTAGAAGTCGCTTTTTGACCTCTCCTTTTACCAGAATAGACGACAAACAGAGAAGGTGTTTGTCTGAACTCTTTTGTAGCTTCTAAATAGAATTTTAGAGCACGGACTACATCTAAATTGTGTAACAAACGTTCTTTCTTTGAAACTGGATTCGGACACAAAGAAGGTACAACTATCTCCTGGTTAATATTTTTGTTAGAAACAACCTTTGGAAGAAAACCAGGCTTAGTACGCAAAACCACCTTATCTGCATGGAACACCAGATAGGGCGGAGAACACTGCAGAGCAGATAACTCAGAAACTCTTCTAGCAGAAGAAATAGCAACCAAAAACAAAACTTTCCAAGATAACAACTTAATATCTATGGAATGTAGAGGTTCAAACGGAACCCCTTGAAGAACTGAAAGAACTAGATTTAAACTCCAGGGAGGAGTCAAAGGTCTGTAAACAGGCTTGATCCTAACCAGAGCCTGAACAAATGCTTGAACATCCGGCACAGCTGCCAGTCGTTTGTGTAATAAGACAGATAAAGCAGAAATCTGTCCCTTTAGAGAACTCGCTGATAATCCTTTATACAAACCTTCTTGTAGAAAGGAAAGGATCTTAGGAATTTTGATCTTATTCCATAAGAATCCCTTGGATTCACACCAGCAGATATATCTTTTCCATATTTTATGGTAAATTTTTCTAGTTACCGGTTTTCTGGCTTGAACTAGAGTATCTATCGCAGAATCTGAAAACCCACGCTTTGATAGAATCAAGCGTTCAATTTCCAAGCCGTCAGCTGGAGGGAGACCAGATTTGGATGTTCGAATGGACCCTGTACAAGAAGGTCCTGTCTCAAAGGTATCTTCCATGGTGGAACCGATGACATATTCACCAGGTCTGCATACCAAGTCCTGCATGGCCACGCAGGAGCTATCAGGATCACCGAAGCCCTCTCCTGCTTGATTCTGGCTAACAGCCTGGGAATGAGAGGAAACGGTGGAAACACATAGGCTAGGTTGAAGGTCCAAGGCGCTACTAGTGCATCCACTAGAGCCGCCTTGGGATCCTTGGATCTGGACCCGTAGCAAGGAACCTTGAAGTTCTGACGAGACGCCATCAGATCCATGTCTGGAATGCCCCATAATTGAGTCAACTGGGCAAAGATCTCCGGGTGGAGTTCCCACTCCCCCGGATGGAATGTCTGACGACTCAGATAATCCGCCTCCCAGTTTTCCACACCTGGGATGTGGATCGCAGATAGGTGGCAGGAGTGATCCTCCGCCCATTGTATTATTTTGGCCACTTCTTTCATCGCCAGGGAACTCCTTGTTCCCCCCTGATGATTTATATAAGCAACAGTCGTCATGTTGTCTGATTGGAATCTTATGAATCTGGCCTCTGCTAGTTGAGGCCAATCCCTGAGAGCATTGAATATCGCTCTCAGTTCCAGAATGTTTATCGGGAGCAGAGACTCTTCCCGAGACCATAGTCCCTGAGCTTTCAGGGATTCCCAGACCGCGCCCCAGCCCGCTAGACTGGCGTCGGTCGTGACGATGACCCACTCTGGTCTGCGGAAGCTCATTCCCTGGGACAGGTGGTCCAGGGTTAGCCACCAACGGAGTGAGTCTCTGGTCTTCTGATCTACTTGAATCACTGGAGACAAGTCTGTATAGTCCCCATTCCACTGTTTCAGCATGCACAGTTGTAATGGTCTTAGATGAATTAGCGCAAAAGGAACTATGTCCATTGCTGCCACCATCAACCCTACTACTTCCATGCACTGAGCTACGGAAGGACGAGGAATAGAATGAAGAACTTGACAAGCGTTTAGAAGTTTTGACTTTCTGACTTCCGTCAGGAAAATCCTCATTTCTAAAGAATCTATTATTGTTCCCAAGAAAGGGACTCTTGTCGACGGAGACAGGGAACTTTTTTCTATGTTCACCTTCCATCCGTGAGATCTGAGAAAGGCCAGAACGATGTCTGTGTGAGCCTTTGCCTTTGAAAGAGACAATGCTTGTATTAGAATGTCGTCCAAGTATGGTACTACTGCAATGCCCTTTGGTCTTAGAACCGCTAGAAGGGACCCGAGTACCTTTGTGAAAATCCTTGGAGCAGTGGCTAACCCGAATGGGAGGGCCACAAACTGGTAATGTTTGTCCAGAAAGGCGAACCTTAGGAACTGATGATGTTCTTTGTGGCTAGGAATATGTAGATACGCATCCTTTAGATCCACGGTAGTCATAAATTGACCTTCCTGAATTGTAGGTAGAATCGTTCGAATGGTTTCCATTTTGAACGATGGTACTCTCAGAAATTTGTTTAGGATCTTTAAATCCAGAATTGGTCTGAAGGTTCCCTCTTTTTTGGGAACTACGAACAGATTTGAGTAAAATCCCATTCCTTGTTCCGCCATTGGAACTGGGTGTATCACTCCCATCTTTAACAGGTCTTCTACACAATGTAAGAATGCCTGTCTCTTTATTTGGTTTGAGGATAAGCGAGACATGTGGAACCTTCCCCTTGGGGGTAGTTCCTTGAATTCCAGAAGATAACCCTGAGAAACTATTTCTAGCGTCCAGGGATCCTGAACATCTCTTGCCCAAGCCTGAGCAAAGAGAGAGAGTCTGCCCCCTACTAGATCCGGTCCCGGATCGGGGGCTACTCCTTCATGCTGTTTTGTTAGCAGCAGCAGGCTTCTTGGCCTGCTTACCCTTGTTCCAGCCTTGCATCGGTTTCCAGGCTGGTTTGGTTTGTGAAGCATTACCCTCTTGTTTAGAGGATGCAGAGTTAGAGGCCGGTCCGTTCCTGAAATTGCGAAAGGAACGAAAATTAGACTTATTCTTGGCTTTGAAAGGCCTATCTTGTGGGAGGGCGTGGCCCTTTCCCCCAGTGATGTCAGAAATAATCTCTTTCAATTCTGGCCCAAAGAGAGTTTTACCCTTGAAGGGGATATTAAGCAATTTTGTCTTGGAAGATACATCCGCTGACCAAGACTTTAGCCAAAGCACTCTGCCGCCACAATAGCAAACCCTGAATTCTTCGCCGCTAATTGCAAAGCGGCATCTAAAATAAAAGAATTAGCCAACTTGAGTGTGTGAACTCTGTCCATAACCTCCTCATACGGAGTCTCTCTACTGAGCGACTTTTCTAGTTCCTCGAACCAGAACCACGCTGCAGTAGTGACAGGAACAATGCACGAAATGGGTTGTAGGAGGTAACCTTGCTGTACAAAAATCTTTTTAAGCAAACCCTCCAATTTTTTATCCATAGGATCTTTGAAAGCACAATTATCCTCGATAGGGATAGTAGTGCGCTTGTTTAGAGTAGAAACTGCCCCCTCGACCTTAGGGACTGTCTGCCATAAGTCCTTTCTGGGGTCGACCATAGGAAATAATTTCTTAAATATAGGAGGGGGGACAAAAGGTATGCCGGGCTTCTCCCACTCCTTATTCACTATGTCCGCCACACGCTTGGGTATAGGGAAAGCGTCGGGGTGCACCGGAACCTCTAGGAACTTGTCCATCTTGCATAATTTTTCTGGAATGACCAGGTTGTCACAATCATCCAGAGTAGATAACACCTCCTTAAGCAGTGCGCGGAGATGCTCTAATTTAAATTTAAATGTCACAACATCAGGTTCAGCCTGTTGAGAAATTCTTCCTGAATCTGAAATTTCCCCATCTGACAAAACCTCCCTCATGGCCCCTTCAGATTGGTGTGAGGGTATGACAGAGCAATTATCATCAGCGCCCTCCTGCTCTTCAGTGTTTAAAACAGAGCAATCGCGCTTTCTCTGATATGCAGGCATTTTGGATAAAATATTTGCTATGGAGTTATCCATTACAGCCGTCAATTGTTGCATAGTAATAAGCATTGGCGCGCTAGAAGTACTAGGGGCCTCCTGCATGGGCAAAACTGGTATAGACACAGAAGGAGATGATGTAGAACTATGTCTACTCCCTTCATCTGATGAATCATCTTGGGCAATTTTACTATCTGTGGCAGTACTGTCCTTACTTTGTTTGGACGCTATGGCACAATTTTCACACAATTTTGAAGGGGGAGACACATTGACTTTCATACATATAGAACATAGCTTATCTGAAGGTACAGACATGTTAAACAGGCTTAAACTTGTCAATAAAGTACAAAAACCGTTTTAAAACAAAAACGTTACTGTCTCTTTAAATTTTAAACAGTGCACACTTTATTACTGAATATGTGAAAAAGTATGAAGGAATTACCAAATTTTCACCACAGTGTCTTAAAGCATTCAAAGTATTGCACACCAATTTTCAGAGCTTTAACCCTTAAAATAAAGAAACCGGAGCCGGTTACAGTTTTAACCCCTCTACAGTCCCAGCTACAGCCTTTGCTGCGACTTTACCAAACCCAGGGGGAAATACGATACCAAATGAAGCCTTCTAGGATGTTTTCCAACTACTTTCAGATCCTCACACATGCAT